>NC_044552.1:39178885-39531703 GCF_007565055.1 Rhinopithecus roxellana | reverse complement strand
CTTTAAAAAAAAATCCTTCTTCTACTTCTCCTTTTTTTTTTCTTTCTAATGCAGCCAAAACTTGTTCTCCCCTAATCCGTATGATGAGAAAGGAAGTTGCTTGGTTGGGGTGGCCCCTTGTCCACCTGGGCACTTCCTCGTCTCTCCTCCCTTCCTCTCCCTTGCCTTTGCTCCCCACCTACACCTTTTCTTTTTACCCTCATATACACGTTCATAAATTGAAATAAATTTGACTTTGAGCCCCGGACTCTAAAATTTGCTCTACCTCTTGGACCAACTGCCAAAACGCGGTACTGAGTGAGGCTCCCTGAAGCCGAGCCTAATGTGGGTCGAGGCCTGGTGATGGTGACAGAACAGAGCCTAACTGACCAAGAAGCACAGGAGGCCCTGAGTGGCCCTTCCCCGCTAGGACCTCCCAATATCAGCGGCACACCCGAAATGCGGGAAAACAGCCAGGCAGCTGCTACTGTGGCCATGCAGCAGCAGCCAAGAGCCCCTTGTCCTGGCTGCAGCTGTGTCCCCGAACAGGTGCTGCCTGGCGGTTGGGCATGCCTGCATGTGTCACATCCTTCCCTGGGCACACAGAAACACATCCCAGATCAGGGATGCACACTGGCCCTCACACGTGGCACTCTCGGGTCCCAGGCCTGCCCTGAGGCCGCGGAGATTGTGAGCATAAGATAGGCCCCAGGTGATGAATTCTTTGTAACCCAGTATCTCAGCCTCAAGATGCATTTAAACATTTTTTTTTCCCTTCTTGCTTTCAGCCTTGAGGCAGACTTTGAAACTCTTAGCATCTTCCTTTCCCACCAGACACTTCCGTGAACCATGCACGCTTGTCTAATTATGAGCTTGCTTAGAAATACCAGGGACCAACTTTGAAACAAACCAGGCAGAAAGACCCAGCTGCAGGATTCTCCCACTCAAGAAGAGTTAGGAACAGTGAGCTCCCCACTGCCGGGCTGAAGTCAGTATGATGCAAATCAGACCTCCCCACAAGTCATTACTGAGATGGCCACAGAGCAGACACGTGGACCTGCTTTCCACTACTCCTGCCTATTTCCCACACCTTTTTCTTCCTAAAACCCTTCCCTCAGCCTAAAAAGTTGGAATGATCTTCCAAAGGCGTGAGTCTGGCCATACCCTAACCACCAGTATTTTAATAAAGTTGCTTTCCTTTCTCCACACCTCTCTTCTTCTGTTTTCTACCTCTGAGCGGTGAGCTGTCAGACTTCAGCCAGTTACAAAATGGGGCCCAGAGTCACATTCCCTCTGCCCTCTGCCCTCAGCTAATGGATCTGGACAGATTAGAGGAACCCCCTTCCACTGACTCTGCACCTCCCTGGCATCACTGCAAGGGAGGGAGTGTCCCCAGAGGAGGAAGGAGCACTGACTCTTGGCTGTCTGGCCCCTCACAGGGACCAAACGGCTGCTGCCACCCCCACACCACCCTCACCCGATAATTGTCAGTCAGGGCCCTACTTCTCTGCTCCCTACAGACCAGAAGAACCCAGTGAGGGAGGGCTAAAGTGGGCCTGAGCCTGGGACAGGACAGAACCAGGCAGCCTTCCTCCTGCACCTGGGCTTTTTTTTTTTTTTTAATTTGTAATCTTTCATTTTTGTGTGCACACAGTAGGTATATATATCTTTATGGGTTACATAAAATACTTTGATAGAGGAATGTGATGCATAATAACCATATCATGGAAAAGGAGGTATCCCTTCCCTCAAGCATCAAATACTAGGTCTTGTTCATTTTTTCTATTTTTCCTTTTGGTACCCATTAACCATCCTCACTTTCCCCACCCCCCGCCTCCCCCTAAAAATTATGGAAGGCTTCACAAATTTGCATGTCATCCTTGCACAGGGGCCATGCTAATCTTTTCTGTATCCTTCCAATTTTAGTATATGTGCTGCAGAAGCAAGCACCCTGGGCCCTCTTTGTCTCTCATTCCTTCCTTACTCTACCTCACCTGCTTCTCCCCAATCCCAACATTCACTCTTTTTCCCTCTTCTCCTACTGGTCTCCACTCCCACCCTCAGCCTGCCCTAGCTCCTTAGCCCCGGCAACCTACTATCTTCTTTCTTAAATTTAATTCTATTTTTAATTGATACATAATAATTATATATATTCATGGGATACATGATGATGTTTTGATAAGTATAATGTATATTGACCAGATCAGGGTAATTAGCATATCCACCTTCCCAAACATTTAACATTTCTGTGTGTTGGGAATATTCAATATCCTCCTCCTAGCTATTTGAAACTATATGATCGTTAACTACAGTGGTACAGAACACTAGAACTTATTTCTCTTATCTAGCTGTAATTTTTGATCCTTTAACAAATCTCTCCCTATACCTTCCTCTCAAGGCTGGTTGGTTATCTGGGGGTTTGAGGAGCTGTGTGTTGCCTCTTCAACAAGAGGAGAGTAGGGACTGTGTCTTATACAGTGATACAGTCCCCTCCCTAAGTGTTTTACTCACCCCTGCGGAAACAAAAACCAAACCAGAGAAGTATTTCACTTTTAAAAGGGGGTTTCCTAGGGGCTGTTTCCTAGGGTCTATGTAAATTTGGTCCCATGATAGACTAATGCTAGAACATGCTGAGCTGAACACAATTAAACGGTTTCCTTCACCTAGGAATTCTGAGGACCTTAACATGATAAAGAGCATGATAAACATCCAAGAGAGAGAGGCAAAATGTAGAGTTTTCCAAATTTATTTGAAACTCCCCTTTCCTAAGGAATATTTTGAGAGGCAAGGCAAACATCCCCTTGACCAATGCTGCAGGAGATGCCAGCTCCTCCAGCTCCATGGTTCCACTCTGGAATTATGGACAGTGCCCAGCGGAGGATCCTGGATAGACCGCCCCTTCACAGAGACCAGCACCTCTGCCCTCCTTCCAGCCAGAAAAGCAGAATTGGCCTCATCCTCCAGAATCTTCCACTGTCACTTTGACAAGCGGAGGACTTGCTTTACTCTGAGACTTTACTCTGGGGTGTTTCAGCCATGGACTAACGAAGACAGATCCAAAGCTACTCCTCTCACAATAAGGTCCCCCTCATAAAAAGCCACACCCCTCAGTTGTTCACCCCCAGCAGCACCTGCATTAGCACAACAGAAGTATTTCAAAGCCTAAAAACTACAGACTCAGCACCTTGGCTTGTGGCTACTTAATTACAGCCCTTCCCCTCCTGCTGCCTGCTTTCTTGGACCTGCTCTCACTTCTTTCAAGCCCCTCAGTAATTGACTCTCACCTGCTGGCTCCCTGGGGGTTCAGCTTGGTGGTCCATGTGACAGAGCCCTTATCAAGAAGTCTCCAAACTGCCCTATGGCATGGACCAATTTTGTTTCCTTCAAATCAGGGGAAGGAGAGGGGAGTCTTCCCGCTTCCTGAGCGTGTTGGCGATGCCTAAGAGCACGAGGAGAGAAGGGAGACTGTCCGGGTCAAGCCAAGGACAGGGTGGGGTATTCCCACAGGGCACCATCAGCGTGGAAGCTTCCAGAAACAGAGCACACCCTGTGCAAAGGATGTTTAAGCCTACAGCCATTCGCAGCAGCCCTGCTGCGGCCAGAGTGTATACTCCCATCATTTCCTCCCATTTCCCATTGACATTGTCCCTACAAAGAGGAGTAAGAATTATGTGAGAATCGGGCAGGTGATATCCCCTAGGCAACCATCAGGGCTGCTAAGAATCACAACCAGCACTGCAGGCCCACCCACATTTCTTCCTCTGCAAAGGCGTGAATACCTGGGGTGGGGGGAGCAGCTGGGAAAGCACGGCTTGGGGGCCACCAACACTCTGAAGGTGCAAGTCATGCTGCAACTGGGAGCCTCAGTGTGTTCATCTGCAGCATGAGCACAAGGGCTCCCCATCCCACCCACAGCGTGTCTGCCAGGGGCCTCTGGGCACTCTGGGGGCAGGAGTGTGAGAGAGCTGAATACTAGTCCCTCCACCATTTCCTGAAACTTCCCATTCCTGCCACTCAACATCTCTTCCCTATGAAGATCAAACCCACACTCTCCCTGTCTGCCAACATATGCGGGGACAGGAGACCCAAAGGTCCCACCTCATTCGATTCCAGCTGCAGATGTCATGGTGAGAGCCCCCTGAGCTGCCTCACCTTGGACGATGAACAGTGTGAATCACAGCAAAGACAGCCTAAGCCCCTCTCCTGCCACAAACCCTGCCCTGACGATGCCTGAGAGTCTCCTCACCACTCACCTCTGCAAAGAGTTTCTCGAGAAGCTCTGGAAGACTGTGGCAGAGCAAGTGTTACTTTTAACCTGTCAAGATTCTAGCCCAGGTAACCATACCTCTGTCTTCCTTACAGGGTCTTCTAGAGTAAAACAGCAGAACAAGGGTCGGGGGACTGGGGATCGGGGGGAAGGCGAGGAAGGAGGAGGGAACAGAATGGGGACACTCCTGCCTCTTCACCCCTTTCTGAGTCAATGGCCATGGCCAGTGCTGCTGCTTACAGGCACTCTGAAGCTGGTTCCCAGCATAATCAAATTGAAGCCAAAGGTCAGGAGATGCCTTTGCCAGGAAGGAGAGGCCTCCAGAGGACCCAGTACTGCCAAAAGGCTCAGAATACACACTTCTGGTTACTATGCTGCTGCCCTTTGTCTTCCTGGCTGTCGCTCACGTCTTCACCAGCCTAATCTCGAGCTTCAGGAATCCTAGACAGAGTCCCAGCCCTTGACATGCCGCTCTATCTGGAGGGACCTGACTGATCTCTACTCCCCAGCCTGATGCTGCCTGCTTCCTTTCCCTGAAGTCCCAGGAAAAGTGTCATAGCTCAGTGCTTGAGGCAGCACAAGGAAGAAGACTCTGGGAGAACCCCAGTCTGTGATGTGGGAGAGAAAGGACACAATATCCAAGGACAACAGAGAAGGGCAGATACAGAGAAGGGGAGGGGAAAGGAGGACAAGGGAAGGGAGGGAGGAGAGGAGGGGAGACGAAGGGAGAGGAGAGGAGGGGAGAGGAGGGGAGAGGAGGGGAGAGGAGAGGAGAGGAAGGGAGGGGACAGGAGGGGAGGGGAGAGGAAGGAAGGGGAGAGGAGAGGAAGAGAGAGGAGAGGAAAGGAGAGGGGGGAGGCGAAAGAAGGGAAAAGGAGAGGAGGGAAGGGGAGAGGAGGAGGGGGAGAGGAAGGGAGGGGAGAGGAGAGGAAGGGAGGGGGGAGGGGAAAGAAGGGAAAAGGAGAGGAGGGGAGGGAAGGGGAGGGAAAGGAAAGGGAGGGGAGGAAGGAGAGGAGAGAGGAGGGGAGGGAAAGGAAAGGGAGGGGAGGAAGGAGGGGAGAGAGGAGGGGAGGGGTAGGAGAAGGGGAGGGAAGGGGAGAGAGGAGTGGAAGGCAGAGGAGGAAAGAGGAGGGGAGGAGAGGGAGAAGGGGAGGGAAGGGAAGGCAGGAGAGGAGAATGGAGGGGAGGGGAGGAGAGGGAAGAGAAAAGGGGAGGGGAGGAGAGGGGAAAGAGGAGGGGAGAGAGAAGGGGAGGGAAGGGAAGAGAGGAGAGGAGAATGGAGGGAAGGGGAGGAGAGGGAAGAGAAAAGGGGAGGGGAGGGGAGGAGAGGAGAAGGAGGAGGGGAGAGAGAAGGGGAAGGTAGGGAAGGGGAGGGAGGAGAGGAGGGGGAGGGGAGCAGAAGGGAGACAGGAGGGGAGGGGAGAGAGGAGGGGAGGGAGAAGGGGAGAGAAGGGGAGAGAGGAGGGGAAGGGAGGGGAGGGGAAGGGAGGGGAGGGGAAGGGAGGGGAGGGGAAGGGGGGAGAGGAAGGGGGAGGGGAGCAGAGGGGAGAGAGGAGGGGAGGGGAGGCAGAAGGGGAGAGACAGGAGAAGGGGAGGAGAGGGGAGAGGAGAGAGGAAGGGAGGGAAGGGGAGAGAGGAGGGGAGACAGGAGAGAGAAAAGGGGAGGAGAGAGGAGGAGAAAGGAGCAGAGGGGAAAAAAAGAAAAGAAAGGAAAGAACATGAGGCCATAAAGTCTTTAAAAATGAACTTTCCCTTCCCAGAGGGATATGAATGGGAGAGGAATGCCACAAAAAAGAGGCCATACAAGTCAATATAAATATGGTTATTTTAGGACTCGGTGGAGAATGGCTGCTGGTGGTCTCCCCCTTCTTCCTGGTGGGTCGGCGTTCATCCCAGGGAAGAAAACTGGGTCATCACAAGTCTGGCCCTGCGGCCCGACCAGGCGGCCAGCGTGGAAGCGCAGTGGGCGGCCACGCGGGCGGCGGCCCGGGCCGCACCTTGAGGCGGTCAATCTGTATGTGTGAGCAGCACTTTGATATCTGGCCACGGAAGGACAAGTTCTCAAAGCCCCCATTCATGGACCCTACACACAGGAGCAGCAAACAGAAAAAAAATTGTTTCCCCATCGGTCTAGAAAGGTGGGTTCCTGTTTATTAATCGAAGACCACATAAAGAATGCATGGTTACGAATGTTCCTTCTGAGGGGCACAGAAGCTGGTTTAAAAAAAAAAAAAATCCATCCGGTGATTGCTTGGGACAAAAAGCTGCTGCTGCGGCCCCCATGTTAGTGTTAGAAGGAAAATTCTACAAAAGTACGGAGGACCTATTTTCACCAGGCATCACTGAGGGCTTTCCACGGTGCCTGCTGAGGCTGGCCCCCTGCTAGAAGCTCTCAGACGGTGGGGTCACCAGTGCCGGCCGGCTGCAGCTCCTCCTCCCCACCACCCCTTCTTCCTGCACTGAGAAACACCCAAGAGGATTTTTTTTTTTTTTTTTTAAAAAGGTCATTGGCAATTAGTTCCCTGTGGAAATCAGAGAACATTCGAAAAGAGTTCCCTTGGAGGAAGTTCAGAGAAACTCATTCTTAAGGGAAGGCTCACCCAGACCATGAGGGTCCCACCCTCCAGCTGACCACAGGCTCCATTTCCCACCTACAGCAGGGACCGTGGAAAAGGAATTAAGGAGCAAACAGGAGATAAGATGGAGGCTTGGGTTCTCTTTTGAAGCTTAATTAAAGCAAACTGATCAGCCTTCTACTGCACATGCCGCAGACTACACAAACGGCGAACATAATCACTAACAGGGAGCCCTGTCCTCGGCAGCAGGCGGGTGGCAAGGAAGCCGGTTCAGGCTTCCAGCGCAGGAGAGAAAGCCCAACTGTGATCATTCAGTACAAATCGCACCTGGAGGCCAAAAAAATGCTGATGTCTCCAGATAAAGGGGGAAAAGGGACGGGCAGAGGAAATGGATTCCGGGCCATCTTCATTTAATTTATTTCTGTGACAGATCCTAACTTATATCTAGGTGAAGGGATCAAACAGGCCTGTCACCAAATCACAGTCATCTCAAATATGCACAGACTGTACCCCATCCAGCTCCCGGACCACCAGCACGTTTTATGATTTCTTTACACTACAAATATTTGGCCGTGCTGAAATCACCCAATAAAGTCAATCCGGGACTTCATCTGCAGTTCTGAGGCGCTCTCCAAGTGCTTGCTGGAGACTGGCCCAAAATAACCACTGCTCATCTTATTCAATATCGCAGGAAAATGTGTCCTCCTTCCCATATCTGCCTCCCACCACCTGGGAGCACAGGGACCGCCCCGTTTGATGTGTGCTTGTTGCTTTTGCTGTTATAAAGCGACTGCTGTTGTTTTCCACACACAGTCGCAGACGCGGTCAGGATGAATTGCCTGTGGGTGACAGCCAGGTCCTATGAACAGACTACAGGGCCAGTCCTGACCCTCTGCCGACAAAGTGAGTCCAGGCTGGCCACTAAGGCGGAGGCCGCGCCTGTCACTTTGGGCAGCCACAGAGGTAGCCTCAGGGCCTGAGTCAGAAGACCAAGACTCAGAGACCTTCCATCCTGGGCCCTTCTGCCTCCTACCCTTCACCTTTCTCCTGGGAGAATGAGGCCAGGGCAAATTTAGGGGTGGATGCCACAGGAACAGGGAGAAAAAGAGGCGTGTCTGAGACAGGAGGAAGCCACAGTTCAGGGGTATCATCCTGAAGGGTTGTCATTCAGGGTAAGCAAAGGGAGGGAAGAAAAGTAAGCGGCAGCCACCATTTTAACTCCACAAGGACGTCAGGCAGGCAGGTGCCATCATCAGTGGGGCCACTGTGTGTTTCTGACCACAGAATAAGAGCTCACCCCCACATTAAGACTCATACATTTCTGCATCCTCTTTCTCTTTGAACTCAGAAGTTCTTGGAGAACATAATCTGGGTTGCCCCCGAAGCCGTCCTGCCTTTACTTAGAGAAGTTGATATGATTTTCCTGTATTCATAGAAGAGAAAACAGAGATATAGAGAAAATGAAGTGAATCAGAGGAAGTCAGGCAGGTTTCCTGAGGAGTTTCCCAGCCTCTGCACAGCACGGGTGGGGCTCAAACACCTATCAGGAGGCCTGGAGGCATCTTCAGTTGGTTTGATGGGCATCTGTCCCCAGAAGCCTCTATGTCAGTGGGTACAGGACCTGCCCTGTGGAACCTGATGAGCAGTTTTCTCCTCACTCCACAGGTTTCCAATGCCTGACAACACCATGAAGGATGAAGTCCTGGGCAGCAGCCAAAGCTCCGTGCATTCCTCCCTGACCCTTCCCAGCCAGGACTGTAGACGCCGCAGCCTCCATCACCCTCACCACCACTAACCACTTCTCCAGCAATGACAGCTAGCCCTGGGCCCCAGGGAGGAAAAACAAAAATCAGCCCACTGGTCATCAGAAACATCCGTGAAAGACTTGACAGGGCCTGAGGCAAGGCCAACAAAAATCAGTGTTTCTCCCAAAGCCACACCATGCTGCAAAGTGACTAACAATTCTCCTTCTTTTTAGAAGTTGCCTTGCCCATGACTTCTCCAGCTTTGTCTCTTTCCTCCTGCCTCAGAAGTTGCTGAGATACCATCATTCAGCATGAGTTCAAAACTTATAAAATGCCCCTCCCCATTCCATCCTCCTGAGATGGGCCCTTGGGGTATGTTCTCCCTTGCTGCAGGAAGTTAACAAGCCTAACTTTACTTGACAATAAGTACCTTCTTGGTAGTTATCCGTTGGAAAGCAAAAATACGAGCAATCCTTCTGATCACAGGGGCCTCTGCAAGCTTAGTTTCCACAAGGATGGTGCTGATGCTCTGAGATATCCACCTGGTAACCAACAACTGGTTTTCCAGAAAGACGTTACAACCCCAGCCGTGGCATCAGTGATCCATGTCTTGCATCCCCTTTTATTTTTCCTGGAGGCCACATTTAGCCAGGCTTCATGGGGAGAGAGGAGGAGAGACACCCTGAGCTCTGAAATGCAGGGAGTTGTCTTTGTGTTATTTTGCTTTCTTTATTTTTGCATTGAAAGTAGCTTCATTGTTTGCTGATTTTAAAATAATAAACACCGTAAAAAATTCAAACTGCAGAAAATAGTTTTTATTTTATTTTATTTTATTTTATTTTATTTTTTTTTTTTATTTTTTTTTTTTTTTTTGAGGCGGAGTCTCGCTCTGTCTCCCGGACTGGAGTGCAGTGGCCAGATCTCAGCTCACTGCAAGCTCCGCCTCCCGGGTTCACGCCATTCTCCTGCCTCAGCCTCCCGAGTAGCTGGGACTACAGGCGCCCGCCACCTCGCCCGGCTAGTTTTTGTATTTTTAGTAGAGACGGGGTTTCACCGTGTTAGCCAGGATGGTCTCGATCTCCTGACCTCGTGATCCGCCCGTCTCGGCCTCCCAAAGTGCTGGGATTACAGGCTTGAGCCACCGTGCCCGGCCGAAAATAGTTTTTAAAATGAAAGCTAACCTAAAGCCCACTAACCTGCTAATCATCACCAACATTTTGATAACCATCCTTTCATCCATCTCCTTATATATGTGAACATAGATACATTTTCTATATAAATGGGATATCACACATATTGTCTTTTAATACAGTGCACACATTTCTCTCTTCCATGATCTTTTTTTCTCATATCCCACTTTCCCCTTTTCAACGCTCCTGCTCCAGGTAACCAGTGTTCCCTGAAGCGCTTCCTTCCACACTTAGCTCCTTTCTGCTCTCTCCGCATGCAGTAGAGCCCTGCTCCCATTGAAGTCATTGATTTTAGGCAATGTACCCTGGTAGAGACAAGGATGGAGATCCACACATGTAATCAAGGAGTCGGAAGACCTCTAACCCATAGACACTGATGTGCTGCTGTAATTATAAAGATTGTTGGTTGGTTGCTGGGCCATAACTGAGTTGCACTCAAAATATACTTGCGGGACAAACAGAGTCTCCTCCTCCTCCTCCTCCTGCTCCTCCTCCTCCCCAAACTAAGTTGGATAATAAGGTGACAGGGGTCTGTGTGGATTTTGACGCATCCCATTGCCCCATTGCCCCATTGTCTGTGTGCCGCAGTGATTTGGACAGGATGGTACAAAACCAGGTTGTTTCCAGCCTTCTCGATGACCTCTCCTCAACACTACTGAACAGAACTCTTCTCTGCTTCCACAGAGCGACTGTTTCCTTCCTAACTTTCTCTCATCAAATTATTTAAGATCTTGATCTTCCTGACCTTCACCTGAGTAGGTTTGCCGCGCTCTGCATTGAACTTTTTGTGCCCATCCATGCATGCCAGTTGTTCACCATCCTGAATGACATCTTCAAGACACCAGATATGATAAATGTCCACTTTGTAATATGCTGCACTCTAGAGCATGTGATGAAAATGGATGTTATGTTAATCAAATCTATCTTTTGAAAATTCCAAAGTACACTAAAAATGAATTAGATGGTAATTTTTTATTTCTACAATTCCTAGCATAAGAAAGAAACAGCCTATTAATATTTGGGGCTACAAAAATACCTGATTTGTACTCAACATTTCAGGAACATATTTATTGTATTAAAGCGACAGGGGGCACATCTGGGTCCCTGTTTGCATGTGTATTTCTGCATCCAGGAGCCTGGGCCTCTGGTCTCTGGCCTTTTAAAATCTGTACCAGGTTGCCTGCCACATACCTCTCCCCTGCCTGTCACTCACCACGAGCAGCCCCTCACAGGCCAGAGCTCTGCTGTGCAAACAGGTGCCTCAGAGTTCACCCAAAAGATTTTAAAAAAAACAAAAGACAAAAACTTTCCACTCAGAGCAGGCAAGCTTTACTTTTTTAAAGTAAGTGTTACTTAACAGAAGGCCTCGTAAAGCTCATAAAACACTGGAACATCTGGTAAACGGTGTCAACTTTACACGTTCTCCAGCACAGGGTACATGACTCTTGTTTCCACTGGCGTAACTCAGGGATGCAGAGCCCCGCGCTGGTGCGTCTCCAGGCTCCCTGCCCATCCTGATTTTCATAGGATGGTCTCAAGCCAGAAGGTCTGTCTCTACTTTCAGCCAGCCCAGCAACAGACAACCAACAACCTCAGAGTCCAGATACAAGAGGCAGCAAGGGAGGTGAGGCGAGTGAAACAACCTGAGGACCCAAGGACATGGCCCTGCTGTGATTGGCATACACTGTGTTTGGCATACACTGCATGCTGGGAGCTGAGGGGAGCAGACTAGGATGTCACATGTGATTGGCAGCCTGCCTCTTTTGGGTGCCTTCAAAATAACACGAGAATCTGGGGTGTAAATGTTCATTGATTTATCCTAGATGTTAAACACACTGCTTTTTGCCCAGGTGGGGTGCCAGGGGATGGGGAGGGTTACCCAAAAACATTTAAAATCAACATTTCCAAAGTCCTCTGGAAATGAGGTCATCGTTCCATCAGCAGACATGATTTTCTATACCTGTTTTTATATCCTGGCAAGTAAGGACCCCAAAGGCTCCACTGTGAGATTCTGACTTCACCATGAGACGAAGGCTTCTTTCTTCCCAGCTGGTCTCCTTCTTACCATGTGACTTTGAATCCCAGGGATAGCCGCAGGAAAACATCAGAGAGACACTATCAACATTTCCAGACTCTAAGCAAATACCTCAGCGAGCAAACCCTCACGTCCCCTTAGGAATCTACGGCATGTAGGGCTCAGGATCATCCCACTCTCCCAAAGCCAGCAGAGACCTGGTGATGCAAGCACCCGAGGGCGAGACGAGGACCTCTAGTGGGAGGAGGACTGACCACGTGTTTCTGGGCAAGTCCCTCGACTGAGCTCCAATGCTTTTATCTGAAAAATGGCTCTGTCTCTCTCCCAGGATTGATTTAAGAATCAGCAGACTTAATATACACAAGCGTGGCTTATAAGGCCTTCCACAAATATTACTTGTCATTATACACATATAATCGCTGACTAGTTTGTCTTTTCTGTAGTATTCGTTAAAAAAAAAAAAAAACTCAGTTCTGGCTAATAAAATGTAGCAGAAAGTCTGCTGAAAGGTTTCTGGGAAAGAAATGCTGCTGATGATGATACACAATTATGTTAGAGAAAAGAGTTCTCTAGTATCCCTCCTTCCCTGTGCTTCCGGTCTTTGAAGGTGGAGCTGCTGCAGCTATTCTGTAACCATGAGGCTATACAAGCCTATGGGTGGAAATTCATTATGTTGAGAATGGCAGGGAAGAGGCAAGAAAGGGCCTGGAGACTTGATATCACTGAACCAATGACAGCAAATGCCTGCTTTCAGACTTCTTATTACGTGAAAAAAACAAACCCTACTTAGGCAAGCCACTATTGATTGCATTTTCTGTTATTCGCAGCTGAATGTATTGTAAAGGACTGAGTCCTTCCTTTATCTGTTCTCACAGGACCTTGTATTTTCCTCTAAAGAATTTATCACAGTCATAATTATTTAAGTATCAGTGTGATCATCTGCTTAATGACTCTATCCTCAACTAGATTTTAAGTTCTGCGAGCGTAGAAACCACATCTGTCTGGTTCGCCATTGAATCCCCAGCTTCTTATCTCAGTGCCCAGCATATAGTAGATGCTCAGTAAACACTGGATGAATGAATGAATGACTGAATAAATGAATAGCACTTATTCTGAATAGACATTGGTCAGTTCACTTCCTGTTCTCAGTAGGGCTAGTGTGGTAATCTCTCAAATTAGTGTGGAAGTTTTGGCAGCACGGAGGGACCTCCCTCTACCATTTTCTCTCCAACACTAACTTGAGTCAGATTTTCCATGCCGATCAAGCCACCTTCCCTTGTGGAGAATAATGCCCAATACAGACCCCTTAGAAGGACCTCATTAAATTCCGGCTGAACAGATTTTGCAGCCCCCAAGAGTCGTTTTCCATAAGGTAAGTGCATCCTCCCTTCTAAAGGCAATTTGAGTCTCTCCCTCTAAACATTAAGCCCTGACCCCAGCTTCAACAGCAGGAAGATACCTCAGTAAGCAATATCCCCCATAGCGTTACCTGATTTTTCTTCAGGAAGAAGGAAGAAAAGTTTCTTAGTGAAAACCCTTCTTTCCTCTACTGCTGCTCCCTGGGCTGTGTGTTACCACTTCTAGTCTCAGCTGGAACTAGCAACCCAAAAGCAGTCCCAGAAAAGAGAAGGAAAAAGAATTAAATCGCACCACCCACGAGGGATCAGGAGTTTACAAAACACTTTCCCCACGGTTGGCTGCAAACACCGTGTGGAGGGTGGTCTCTTCCCCTCCATTGCCTGTCCCTTGTCCTCCCTGTGCCAGAGGGGTATATATTACCTTTTTCCTTCTGCTAAATGCCAACACACAAACTCCTGGAAACAATCCATCAGCAATTCAGAGACAGGATCTCCCACGTAAAGCAGGAGGATCCTGAGTTTCAACTTCCTGTCTCCATTCACACTGTACCTTCCAAAAGGAGGGAGACTGGCTCCCTGGAAGCCATAAAGCATAATGGTCAAGAACCAAGATTCCAGATCTGGGAACCCTGCCACTTCCTCGTTATATAATCCCGGGCATTTTATCCAATCTCTTTAAAAACTCATTCTCTGTTTTGGTAAAATGGGGAAATAAATGAGATAATCCATGTAAAGTGTAAGCTTGCCACATAGCAAGCCTCCAAAAACTTCACATATTTTTATCCAGGTTTAACTCAAGTCACACTTACCTATGAAACCATACTCTGGGAGGTTGTTAAATGTCCTCCAAGGCATTTTCTCCTGATTGGCCGGTTCCCACCAGCCTTCTATGTCCTGCCTCTGTCTTCTCTGAGTCCATCCGCCTTTCCTAGGCTCATTCCCTCTAAAAGAGCTGCTCCAATTTGAGAGATGCCTCCCAAAAGATTGTGGAGCCCATCGTGGGGCTATCTCAGTGGCTGCCTTAGTTACCCGAATCTTGCTGTCCTGTTCTTTGCCAGGCAAGTTACCTCCCCTCGGTCTGTTTTCATCATCTAAAAATCAAGAATAACCATTTCTACTTTGCAGGATTGTTATAAGGTTTAAAAATTAAGTATTTGTAAAACGCCAGGCACATACCGGGCACTCAAATCAGGCTTAATGTTCCTATTCATATTATTATTATTCAAGATCCAAGTTAGCATATGCCTAAGTTAAACAGAAAAAAGAAGAAAGAAAAAGCAAGAGCAAAAACATTTTTTTCTTTTCTTCAAGCTAAGATGCAAGTTGGCAGTCAGCTGGGGTCTGGAAAGGGAGCTGGCCAGCCACCCAGCGCGCTGCTGCTTCCCAGGAAGATCCTGCTTTAAAGCTGAAGCCCCACTGGTCAGGGTCCAGCGACGCTTGGCACATGACTGGCACCACCACACAAATACAGAAAAATGTCTGGTTGCAAATGCATTTACAGATTTGGATTAAAAATAAAGTCCCCGGATGGACCCAGCAAGCTTATATTTTAGAAGGATTTCTTTCTCTCTCTCTGGAAATGTTCTGGACTCCTGAAAATAGAGGTTTATTATGGAAATGCTGACAGACCCTTAAATAGAGCACTGTATTTGCAACACTGTAATTATGTCTCCATTGAAAAGCGCCAAAGAAAACATGATTTCCCTGTGCAAATAAATCATGCATGGCTTTAAAGGCCCAGATTTGTATCATTCGAACCATAAGGAACCATCGTCTTCCATATGTAAATGAATTATGAATAATAATGGCTTTAAAAAAGGCCCATCCCAGGGAAATATGGACCCACTACTATGGCATTTGTAAAACTGGACTCACATCTCACTATTGTCTTACTGCATGAGTAGGCACCAGATTAGCCTTATTACAGCATTGATTTGATTGACCTAGAAATTGTCCCTGAATAAATAAGACATTCATATCTTCTTCCATTTATGCCCCGCACAGAACTTTCTCCCACACTCTCTCTCTTTCTCTCTTCCACTCTAACATATTTGCTCTGTGCCATTCCTCAGCAAGACAATCTGAGGTTAGACCCTGCAAATAACCACTTCAAGGTGATGCATAGCTCAGATGTGTCCAGTGACTGCAGATCTGTTTGCACCCACCATGTAAGGTGCCACATGCACTTCTCTATGCTCTTGACACATCTCGTGGAGGGTGTGGGGCCACCAATACTTTAGAACTGTATCTTGACAACCACTGTATGTTTGACATACAACATGTGTCTGCAGCCTCTGCAAAATGTGCTCCAGATTTCATAGCCACTGCCCTGAGCACTGGATAAGGGGCCATTATGTGAATCTGCAGCAGCTCCAAGCAGTAATCAGAGAAGCAGACCACGGTCCTGGAGGACAGGCTTTATTCTCCCATCCAGATTGTGGTTTGCTTATTTTCAAACAGTTATTGATACTTCCAAATTGCAGTCACTAAATGACAGGTTTCATTTAGATGATCATCAAAAATGAAACTAGCAGAGTTGAGGCTATAATTCTTTTTTTCTTAATAGCAAAAGAAAATCTGCATTATAACTATATAGAGCTACATGTGGTTATAAATACTTGATTATACCTACAAAATATGTGTTACATGACGTTTGTTTTTTTCAACAACAAAACTGTAGCTGGACTTTTTTCATAGATATAATTTTCATATTTTGGGGATAAGTAAACTCCTAAGAGGTCTTTTGAATTACAAATGAGAGATTAAATTAGGTTCCTTCTAATTTCCTTATCAAGTCTACTTTATTACATTCTAATTAGTTGAAATTGGGTAACAGAGAGTTGCCTGAATCTGCATGTAGCACATATAAACCCAGAGGCCCTGTAACCCAGGCTTGGTGAAGTGCTGTGTTAAAAGCAATTCAACAGAAAAGATAGACAAATATAATTGAAAGCTATTTAAATCCTTTCTTGTTCTTTTTAGAAAACACCAAATCAGGGGAGGACATACGTTTCATATAATAAAATAGTTTTAAAACTCTTCTTATGGACTGAATGGTGTCCCCCTAAAATCCATTTGTTGAAGCCCTAGTCCCCATTGTGACTGTATTTAGAACTACGACCTTTAAAGAGGTAATCAAGGTTAAATGAGGTCATTAGGGTCATTAGAGAGGGGGTCCTAATCCAATATGACTGTAGTCCTTGTAAGAAGAAGTGACATCAGGGAGGCATGCGTGAAGAGTGAAGGCCGTGTTGGGAGAGAGCCATCTGCAAGCCAAGGAGAGAGGCCTCAGGAGAAACCAGTCCTCTTGATCTTGGACTTCTAGCCTCCAGAAGTGTGAGAAAGTAAGTTTCTGCTGTTTAAGCTACCTGCTCTGCAGCATTTTGTTATGACAATCCCAGCAGACTAATCCAACTCTCTTTAGATACTTTTCATGGTTATTCTCTTACACCTGTCAGTGGCTCCCCTAAAAACTACTTACTCCTTCCCTCTCCACAGCTGTCACACTCTCCTGAAAGCCCACTTCATGCCTGCTTTCATTTTTCTCTCCCTGCTCCCCTCTTTGGCTCAGCTCTTTATTATGTGTGTCAACTGGGCCTCTCTAGTAATTTGAAATATTTTTCTTCCTCTTTTCTTCTTTTCATCTTATCTTAACCAATATAGGAGATACTGAAAAATTAAAGGCCTTCCTCCAAAGGGGATGTGGGGAGAGAGGCTATAAGTATGTATTACAACCTGTTGTCCTTATTACACACTTCAAAATTATAATACAGAAGCAACCAGGACAAGAAAGAAATGAATGAAGGTTCAGAAAGACATGAGATACAAAGCCAGGTGTGGTGGCTCACACCTGTAACCTCAGCACTTTGGGAGGCTGAGGCAGGGGCATCACTTGAGGCCAGGAGCTTGAGACCAGCCTGGCCAACATGGTGAAACCCCATCTCTACTAAAAAATAGAAAAATTAGCCACGCGTGGTGGTGCATGCCTGTAATCAGCTACTTGGGAGGCTGAGGCAGGAGAATCACTTGAACCCAGGAGGTGGAGATTGCAGTGAGCCAAGATGGTGCCACTGCACTCCAGCCTGGGCAAAAGAGTGAGACTCCATCTCAAAAAAAAGGACAGAGACACAAACAGCAGCGCTGCCAACATGATGCCAGAAGTGCAGTAGGAAAGGCCAATTCTCTAGTTATTAAAAAATAAATAAAAGAGAATCTAAATGTTTGACTACAGTAATGCATTGCTTAACAGGGCAAGTTCTGAGAAATGCGTCCTTAGGCAATTTTGTCATTGTGTGAACATCGTAGAATACACTTACACAATCTACATGGGCAAGCCTACTATATGCCTAAGCTATATGGTATAACCTATGTTCCCAGGCTACAGACCCATGCAGCATGTTACTGTACTGAATACTGTAGGCAATTACAACACAATGGTAAGCACTTGTGCATCTAAACAAATCTAAACATAGAAAAGGCACAGTAGAAATATAGTATAATAGAGAAAAAAAATAGTACACCTGTATAGAGCAGCTCTATTATAATCTTAGGGAACCACCACTATATATGTGGTCCACCGCTGATGGTAATTTATAACAATGCATGTCTGTAATATGTTTGCCACCCCGAAAAGCTTTGACATCCTGTCCACCTGGTCAGAAATGAATGTGAAGGTAAACAAGAAGTGGTGTGTTCAATTCTCAGCAGGCTTTCCTCTAGGGGAAAGCGGACAGCTAAGTAAACCTCATTTGGCCTAACAGAAAAGGAGGGAGAAAGAGGGAAACCGGAAATCCTCCACAGAACAAGTACAATTTTATAAGCATCAATAGAAGGTCTGATTTTTGTTTTGGAATGGGCTTGTTTATAGTTGACAAGCAAAATATTTAGAAATATAACGGGAAGAAAAGGTCACCACCAGCTCCAACAAATTCTACCATTAGTCAGCAAAATGCCACCAGTCTGGATTCAGGCATCTGTGTACAATTATAACAGCATTCACAATGCACTCTTCACCTTCAAAGCTCTTTCCACAGCATTAACGAATGAATTCTCACAACAGCCTTCTCAAGGAGGTGTGATTATATCTGTGTGGGAGAGAGAGGCTGTGGTTGCCCAAAGAGGTTCTCCTTTCCCTAAGCCTGAGAGAGACACATCCTGGAGATGCCAATTCTTGGCAGTCTCTGGTCAGCTAGGGCCCTCCCAGGTCTCCAAGGACTATAGATCTCCTGGATTCCCGTGAGTGCAGGAACCATCCAGAGAGGAGGCCACCAGCTTTACTGCTGCCAATCACCAAGAATTGAAAGACACAGCTCCCTCTCTCAGGGGTGATGAAAGCTCATTTCTGTATCCAAACAGGCATCTCTCCTCCAATCATTAGTTTTCTGACCTCTCTTGCAACATGTGCTGGCTTTGTCCTGGGCTGACTTAGCTAAACTGTAACTAGAATTCTCAGAATTCTCTTGCTTGTATAATTCTAAGTTAGGGTTGGCTACAAGAGACGTTGGAGTGGGATCTGGGAGGTGAAAGTGAAGTAGCCTTCATTATGCTGGTAAGGAGGTATGGGGCTCCAAGCATCTTTTTAGCTTAAATTGCTGCTACTCGTCCACTGCCCATCTGTTGGAAGACAGCAGAGCTGGGCCTGTGGCTCTTTCAGATCCTACAAGATTTCTTCCTTCAGCTCCTCTGGGTCCTGAACCAGGCCTGAGCTCAGTTCTATGGAGAAGGACACCTGCTTCTGCAAACCAATTGCTTTGTCAAGGTGGTGAGTGCTATGGTCTGAATGTTGGTGTCTCCTGACAAATTCATAGGTTGAAAGTTAATCTTCGATGTGATGGTGGAAAGAGGAGAGGCCTGTGGGAAAGTGCTTATGTTCTCACAAATGTAATGAGTGCCCTTATTAAAAAGATTAAAAGGAGCACATGAGGACACAACTAGAAGGCACTACCCATGAAGCAGAACACAAGCCCTCACCAGACACCAAACCTACTGGTGCCTTGATCTGGAGTGTCCCAGCCTCCAGACCTGAAAGAAATACACTTCTATTGTTTATAAATTACCCAACATAAGATGTTTTGTTAGAGCAGCTTGAATGGACTAAGGCAATGAGTGACACACGTTGGTTCCAGTTTGTCTTCAAGGCTTCGTACTGGTGCATTCCAGTTTATCCTTGGCCATTCCCACTTCTTATCCAACCTTTTCTTTCCAATTGATGATCCTAGGGACCTGCAATGGCCACAGGCCCATCACCAGATGAGGCAACAGCCTTCCATAGACTTCCTCACCAGCTTCCATAACTGTGTAAAACATAATCCCTGTAGAAAAGAACTCATTCACCTTCTCCCTCACAGTGGTTCAGCTTCCTTGATCAAACTCTAACTAACACAGGACATTTGACTACTTATGTGATCACAGGATCTCCAAACGGAATGGGTCTCCAACTGGGAGTCTACCCCCTGGAAGCCTAGAAGGCATGTAAAATGGCATCCGTGGTTTCGGTGGGCCTCTCAGTTTCCCCTGTTTCTCTCCTGTAGATCTGCTTGGCCTCATTTCCTGTGAACTAGGACTTAGCAGACCTGTGAATCTGAATTCTAACCCAACAGCACATGTCCAGTCCTCTCTAATCCCTCCTGCTGACCTCCATCCCACTGGTGAGGGCAAATGAAGAAGCAAAGACTGGACAAACAAAGTGCACCCAGCCTGTCCCCTTACTGGTCAAGTGTTTATTTAATGAAGAGCTACCTAAAAGGTGTTCCATTCATGTAAGTTTCAGTCTCAAGTGTGAGGCTAGTTTGGGGATTTAGTGGCTTCAGTAAGAAATCTAAGTATTTTCCAAGAAAGGCCAAATATGGAAGAAAGAGGAGAATAGTTCAGAATAACCTTCCCAAGAGGCCACCATTTATCCAAGCAGAGTGTACCCATGTTCCCTCAAGTTCACACCATACAGGAGAGTCAGCAGGAGTGTTGGGGATGGATGGATGGATGGATGCTATGCTGGACATCCGCAAACAAGCTCTAAGATCCAGACTCTGCCATTTCCCAGCTCTTCTCTATATTCAAGGAAGGATGACCTCTATAAACTACCAAGGTTCCCCACTGCTTCCTGCTTGGTTTGGCCAACGAGAAACATGGGCAGCATATTTGAGAATGGGCAGAAAAGAGAAGCCAGGTTTTCACACCCTACCCCTACTAGGGGCTGAGACTTCTCTATCCAAGACACCACCAGTTGGATTCCCCCCAGAACCAGCTTTCAGCAGGTAGCTCAGGCTCTTGGGCTTAGGTAATACCTTTGTTCCTCCAGCCCTAGGGAAAATAGGAGTTTTCAGCAATTGCTAATCTTGGGGTTGCCTTGCCTTACCCTGCTTGCTCTTTCAACTCTTCTAAAAACTTTTGTAACTAATTTCCCATATTAAATTTCCTCTATTAAATTATTCTGCATGGGTTTTGTTTTTTCTGGAACGACACTGGCTGATACATATGCTTTCAACTCTAGGGATTAGAATTTGCCAAAACTGACGCCCTTCCAAGATTTTTAAGTTCCCTAGGCTAGCATCATTTTTTCCCATTGCTTGTAGACAACAATACAAAAAGTGTTGCCGAAGAGGAAAATTGAATGGTAACTCTGCACCCAGTCTTTATGTGGAGGGTGGGAGCAGAAGACAAGGAAAATTGACTCAGGTTTTCCCCCTAACTCAGTAAAAGTAGATATATACTAGAGGGGTTTCTCATGTCACAGTTATGGGTTTCTACTCATCCTTTCCACACTGTCTTACCCAAACTTCATTTCTTTCATGTATTCACCAGCATATTTTGAGCATCTGCTAGGCCCTGGGGATACAAAATGGACAAGATGCTACTGACCTCAAGGAACTTCTAGTCTAGTAGACAAGTGTGATCATGTGGATGTCCTTTCTAGGATTAGCCCTTACCATTAGAACATGTAGTACTGATGTAGAATTATCCATTCCAATCAAAACAGCCAGATAAGTTCCTCACAGACCAGAATCTTTCCAGCAACTTCAGTAGAGATGTTCACAAACAAAAGCACATCCCTTCAAAGTCATCCTCTCAGCAGCCCTCATCACTAGGGTCCTTCATATAGGAAGGCAGCAACATGCACTCCCACAAAGGAGACCATATTCTTCCTCTTCAAGTTCAGAACCCAGTCTCTTCCAGATTTGGACATTCTGATCATTCATATCATTGCCATGTGTGCTCTGACCACATATTTGTTCAATCTACTAAATCTTCAAGAGTTGTCTTGGCCTACATGTTCAGAAGATCTCCTTATCTTCCCTTTCCCTACTCCAAGCAAGACACTGACCCTGCTAGTCTTCAAGGTTTCTTCAGATCATGCTTCCACCTCTTCCTTCTTAATCAGTTTTATATCTTTCCTCAGCACTTGGTAGGTTCCGGCAAGTAGAAGGCATTCAGTGTTTGTTGAATAAATGAATGTATAGATGCATGGATGATGAGTTTGGAGTGAGAAGCAATCAATGATGTGTTGTTAACTAAGGGTTGTCTACAAAGTACTGGTTTGGAAATCTTGCTTTAAGTGCAGTACCGTGCTTATCCGTGATCATCATTGGAGTCATAAGCCAAAAATAAGACTTTCAAGGAATAATACTGAAGCTTCATCCCCAGGCACAGACCAGCACCCGTGTGTACAGAGGAAGGCTGGCTGCTATACCTGGACCTGCAAGGGTAGTTTTGCCCCAAGATTCAGCCAGTATTAGAAAATCAAGATTTCTAAGGAAATGTTTGAGCCATCCATTTCCCAGAGTCCCCCACGAAGTTGGCTCAGTATGGATCCAATATTTTAAAATCCTCCACTGGCATTTCCAGTTGCAGAAAATGTGGATCATAACAAACTGCAGCAGACAGCTTCTTAATTTTCCTTTGCAGGAGCGGCCTGCAAACCCAACACCCACAGGCAAAGCCCTATGCAGTGTCAGTTGGAGACCACAGGAGAGTGTCTGTTAGTGGCTGTAAGACTTTCCCTCTTCCCAGACCTCAAACCTTAGAATCTGGCTCATTAAAGATAGACAATATGCTCCCCTGAGGCCCAGACCTTTCCCCAGCCTACTAGAAATAACCAAGAAGCCAGAGGTGACTCAGCTCCTACTTAGACCCAGACTGACTTTTCTACCAGCCAGTGCTGTTGTTTCAAGGTCCAGTCTTGATGGCAGCCACCCACACCCCAACCTGTGAGTAGCTCTTCCCCAGGAAAAAAAAAACAAAACAAAACATAAACCAATAGAAACCCTGAAGTTTAGGTAGCAGATTTGCAATGACTTGGGCGCCATGTAGAATTAACACAGAATGCCTCATGCCGTAAGATGAAATCACAGCACCCAAAGATGAGCCAAAGGATGGCCTCCACGTCTACCTACATTACTGAGGCGAGTGGCAAAGGCCTGCCCTCTCTCTGCCTTCTGGGCAGGAAGTCTTACATGGCTCTTGCATTCCATCCAAAAGACAAAAGAGGGGGTGGATTTCTCTGAACCCTCGCCAGGTCACACTGAGGTGGGTGTTGGGTCTTTTGAAACTGTCAGAATGAGTATGCTTCTGATTATGGGGTTCCCAAGACTCTGAGCCAGCTTTTTTTTTTTTTTTTTTTTTTTTTTTTGTAAGCACATACATTTTCTTTCTGGACCACAGCCACGTTGCTCTGGCTATGTTAATCCCCACAAGTAGTCACAGTGCTTCCCAGGGCATTCAGGGAGTTGCTTGTTTTAGGGAAATCCTGTTAGTTTGAACTCTGTTCAAGAATGTGCCCAGTGTGCTTCAACCCAGGAGCAAAGTGGATTCGGCCTAGAGAGTTAAAAGCACTTGGGTCCTTGGGGGTAGGGGACAGAAATGATCTGAGAGCCTGTAAGCCTGGAGGAAGAGTATGCAGATCCAAGGGTCACTTAACTCAGCCCTGCAATGTTCTGACCTACAAACTTGAAGATTAACTGGCTACTAGAAGATTCTCTGCATACCCCGATTAGTGAAGGGTCAGTTTACGTTGATGTGAGGAGGGCATTTGCAAAGTGGGATTGTCCTGGTCACTCCACCTCTTGTTTTAGGGCCTTCCTCTTCCAGTAGGTTCTCTGGGCTCTTGTCTGTCTAAAAGACCCATGACTTCTCAACACAGTGCCTTTGCTGATAAGGAAATATGCTGCTCTTCCCAGACGTTTACCTCTACCTGCTCTTTCCAGACGCTTTCCCTACTCATCAAAGCTTGCCTATCCTGTGTGTCTACACTGATAATAGGAGATGATAATTACTCCCTGTTAATGTGTTTTCCAGTATAATCCTTAAAAATAACTGGAGCAGGCCACTTTCTATATGCTGGGAATTTAAAAGAGTCTCTTACATCCCAAAAACTCTCCACCTCTGACTCAAGGCCACTTAGAGGTTTACCATCAAGAGTGACTCATTTGGCTTAAAGTTTTTGTTGTATGTCAAAAAGCAAATCAAAGAGGCAGTATAATCTAGAGGACAGAACATGAGACTGAGAATCAGGGGCCTCAGTCCTCCTACTGGCTCTACCATAGCTGGCTGTGTGATCTCAGGCAGTCACGTCACCTCTCTGGTCCCTAATGTGCTAGGCATCCCCAAAGGTCGGAGCAATGGCAATTTACTGAATCAATCAAGTTACACAGCCCCAAGGACTGCCTGTAGGGGGTAGTTCTAAATAGTCAACGACCGAATATGTTCCTGCCATAGACTAGCCTGCTTGGGAGTTGCGACCTTATGATCACTCATATGTGTGCACTCATCAGATTCCCTGCTGAGATTGGGTTTTATTTTGTTGGCAGAAGAAGAGAGAAAAAAAGAGAAAGGGAGGGAGGGACAGAGAGAAAATGAGCCAGAACATAAAAGGTGCCATCCAGAAAAGGGAAAGAAAGTAGAAAGGGAAGGCAAAGGCAGTGGCGCTGAGGAGAAAATGGGCGTCCTTGCTAAACATGCTTCCCTTTCTCACAACCCAGCTAAGATATGCACAGCGCCCATGGTCCAGTAGTTAATCAAGCTAACGGAGAATATTTTGAATTTAAATCCTGACTCTACCTCTCATTCTAAGAAAGTTATCTAGCCTTTCTAGACCTTGGTTTCCTACTCTATAAAGGGAGGTTTATATTAGAACCCACCTCGGTGGGTTACTTGGAGGACTAAAAGGAATAAAGCATGTTAAGCTCTGCCCTAATAATGCAGAACTTTTACCCACCAAAGACTCACTCTATGTAGGCTATTTTTATTATTAGGGAGGAACACAGTTCACCTGAACTCCAGGAGGCGTCTATAGAAGGAAGTATTCTTCAAATAGGAAGACAAGAATGGTGCGGGTTGCAAGGCTTCTGAAGTCACCATGTAAAATGGGAAAATTAGCTCTGCTAAACGAGCTACACTAAGGAAATGACTAAGACCTCCTTATAAACCCAAGTAATCCATAAACACCAAGCTATTAGTGCTCAGAGTGCATCCCCTGCTAAATGCCTGGTCAAACATCATATTTGGTTGGTGCAAAAGTAATTGCGGTTTTTGCCACTAAAAGTAATGTCAAAAATCGCAATTACTTTTGCACCAACCTAATAGCATGGGACTGAACTTACATGTGTGATATGTTCCCTATGATGCATTTTAAAATTTGATGGTTCATGACCAGTGAGTAATTTTTAGTTAAGAATGGATAGGCCAGGCATGGTGGCTTATGCCTGTATTCCCAGCACTTTGAGAGGCTGAGGTGGGTGCATCCCTTGAGGTCAGAAGTTCGAGACCAGCCTGGCCAACATGGTGAAACCCCGTCTCTACTAAAAATACAAAAATTAGCCAGGCGACATGGTGGGCACCTTTAATCCCAGCTACTGGGCAGGCTGAGGCAGGAGAACCGCTTGCACCCGGGAGGTGGAGGTTGCAGTGAGCCAGATGGCGCCACTGCACTCCAGCCTGAGCGACAGAGCAAGACCCCATCCCAAAAAAAGAACATGAACAGACAGATCAAAGATCAAAGTTAAAGTATCATCTACAATAAGGTCAGCTGAAGCCTGAGGATACAGCTATTCTCAGAGGGAATGAATGAGGATATAGGATGGGTTGAGTGGGTGGATTTTCTTCTTAAGCCACAACTTGAGATTCTTATCACAATGATAATGATGGGGGCTCTCAACTAGGGCAACTTACTAAACTACTAGGGCTTAAAGAAGTTTGTGTGAGAGAAAAATGATCTAACAAAACATGTTTTTTGAATTATTCCATAGAGTTCTTTTCTGAACAACTAATTTTAAAGAATCCGAAGTCCTTACAATGGCTTCAATGTTCTATATGATCTAACCCCTTTTGTGACCTCATCTCCCAGCACTCTTCCCCTGCTCCTCCTCAATCACTGCCAAGCTCACTCTCTCTTTAACATGCCTTATCCTGTTTCCAGAAAATTCTCCCCAGATATCCACATGGCTTGCCCTTTCACTTCATTTAGGTCTCTGCCCAAATGTCACCTCATCTGAGAACCCTTCCTGACAAGAAAACCCTAAAAATATTTCCCTCTTACCCTGTTTTATTTTCTTTATAGCACATAGTACCATCTGAAACTCTAATAATAGCACTTACATGCTAATAATGACACTTCAGTAACACCTTACATCCTGATGCACTTAGTACCACATAGCACTTAGTACCACCTTACATGCTAATAATAGCACTTGGTACCACCTTACATGTTGATGCACCTGGTACCACATAGCATTTAGTACCACGTGCTGATTGGAGATATTTTAAATTTTCTTATGTTCATCTTAGTATCCATATACAGTGCCTGGTACATGGTAGACACCCAAAAACTATTTCTTGAATTAATGAATGAATGAAATTGTTGAGTGGATGCATGAATGAATGAGTGAGTGGGGATGCAGTTAAGTGGCACAACCATTAAGCTAATGTTGGCTCTGGAATGTAACTCTCTTAGAGAAAGCTGTGTGGTACTAATCTTACGTGTTTTGTTTTATGAAAGAAAGCATAAAATAGAAGATTTACCCATGACTTTAATCCTTTTTGAATTCTTATTTGGTCCTAAAAACATAAATTCCCCTTTCAACTCATTGTTTTGTGTAGAAGAGCCCTGGATCCAGTTGAGGGAAACTGGATTCAATCTTGATTCAGTTATTTCCAGGTACACAATCTTGGATGAGACATGTGACTGGCCCGAATCTGAACTTCCTTACTGGTAAAATGAAGTTAAAATAACTTCTTTCTCAAAGGCTGTTGAGAATTAAATGAGATGCTATATACAAAGGCACTTGGAATTGTAAAATATTATGTAAATGGGGGTGGTAGCTGGTAACATTTTCTTATAAAGCACTGAAAGTGTTCTTCTTTTGAAAAGTAGATACTTGATGAATTAGAAGGAAGTAGAGACTGCAGTCAGGACTATCTCTAGAGCATTATTTTTTTAAACTGTGGGACTTTACCTCCTAGTGGGTTATAAAATCAATTTGATTTAAAACCAATTATTTTTGACCGGGTGCGGTGGCTCACGCCTGTAATCCCAGCACTTTGGGAGGCCGAGGCAGGCAGAACACAAGTTCAGGAGATAGAGGCCATCCTGGCCAACATGATGAAACCCCGTCTCTACGAAAATACAAAAAAAACTAGCCAGGCATGGTGGCGGGCACCTGTAGTCCCAGCTACTCGGGAGGCTGAGGCAGGGGAATTGCTTGAACCCGAGAGGTGGAGGTTTCAGTGAGCTGAGATCGCACCACTGCACTCCAGCCTGGGCAACAGAGCAAGACTCCATCTGAAAAAAATCAAAACAAAACAAAAACAAAAAACAAACAAACAAAACAAAAAAAATCTGTTTTTTGCAATAAGTGAGAAAAGAATGGAAAACATCAAGATATTTCATAAAATCTTTAATTTTGTTTATGTGTTTCTAATGTCATAATTTAGTAATGAAGTAAATTTGTCACTGTGGGTCATGGTTGAAAGAATTGAAAACTGCTAGTTTAAAAGAATCTATTATTACAGTGCTAATTTGGGTCACCAAAGCCTGAACTAGATTGGAAGTATGAGTGAGTAGAAAATAAACCATTTTTCCACTGCTCTCACTCCACAGTGATCAACATGGAAGACTTCTGTGACCAAATGCATGAGGATTTTTCTTCACATACCAAGCAAGCAATCAGTTTTGCAGTGGACAGTGGCTGGGTGTCCTCTGATTTAATTCAGTTCTGACACTATCTACCTGGAAATAGCATCAGATCCCATAGGTTGAGAACTCAGTCCCCTAAGATTTTCCACCTTTCAGATGCCAGTTGCAAATTCAGGCCTCTGGAACTTCTGATGGACTGACTTCAAGTTGGAGTTCCCATGACTCTCAGTTTAGCAAATTTGATTAATTTCCTAGAGTGGTTCACAGAACTCAGTGAAACACTTACATTTACTGGTTTATTATAAAAAATATTACAAAGGATACAGATGAAGAAATGTGTAGTGCAAGGTATGGGGGACATGGAGCTTCCATGCTCTCCCTGGGCACGCCACCCTTCAGGAACTTCCACATGTTTCAATATCCCAGAAGCTCCCCAAACCTTGTCCTTTTGGGTTTTTATAAAGGCTTCATTGCACAGGCATGATTGATCAAACCATTGGCCATTGGTGATCAACTTCACCTTCAACCTCTCTCCCTGGAGGTGTGGGGGTGGGGCTTGTCACCAGAATGACCAAGGGTCCCAACCCTCTAATCATGCCTTGGTCTTTCAGGTGACCAGCCCCATCCTGAAGCTACCTAGGGGCTGCCAGCCATCGGTCAATCATTAACATACAAAAATATATAGCTTTAGAGATTCTAAGGATTTTAGGAGTTTTATGCCAGGAAACAGTAGAAGACTAAATATATATTTCACAATATCACAATGAAAGAAAGATGAACAATAATAACTATTATTATTACCTCATATTATTATTATTATATAATCATCATAATAAGTCTATGTGGTAAGTTGTGTCTTACCCTGATTTTTAAGGGTAAGCTCACACAGCAAATAAGTAGCAGAGTCTGGTTCCAAGCCAATTTTTACTTTTTGTTTCTCTCTCTACTCCAGATCACTAGACTATCTGCTTCACCTCTGAGAGAATTGAAGAAGATGGGAAACCAAGGAAAAAAAAGGTCAATATTCACATCAAGTCTTCAGTGCTGAGTAACTGAAAGAATCCCTGTACAAATGTACAAAATGGGTACATCAGCAGAGTGAGTTGGTATGAGCAGGAGAATGGGAAAAACCTGAATTTAAAATGATGGAATGACACCCAACTATCTAATTTTCAGGTCAAAAGAGAATTTCAAGCCCTTAGTAGACATCACTGGAATTTCAGAAGACCCAAAACCCCTGTAGGTTTGTGTATCTTGGGATCAGAACCAGCACTTGTATAAAGGAGCACTTCCTACACCCCAGAGTGGCTGCAAGGGCTTGTGAACTGTGGTGCCCACCTCATCATGGTGCCAACATCCTAGTAACACATTTGGTTTGTGAAGGCCATCAGCCCTTCCCTGTTTGCACACCTTCTCACCTCCTCTAAATTTTAGTCCTCCACTCAGAGGTCAAAGAACATGCTAAAAAGTCATTTCCTGTTTTGCAGCTGCAGTCTCTGAAGGCCTCTCAAATCTCCTCCAACCCTGTCCCTTGCCAGGTTGAAAAGAATGCAGTGAACCCATCGCTTGCCTTTATGATCAGATCTTCTACATAGCTCATCCAAATTTCTCTCATGACAACATGAGCCCCAGTGCTTTCAGAAGATGTGGGCACCAGATGGGCTGTGGCCTTCTGAGTAAACGCTGACCAAGGACAACCACAGGCTAACTATCTGAACTGCAAGTTAATCTTATGAGGACAGTGAACATTAAGGCTCATATGTCAACGAGGAGTTAACAACATGGCACAAACACATTACAAATTATTACACCGTCACTGGTGTGAAGTGACTTAAGCTGTGGGATCTGGAGTCAGAAAAATAAACAGCAAGAACAAAATATGTAAATGGCTAAGCTGTCAACCTAGCCTGCTCTGTAACATTCATGATTAGTCTGTATGGTAGGTCGATTCACAGTCCCTGCAAAGATATCCATGCCCTGGTTCCAAGAATCTGTGGATGTTGCCTTAAATGGTAAAAAAAAAAAAAAAAAAAAAAAACTGCAAATGTTAAGGATTCTTGAGATGGGGAGATTATCCTGTATTACCTGGGTGGGCCCTGCATGTATTCACAGATCCCTAAGTATAATCACACATGTCCCATAAGAGAGAGGCCGAAGAGATTTGACACACAAAGAAGAAGAGAAGGCTATGTGATCGCAGAGGCAGAGACAGGAGTGATGTGGTCAAAGCCAAAGAATGACAGCAGCCACCCGGAGCTGGAAGAGACAAGGAACAGATTCTCCCCGAGAGCCCGAAGAGTGTGTGGTTCTGCTGACACCTGGATTTCAGCACAGGGATGCTGATGTCAGACTTCTGGCCTCCAAAACTATGAGGAATACATTTCTACTGTTCAAGCCACTGTTTGTGTAATTTGTTATGGCAGCCATAGGAAACTAATACAGTCTGGAACATAGAGATGTGAAAATGCCAAGTACAATAATGGTATTAGCAGATACAAATAAACAAACGGTGCTGGTAATCAAGCCCAATATTCTTCTCTGCAGGCATTTACCCCAGAGGGCATCTGAGATGAAGAAATGTTTGCTTCTTCCCTGCATGCCTTTCTTCATCTCTTTTCTCCTCCATATCCTTCTATTTTCTCATCCCCCTTTTAAAAAAAATCTAGTCTGGGCCGGTCGCGGTGGCTCAAGCCTGTAATCCCAGCACTTTGGGAGGCCGAGACGGGCGGATCACGAGGTCAGGAGATCGAGACCATCCTGGCTAACACGGTGAAACCTCGTCTTTACTAAAAATACAAAAACTAGCCGGGAGAGGTGGCGGGCGCCTGTAGTCCCAGCTACTCGGGAGGCTGAGGCAGGAGAATGGCGTAAACCCGGGAGGCGGAGCTTGCAGTGAGCTGAGATCAGGCCACTGCACTCCAGCCTGGGCGACAGAGCGAGACTCCGCCTCAAAAAAAAAAAAAAAAAAAAAAAAAAAATCTAGTCTGTAAAGCACAGAAAAAGGAGCACCATCTTTGGAGCCTCACTTCAAATTCCACTACTGCCTATTCACTGAGAAAACTTAGGCTAGTCCTGTGACCTCTCTCAGTTTTCCCATCTGCAAATGGGGACAATACTACCTACTTTTTAAGGTATTTGTGAAAAGCAAAGGAGATAAACCATGTAAATCTTGATACATTCGGTTTACATCATGCACTCATTTACCTTGCAGATTGAACTTTCCATATTTGGTGGGGGCATTGGAGAGAAAATTAGAGAAAAATAGAATTAGCAAAATAAATAAGCAGTGCTGGTAATTAAGTCCAGTGTTTGTCTCTATAGGCATTTACCCCAGAGGACATATGAGACGAAGAATATAATCTACTGTTTGGTCTGTGGCTTCAGGCTTCAGGTGCTTCTGCTGAGTGCAAGGCCAACATTCAAAGATATATTTCTCATACAGCATCATTTCTAAACACAAGACAACTTTTTCATCTGATACTTAACATGGTGCCTTCTACAGTATTTTTGCCAATAATTTAAGCATACATGGTGTGCACTGTATAGCTGACTGCAGAATGTGGACCCAGACACGGTGCAGCTCCACAGTAGTGCCTGGTCATTATCCTTCTGCACAGATATGCCCTGAGCTTACCCAAACCCTTCATTCCCCCACCGAGCCAGCTCTTATCAAGCTCCCACAAGCACCAAAAGCTACTGGCCTACTGGTCTTTCAGCAGCCATGGAGTTCTGGAACAATTATCTTGCTTGTATCTTATCTTCATTCCATAAATTTAATGCAAGTTGCAAAGGTGCCACCAAGGGTTCTAATGATCCCCAAAAGTTTGGGAAATGTAGTAAGCACTAAAAATTCATGAGATCCATCAAATACCAAGTTATCTCAATAACTTTCTTGCCCTCAGCAATTTCCTCAAAATAAAAAAAATATATAAATGACCTAAATATTTAGAGAACAGTGGTCTTCCTACAGTGTCCTCCCACCACTTCAAAAGTAATTTTAAAAATTGTGGCAGAACTTATTGCTAAACAGCCACATCCACATCCAACAGCTTTTGGGGAAGTTATAAAACAAATAGGCAGCTCTTTCGGAGTCATAACATAGCAAAAACCTAGTCATACCACTGAAAAGAGGAAACCTGAAATTTGCCCTACCCATCTTAAAATGGGAATCTCTCAGGGAAAAGAAAAAGGGGAGGGGGAAGCTTTCTGGTTTCTTTAAATATCTTCCTGTATTTAATTTCACTGAAAACCATGCTTCTGGCCCTACCATGCCTTCAGCCTTCTCATTACCTCCAGCAATTTACATTGCATCTTTTTTGAACTCTGAGTTCCCGGACAGAGATGAATGTGGTGTGGCAAATTAGTGAATCATAAAAATTAGAGCTGGAAAAGGCTTCTGGGGTCATAGGGTTATCCTCTGCCAATTCTAGATGGTTCTCTGTGGTTTATTCCTGAGTGCTTTGTTCAAACTGGTTTTAAGTCAACAATACATCTCATAGAGAGGGGAGAAAGAGAATAACAACAAAAAAGTCTTTTGCCTTCCGTTTCCCTAGCCAGCCCAATCCAGGAGAGGGAAGCCTAGGGCCGCTGACTGGAGAAACAGGGATGAATCATGGGATATGAGGGCTGGAAGGAACTTCAGAAGGTATCTAGTCCTACATTAAATTTTACAAGAAGGAAGGGAGGTTCAGGGAGTTTAATACACAGTCCCACAAGGATTACATGAGACCCATGTCAATGAAAGCAGGGCCTGGCACATCAAAGAAACTTGACAAATATTGGTTCCATTTCCCTCATCAGATCTTCTGCCTTTGTATTGGAATTTGTTGTTTACACACATTAAATGATACCTTGTGAATTCCTTGAGGGTGGGGACTCTATTTTATTTATGTCTCCCACAGCACCTAGATCTGGGCCTTGCATAGAAAGAATGGCTCAGGAGATGCTAGTCATGTTGAATTACACTTCAGCAAAAATGGTCTCTCTTCCTTATACAGATTTCACTAGCTTATATCCATGTTTGTGTGTACCCCCATCTCCCAGATCTTGGAATAATGGATGTACATTACAGGAAGTGGGGTTTAGGGTCAATGTGAGCAGGACTTTCTACGGACTATGCCTGAAAGGAATTGGGCTGCCACGGCATGTATCAGGCAGAGCTGAACACTTGGGCAGAGACAAAAAGGAGAGGACTCAGGCATCCAAATTAGGTTTAGAGTATTGACTTCTGAGGTCCCATTCCACCTTCAAGTTTTTAGACTTTGTGATATAAAAGAGCTTTATTTCCAAATGCACATAAGGTTTCAACTAGTTGAATCCTTTAAAAGTCAAAGCTCTCTCAAGACAGATCCCCATAGTCTCTCACTATAAATCAAAGACTTCAAAATATGACTCTAACTGTGGGCAAGGGAAAGAGGGGTCCCCAAAGTTTTCTCCCAAATGCACCTCTTGATCTAGCTTAGAGACTTCAAAAGTTATCCTCTTAATACACTTTTTAAAACCTCATTTAACATAGTCTAAAGTGGAATTAGTTCTGTGAGTTAGTTTGGCAGAAAGATGAAATCACATCAAATCCATATTCATTATAGACATCCCATATGTCATCTATGAGGATGGATGGGAGCTCTCGTGTAGGAGGAAGAGCAGCTCAAGGGAAACACTCCAGGGTTTACAGAGACCTGCCTTTTGCCTTCCTGTTTCACCTCCTTTTAATTGATTCATCCCCAAACACTGGGAGACTCATCCATTCCAGCTGAAACTCTTTCATTCTTAATACCTCTCTTCCTACTTTTAGCATTAGCTAGTTATGTCTAAATGGGCCCTTGAAGACATTTGAAAATTCTTATGTGTTGTTTTAAATTTTAACTTACTTAAAATTGGGAATGTTATTATAGAAAAAATAGAAAATGCAGGTAAGCAAAAGAAAACCCTCACTTCCTGGAGAGAATTCTATGAATATTTAACATGTAAGTTTTCAAGCCTTCTTTCTCCTCCTATCCTCTAGAACAATGGGAAAGAGGGTAGTTAGAGAAAAACTGTATAACCTAGACCAGCGGTCCCCAACCTTTTTGTCCCAGGGACCAGTTTCATGGACAACAATTTTTCCACAGACAGAGTTGAGTGGGGAGCATGAGATTATCATAAAGAGCACACAACCCACATCCCTCACATGGGCAGTTCACAACAGGGTTCAGGCTCCTGTGAGAATCTAATGCTGACAGTAATCCAACAGGAGGCGGAGCTCAGGCAGTGATGCTCACTCACCTCCTGCTGTGCAGCCTGGTTCCTAACAGGCCACGGACCAGTACTGGTCCACAGCCCAGGGGTTGGGGATCCATGACCTAGACCACACTGAGAGTTGGCCGTACCTGCTGGGTCTTGACTTCACTCTTGAACTCTGAACGTGGAAAAGTCCAGAGTAGAGGTGAATGGAAAAAATACCTACAGGAATAATGCAGGCTGTTTTACACAAAAGCATCCTCTTGTGAGTGGGGGAAGGGAAGAGGGACAGGGATGGGATTTATTCAGACTTTCAATCACTGTAATCATAACAACCACTTATTCAACATTTATAATATGTCAGGCATCCCTCATCTCAATGAGTTCACACCTCCTGGAGCTCTCCCAGGGGTGTGCTGGTGAAGGATTAGCCTCTGGCAAATCTTGGAGGAAAACCCTGGCTTGTAGCATTTGCCATTTCCTGTGGTGTAAATACTCCTACCAATTTCAAGCTATGACACTACATCAGGAAGAGATACTCAGGAGTATGAAATCATATAGTATTTCCACCATTCAGATGGAATAGCCATCAATAACCTCAAAAGCATAGATAATAGTGAAATGCAGTAACATAATTTTGATGTGGTGAGTTTTGTATATTTTGTATGTTTTCAATATAATTTGTTCAGTGGAAAGTTTGTATAACTTAACTTTTATTAATGGCTGTATTTAACAACTTGCTTGCAAAATTCCTGAAAAGTGTAAGCTCTTGTGGGGCCAGCATCAGCCAGCTCCATTGTACCACTGAGCCTTTCTCATCACCTCTTCTTCATCGTGCTGTGTAAATACAACCTGACTCGTGAGCTTTTGTTTTACCTGGACTTACGTTTTGTTTTTTTGTTTTTGTTTTCCTTTTTGTGGAGAACAGGATCTCACTATATTGCCCTTTTTGTGGAGAACAGGATCTCAAACTCCTGGGCTCAAGCTATCCTCCTGCCTCTGCCTCCCTAAGAGCTGGGATTACAGGCCTGAACTACCACGCCCAGCAGATTTTGTTTTAATTTTTTCCATCTTCAAGATGTTTTGCTTCTCCTCCCCCTCCTCTGATTTTGGCTTTTTGCAACAGGAGAGGTTAGGGTGGAGAAGAAAAGCTGATGTCCAGAGGGAAGGACTTTCCCATTCAATAAAGATTTCAAGAAAGGGGAGTGTTAAAGCAAGAAATGTGATGCGTGATTAAAAGTGGTGCTCTCCAATATGGCAGCCACTAGCCACATGTTGTTGCTGAGCACTTAAAGTATGGGTAGTTTCAATTGAGATGTGCTGTAACTATAAACCACACACCAGATTTTTGAAGGCTTAGTTCAAAAATACATAAAATATCTAGGCCGGGTGCGGTGGCTCACGTCTGTAATCCCAGCACTTTGGGAGGCCGAGGCAGATGGATCACAAGGTCATGAGATCGAGATCATCCTGGCTAACATAAGGAAGCCCCATCTCTACTAAAACTACAGAAAATTAGCCGGGCGTGGTGGCGGGCACCTGTAGTCCCAGCTACTCGGGAGGCTGAAGCAGGAGAATGGCATGAACCCAGGAGGCAGAGGTTGCAGTGAGCTGAGACTGCACCACTGCACTCCAGCCTGGGCAACAGAGCAAGACTCGGTCTAAAAAAACAAATATATATATATATGAAATATCTAATGAATAATTTTATATCAACTAATTATGAAGATGATAATATTTTATATATGTTGTTTAAAAATACATTATAAAATTAATTTCACCTGCTTATTTTTACTTTTTAAAATACATTGGCTGGGTGAGGTGGCTCACATCTGTAATCCCAGCACTTTGGGAGTCCAAGGCAGAAGGATCATTTGAGCCCAGGAGTTCAGCCTGGGCAACAGACAGAGACCCTGTCTCTACAAAAAATAAAAAATTAGCCAGGCACGGTGGTGCATGCCTGTGGTCCCAGTTACTTGGGAGGCTGAGGTGGGAGGATCACTTGAGTCCAGGAGGTCAAGGCTACAGTGAACCATAATTATGCAGCTGCATTCCAGCCTAAGCAACAGAGTGAAACCCTGTATCAAAAAAACAAGTAAATAAAAAATAAAATACATCTTCCAGAAAATTTTATATTATGTATATGGCTTACATTCGCTTTCTACTGAACAGTACTGCTATGGAGAGTTAACATAGATCAAGGAACTTTTGCTAGAGATGGCATTTTGGATTATTTAATCCCAGGTTTCTCAAGCTAGAGGCGTGGTTTCTGAAACTTGCTGGCTTGGTGGGAAGGTTAATTCCCATAGAGTCTTTCAGGAACTCAGGCTGACCCTGATTTATTTAGTGCTGACGATTGGGTGCACTGTGAACAAGAACCTAGCATGTGCTGGCGCAGCACTAACAGAACACTGCTGCTCCTTCACACCATCTGACTTCCTCACTGCATTACTGTCCCTAAAACCAGCAGCATTAAACTGCATTTAATGAGAAACTCCTGAAAACAGCTGGAGTCAAGCTATATCCCCAAGCTGTTATTAAACACGTGCTATGTGCTAGCCCTGAGCTGGGGCTATGACAGAGTAGGGTTCAAGCTTACAGAAGAAATAGTCCCACAAATACATGGCCAATTGAATTCTGAAATAGGTACAAAAGCTTTTTAGAGGAGAAAGGAAATTCTTCCCAACAAATGTTGCTGGAATAATTAGATGCTCACATGCCAAAAAGTGGAATTCCATCCATTCTTCAAACCATACACAAAAATTAACTCAAAATGGCTCATAGACCTAAAACTATAAAACTTTTGAAGAAAAAAATGGGAAAAATATTTGTGACTTTGTGGTTAGGGATAGATTTCTTAGATATGATACCAAAAGCACATCCATACAAGAAGAAAAATTATAAATTGGACTTTATCAAAATTAAGAAATTTTGCTCTTCAAAAGATACCATTACAAAAGTGGATAAAACAAGCCACAGACTAGAAGGAAATATCTGTAAGTCACATATCTGATTTGAAAAAAAGACTTGTGTCTAGAATATACAAAGAACTCTCAGAACGAAATGATAACAAAGCAAACAACCCAATATGAAATTGGGCAAATGATTTGAAAAGACACCTCACCAAAGAAGATACACAGAAGAAAAGGTGCCCGTCGTCATTAGAAAAATGTACATTAAGGACACAATGCAAATTAAAATCACAATCAGATACCACTAACTATTAGATACTTATTTGCATGTCTAAAATTACACAGACTGACCATAACAAGTGTTGGCAAGGATATGGAGCAACTGAAGCTCTCATACAATGCTGGGTGGGAAGGTACAATAGTACAACCACTTTGAAAAGTAGTTTGACACTTTCTTAAAAGTTAAATACATGACTACCACATAATTCATTCCACTTGTAGGTATTTACCTAAGAAAGATGCAAGTGTATGTCCACAGAAAGACTTGTACATGAATGCTTACTGCAGCTTCATTTGTAATAGCCCAGAACTGAAAACAACCAAAATGTTCATCAATGGGTGAATGAATAAACAGGTGTCTAATATCTGTCCAGAGGAATAATACTCAGCAATAAAGAAGAATGAACTATATAGATGTAACAACATAGTTGAATCTCTGAATAATTACAGTGAGTGAAAGAAGCCAGACCAAAAAAAAAAATACATATTGTATGATTCCATTTACATAAAATCCTAGAAAAGGCAAACTAATCTATAGTGACAGAAAGCAGATCAGTGATTGTTCAGAGGTGAAGGGGGAATCAGGGAGAACCAGGAGGGAGAAATTATAAAAGGCCACAAGGAACCCTTTTAGGGTGACGTATATGTTCATTAGCTTGATTGTGGTGATGGTTTCAAGGGTAGATACATATGTCAAAACTTATTAAATTGTACACATTAAAAATGTGTGGTTTATTGTAAATTATACTTCAAAAAAACTATAAAGCATGGCCCATCTCTTGGGGAGTTTTCAATAGACAGTGTATAATCAAGATTCACCATGTCTTCCCCTGTATTTATGGAGATTATGGAAGGGAGTCTCATGCATGCCTCTCCCCCACCTCCCTCATTAAGCTCTGCTGCTGCACTGAAGGCTCTGCTAAGAATCCTAACAAGTAAACAAGAGTGATTCCATTTAGAATTTGGTCCTATCTGGCCCAAGTCAGGGCCAGCCCCCAATAACCTTCCCACCTCTCATGCCCCATTCTCATATGGACTCCATCTTGCTTCCTCGTCCGAGTGCCCGGTGAGGAACTCTGTTCTCAGCTACTCATGTTGAAAAATTCGTGCTTGAAAAATACTTGTGCTGTTTCTCTCAACGAGACCTGCATTTTTTTATAGACTGGCAGAATAAAAAAACTCAAAAGGTTTCATGTCTAGAAAGGACATTTCAGGCTCTGTTGAAGTTGGGGGGACCTTACCACCACGTGGACAATCTCCTGTAATCACTTACCTTCTGCATGTGCATGGCACATGTTCAAAGTTGGAGACCTTTACCCTCTGGTTATTGGCCTGCTGGTAGAGGGAAGCCGAGCTAATCTCTCACCTCCCTTCCAATTCAACACTCAGAAAGAGCAGGTAGTAGAAGAGCCCTGGAGTCATCGCTGCCTGTTGAAAGCTCAGTCATGCTGGTTACCACTGAAATTGCACCTGCAGTGGTGAGTTCCAGGCTGAGAAATGGGGGACGAACTCAGTGTCCTATGAAAACACATTTCAATGAGACCACGCCTGCCAACAGGTGGCTTGAGGTCTCCTCGCCACAGAGTTCCTCTTCCCTCCAGGTGATAATACCTGGACCAGGTTAGCGTTAGGTGGGGTTAGAGGACAACCTGGACCTTGTCTCAGAGCCACCTGCTTTCTGAGATGGCACATGGGCCCAGCAAGAGGGCCTCTTTGAAGTCCCCCTCACCCAGTGCTGGCTGAGCCCCAGGTCAGAACCCAGTCAGATAAACAAAGCAACAGTACTGTTTCTAGACAGGTTTTAATTCTTCTGTGATTCTTTGGAAAACTTAACGTAGGATCAAGAAATCTCAGTTTGAGGAAAAGTAGAAATATTCTAGTCTGACTGCATCACTGGCACATAAATCTCCACTCTGTCATACCTGAGAAGTGGCTGTCTATTCCTCACCTGAATGCTTCCTCTGACAGAGTTTTATTTTAAAACAAGCTTTAATTGTTAGAAACTTCTTCCTTATATGTGCAGCTGTGAAAAAGAATGAGGAAGTTCTCTTTGTACTGATGTGGAAAAATCTCCAAGATATACTATCAAGTTAAAAAAGAAAAAAAAAAAAAGGCCAGGTGCTAAACAATATGTATAATATACTAGCTTTGGAACTCGAAATAAGAAAAATAACAAATTTATGTTCACATTTGCATATATAATAAATGCATTTTAAAACTCTGAAAAAATACAGAGGAAACATAAAAATAATGGTTGAATACTGGAGAAAGGGGAGAACTAAGCAGAGAACAATGAGAGCTAACACATTTGTGAAAGTGACTACATGCCAGAAACTGTTCTAAGTACTTTATGTGGATGTACTGACTTAATTCTCACAACAACCCTATTAGATAAGTACCATTATTATCCCCATTTTTCAGATGAGAAAGATAATGTTCAGAGAAGTAAGTTGCCAAAGGCCACACAGCTAGGAAGTAGCAGGACTGGGACAAACTGAGGCAGCACAGCTTTCAGAGACTATACTCTTAAGGACCATGGCAAACTGTCCCTACCAGAGTACAAGAGTGGGAGGGAGGCTTTTTCCTGTATTTGCCTTTATGCTTTTTGTTAGTGAAGTTGGTTGGTTGGTTAGTTAGTTGGTTCATTATTTATGTATTTATTTATTTGGTTGGTTAGTTGGTGGGTTGGTTTGGTTGGTTGGTTGGGTTTTGAACCACATGAATATATGATATATTTAATAAGAATTTCTCTGGCTGCTGTCAGGAGGCAAGGTTAAAAGCTGGGGGACCAGTCTGAACAACAACAAAAAACTGCTTTTCTGCTTTTTTGACGTAGGTTGGTTCTCTGGGCAGTGATCAGGTCCTGCTAAATGAACTCTTTCCAGGCATGAAAAGAACATTTTCAAGTCTGTCTGCTGATCCCTAGATGGCCCAGGCTTTCATACTTGTCACCATGCTGGTTAGTCTTCCCCAGATACACCCAGGGACCTCATTGCCCTCTTAAGATGAGGCCCCAAACCCAGCCCAGTTCTTCAGCACTGGTCTGGCCAATGTGACTATTACCTCCTTGTTTCGAGAACTGCATTTCTACTAATACAGCCTGTTTGCACTTGGAGTTTCCAGAGTCCTCATTTCTGTGTTGCCATTAACTGCAACGTCCAACACTCACCTTCATGTGCTCCTGCCTAGTCAGCTCTTCCCCATTTCTGACTGGTACAGTTGTTTCTCAGCCCATGACTGGGACATTAAATCTCTCCCCATTAAACTTTATCTTGTTAGCCCATTTGATCTATTGTTCCAGCCTGGCCCAGTTGGATCCTGACTCCGTTTCCCAAAATAGTCAAGATCCTTCCCAGCCTCATGTAAGACAAGTATAATTATTCGCATTTGGCTGTTAAGAACACTTAGCATCAGAGAGGGGACTTGCCTAACATCTCACAAAATGTGCCAGGGAAGGAATGGACCAAGGGCTCTTGACCTCCACTCGGTGCCTGTTCCAGGAAGTCCTGGTGTTGTGCTAGGTCCACAGCCTGGGCCTGCTGGAAGAATTCCATCCTGCAGGCAGTATGTAGGCCCAGGCTCAGGACTGCCTCCCAGGGTCCAGCACTAGCACCTTCAATAGGAGCTGGACAAAGGGAGTGCACTAAGGCAGACTCATGCTCAAGCTTCACAGGCAAGAAGGAAGGCCGCCATGTGCATGGCACATGTTCAAATTTGGCTGGTGATTATAGCAGCTTAAAACATCATGTTCTAGATGAGTTGCTGGGGGTTTTCTGAAGCGTGTGCCGAAATCAGAGATGCCGTGGGGATGACATCTTCCTTATCTGTGAAGTGATGTGATGTGGAGTTACTCAACGAGCAATCCCCAGAGACCACAGACCAAGAAACCGATCCAGGAATTCCACTCTCGTCCGCCCGCCAGATGTGCAGGTTGAAGTGCGTTTCCACGCTCCACATGTCTTCCCTCCCAGAGACGAGAACAGACAGCTATTTCAAAGATGGGTAAACATAAAAAAGCGAGGGTGTTGCCTACCTAATCCACAGGCTGGTCACATGTCTGATTTGGCAAAATGGGTGAACAAAGTGAAAACAGGACAATTTCCCAGGATCCATTAATTTGTGGTCATGAAGACACCAGAAAACATGGTGGGGGAGACAGAGAACCACAACTGGGCTGACCCACGTGCTCCGGGACCACCATCTATGGGAAAAGCCAGGAAAGCAAAGCACGAGGAGCAGCAGGCGCCTCCTGGAGAACTGAAAATGCCTTTGGGATGAGGTGATGCTGGGTTGAGGAGAAGTGAGCCAATCAGATTCGTTGAAAGCCAGCCCTCAGTAAAGGTCATGGCAGGACACGCCTCAACATCTCAAATTAAGTCTCAGATGCCATCAGGAACTCCGGCTTGACTAAATGGGAGTGGAATTTAAAATGAAAGCTTTCTAACCCGGAATCCAAAACGTGGTCTCTAATTCTGACCCTGCCTTATTGTAGTGGCTTTTGAACATCCTATGACCAATGGGTGCCTCAGTAACCCCGTTTTCAAGGTGACTTGTTGGGATCGTAAGAGGCAGAATAAAAGAGATGATGAAATCCACCCTGCCAGCCTCACTGGTATCCTGTAAATTCAGAGACGAAAACATCAGGACATTCTTCTGAATTACTTAAAGAATGACAGAGAATAAATAGGATTCTTTATTACTGCTATTATGATGAAATTCATAAAATTGCCTCTGGGGGTGTTTTCTGAAATCCTGAAACACAATTTCATTCTCAGCTATAAGAGTTTTCACCTTGTCAAAGTTCTTAACAGAAAGTCCTCAGGACCCTGTCATGGGAAATTGAACCCCTGGCGAAGTAGAAAAGCTACTAGAATATGTCCTTCTGACCCCAAACCAGGAGTAGGTTAGTGCGGGAAGATGTTTTGAGTATGTTCAGTTGTGAACTGGGTGCAGCTGGCACCCCTTAACGGATAAAACTGGTTCCAAGAATGAGTCATACTGATTATACCCTTGGGACATCATTCATAAATATCATCTGTCCCCAAAGACTTCCAAAACACAGGAGTCATGGCAAAACACACACACATATATACATATAAGCAAGACTTCTAACAATCAGGCCATTGTTCGCAGCAGAAAAACCAGGCACACCCTTTATCTAAGATAAAAAAGAAAATGCAAAAAGCAATCAAATGAAACCTATCTTGTTTAACCTGAAAAACAACAGTTGGATTAAAACATGTCTATGATCCATTTTCAGCAAGCCACTTTCCTGGGAGCATTTCAGTGAGCAGGAAGCTTTTGGGGGCCAGCCCTCCCCTAAACAATGAAGTGCTCTTTGCCACCTGTACTCATGTCCCTTTTGTGGCTATCTTCCCAATCAGTCCCATCCTCACTCAAGGGGCACAGCACCTGGTTAATTAAACCTTCTTCTTTCCTGTAAAAGTATGTTATCAGAAAATAGCTTTTGTTTTGTTTTGTTTTATTTTATTAGGGAATACAACTTAAGAAACAAAAGTTAATTTCAGCATTTCAGGCACCTACAGGCTCCTGGAGAGGGGGTGAGATAAGGTGAAGGGGTTATGTATAATCTTCTCCCTAATTCCACAAGGGAAAACCTGGATTCAGCACCTCACGGGATTCCCTCCCACCTCTCCCTTCATCCCTGCACAGAGCAGAAAGTCTCTAAAGGGCCAGCCATACACATGGCCATTTGGTTCGACTGTGGCATCTTACCCTAAACAAAACTCTCCCAAGTATGCCTTTCTACAGAAAATCACTGGCCTGAGAAAAGCTGGCCAAGCCACATAGTGTGAGGCCAGGTGCAGAATATTTCATCCTTGCTGAGCCTGCAACAGTGGGGTAGAAGTTCAGAGGTTTCAGACTCTGTCCCCAACCTGTTGGTGTCTTTGCCTTCTTGTGCACACCTCAAAGGTACACATAGAACTCCATCCCACGGCCCCTCCCCACTGCTCTTCCCTCAACTACATTTCAGGAGCTAGGAACTAACAGGAGCTCTGCCTGCCTCATATGAAAACTTCAGTGAGGCCATCACTCCCACACCCACACCCTGCAATAGCACCAGTCCTAAAAGAAATCTCCCACACACACAACCGCCTGCTCTTTCTAAGGCATTAGACATAACACTTCCCACTGAACACACATCTCATTTGCCCACCCAGAGATAGTCACTCCAAGTAGAAACTATTCCAGCATTGATTCTTCATGTTCAAAACACTCACGCAAAGAGAGAGGCAGACAGACAAAGAGAGAGAGAGACAGAAGGAGGGAGACAGAGAGTCAGAGACAGGCAGAGGTGGAAGAAGAGAGGGACAGAGAAAGCAAGAGAGGAAAGGAAGTTTTCGTAGACCACTAGGGCTAGAAGAAACCTCTTCTTAATTTTTTCAATAGTTACAGGTCAATTGGGGTTTTGTATTTTTTCTGAGTCAATTTTGGTAATATGCTTTAATAGGAAATTGTGCACTTAAAATTTCAACTTTATGATATAAGGTTATTTAAGTTATCCCAATAATTTTAAACTCCTACGTTTATAGTTATGTCCTTTTTTTCATGGTTTGTTCATGCTTGATTTTTCTGCAGATATCCAGTAATCTTTAAAGAACAAGCTTTTGGCTTTCGACAGTCCTCAGTCGAATCCTTGTTTCTGTTTCATTAATCCCTTCTCATACCATTACTTCTCCCCTCTTTCTACTTTCTTTACCTTTACTCTTCTATTTCACCTACTTCCTAAGTTGGGGATTTAGCTCATTGATATAAATATTTCGTTTCCTTTCTAATTGTAATGCCCACTCTCAGACAGACAATTACACAATCACAGCAAACCTCCCTTGAATCTGCTTCACTTAGAAGAATATGAGCAAGAAACACAGCATGCCTGTAGGCCAGGATCACACACTGCTTTTCAGAGCAGTCCTCATGGTAGTTCAAGGACTAGTGTCTTGTTTTTAAAATGAGGAAATTGAGACCTAGAGAAAGAAACAGTTTGATAAAAATCAACAGCAAGCTGGACCTAGACCCTAGGTCCTCTGTCTCTTTTCCATGTTGTACTAATTGGAAAACTAAGATAACTGTTTAAGTAGTAGCTGTACCTCCCACAGTGTCATAATATCTTTGACTCTCTACTTCAGTTTCTTCATCTGTCAACTAGAAATATGATCCTTCTCGGCCAGGCACGGTGGCTCACACCTGTAATCCCAGCACTTGGGACGCCGAGGCGGGAGGATCACCTGAGGTTGGGAGTTCGAGACCAGACTGACCAACATGGAGAAACCCCGTCTCTACTAAAAAAAAAAACAACAACAACAACAACATTAGCCAGTTGTGGTGGTGCATGCCTGTAATTCCAGCTACTCCGGAGGCTGAGGCAGGAGAATCGCTTGAAGCCAGGAGGCAGAGGTTGCGGTGAGCCGAGATCATGCCATCGCACTCCAGCCTAAGCAACAAGAGCAAAACTCTGTCGAGAGAGAGAGAGAGAGAGAGAGAGAGAGGAAGAAGGAAGGAAGGAAGGAAGGAAGGAAGGAAGGAAGGAAGGAAGGAAGGAAGGAAGGAAGGAAGGAAGGAAGGAAGGAAGGAGAAGGAAGAGAGAGAGAGAGAGAGAAGAGAGAGAAAGAAAGAAAGAAAGAAAGAAAGAAAGAAAGAAAGAAAGAAAGAAAGAAAGAAAGAAAGAAAGAAAGAAAGAAAGAAAGAAGGAAAGAAAGAAAGAAAGACGATCCTTCTCTTGTCCCTCCCAGATCGCAATCTTTGGGGAAAAAAAGGCGCCCATATTTAAGAGTTTTTGTTTGGTTGTTTGGTTGTGTTGTTGGGGGTGTGTGGGGCTGGATGTGTGTTGAGTCGGCTGGTGGGGGGTGGGGGGGGGTGGTGGTTATTGTGAGTAAGTATCGTTAAAAACTCACCCTGCTCATGATGGAGTCTGGTTGAGGTCAAGATGTCTTGGTTTGTATGATCCATGATCTTAGCCTTTATCATTTAAAATTAGCACCAAAGTGAGTTCCCCACAGATAAGGAACTTTCAGTTCTTCAAATTACATCAGTGAGTACAGCAGGTCCCCACAGAATTCAACAGAGGAGAGACGTTTTGCTCAGGGCTTTGATACCTCATTGTCTGGAAGGGCCAGAGGGAATGGACTCACATTTACTTGGAGCCAACCCTATGCCAAAGACTTTGATAGGCATCTTCCCTACCATATTTCTTTTTGGAAGAGTGTTAATTACAAATTTAATTTCTTGTTATAGATCTGTTCAGATTTTCTATTTCTTCTCTAAAGAGGTTGGTTTTGGCCCTGGCATGGTGGCTCACGCCTGTTCCTAGCACTTTGGAAGGACTAAGAGGGTGGATCACCTGAGGCCAGGAGTTCAAGACCAGGCCTAGCCAACATGGTGAAACCCCATCTCTACTAAAAATACAAAATTAGTGCAACTGCACTCCAGCCTAGGACAACAAGAGAGAAACTGCATCTCAAGAAAAAAAAAAAAAAAAAAAAAAAAAAAAAGTTGGTTTTGGTATCATTTCTCTCTAAGATTTTCTCCATTTCAACTAAATTGTCTAATTTTTTCACATAAAGTTGTTCATAGTATCTCCTTAATCCTTTTACTTCCTGCGGGGTCATTACTAAATTTGGTAATTTGCATTTTCTCTCTTCATTCTTCAGCCAGTCTAGCTACCGTTTTGTCAGTTTGGCTGATCTTTCCAAAGAATTAACTTTTGGTTTCCTTAAATTTCTCTGTTGTTTTTCTGTTTTCTGCTTCATTCATTTCCACTCTAATCTGTATTGTTTCCTTCCCTCTGCTTTGGGCTTAGTTTTCTCTTCTTTTCTCTAGTATCTTAAGATATGAATTAAGATTATTAATCTGAGATCTTTCTTCTTCTCAAATATAGATGCATAAAGTTATAAATTTCCCTCTTATGAAATGGACCCTCTTAAGAAAGGATGTTTGAAAGTCAATTCCTCTATAAAGCCAATAACATTGGCAAAAATGTCAAAATGAATTTTTTTCAGAACTCTAAATTAACTAAAGGCTTACAATAATCCAAGGAACACTTAAGGCTCAGCTTTTCCATTTCTGCAAGAAAGGCAGTTAGAATTTTGATAGAGACAGCCTTGAATCTACAGATAAATTTGGGGAGTACAGCCATCTGATATGGTTTGGCTGTGCCCCCACCCAAATCTCATCTTGAATTGTAGCTCCCATAATCCCTACATTCATGGGAGGGACCCAGTGGGAGATAATTGAACCATGGGGTTGGGTTTTTCCTGTGCTGTTCTCATGATAATGAATAAGTCTCACAAGATCTGATCTGCCCTTTATAAAGTGCAGTTCTCCTGCCACACACTCTCTTGCCTGCCACCATGTAAGACATGCCTTTGCTCCTCCTTTGCCTTCCATCATGATTGTGAAGCCTCCACAGCTATGTGGAATTGTGAGTCCATCAAACCCCTTTTTCTTTATAAATTACCCAGTTTGGGGTATGTCTTTATTAGCAGCATGAGAACAGACTAATACACCATCTTAGCAATATTAAGTTTTCTAATCCATGAACATGAAATGCCTTTCCATTTTTTTAGGTCTTCTTTAATTTCCTTCATTCATGTTTTGTAGTTTTTACTATATAAGTTTTATACTCCATTGGTTAAATTTATTCCTAAGTACTTTCTTCTTTTTAGTCTATTATAAATAGAATTATTTTCTTAATTTTATTTTGGATTACTCATGGCTAGTGTACAGAATTACAACTGATTTTTTTACATTGATATTGTATCCTGCAAACTTACTGGACTAGTTCCATTGCTCTAAAAGTTCTTTTCTGTGGAATTCCGAGGATTTTCTACATACAACATAACTTCATCTGCAAGTGGAGATAGTTTTATTTCCTCCTTTCCAATCTGCTTGTTACCTTTTTATTTCTTGTTCTCATCTAATTTCCCTGGTTAAAACTTCCAGCACAATACTGAATAGAAGTGATGAGAACATCCTTCTCTTATTTCTTACTTTAGGAAGTTTTTCACCATTAAGTCTGATTTTGGTTCTGGGATTTTCATAGATGTCCTTTATGGCTGATGGGTATGTAAAATGGTACAGTCACTTTGGAAAACTTTCTGACAGTTCCTCAAAACATTAAGCATAGAGCTCCCACATGACCTAGCAATTTCACTAGTAGGTTTTTGCCCCAAATAATTGAAAACATATATCCACATAAAAACCTGTACATGAATGTGCTTGGCAGCATTATTCATAATAGCCAAAAAGCAGAAACATCCCAAATGTTAATCAGCTAAAGAATGGATAAACAAAATGTGGTGTATCTATACAATGCATTATTAAGCCATAAAAAGGATTGATATACTGATACATGCTACAATATGGATGAACTTTGAAAACATTATGCTAAGTGAAAGGAGGCAGACACAAAAAGCCACATATTGGATGATTCAATTTATATGAAATGTCCAAAATAAGCGATGCATAGCAATAAAAATTAGGTTCATGTTTGCAAAGGAACGGGGGAAGGAGTCAATAGGCAGTGACTCGTAATGGGTATAGGTTTTCTTTTGAAATAATGAAAATGTTCTGAAATGACTGAGGATAGTTGCAAAACTTGGTGAATATAGTAAAAGCTGTTGAACTGTACACTTTAAAAGGATGAATTATATGGTATGTGATGTATATATCAATAAAACTGCTATTTAAAAATTCATTCTAAGCACTTTAGCTGCATCATATATATTTTGATGATGTGTTTTTGTTTTCATTCAGTTAAAAATTTTTATTATTTCCTTTGTGATGTGTTGTTCAATTTCCAAACACTTGGAGGTCTCCAACATTTACTTCTCTTGTTAATTTCTAATGTAATGCCATTGCGTTCAGAGAAATACCTTGTATTATTTAAATGATTTTATATTTATTGACACTTTGCTTTATGACCTAGGATATAGTCTGTTCTGAAGAAGTTTCCATATATGCTTGAAGAGAATGTATATTTTGCTGTTATTGGGTGAACTTTTATACATCTATAGAAACAGATGTCGGTTAGGTCAAGTTGGTTGATAGTGTGTTCAAGTCTTCTTAAATCCTTACTGATTTTCTGTCTAGTTATTCTATCAGTTATTGAGAGTGGGATGTTAAATGCTCCAACCATTGTCAAATTATCTGTTTCTCCTTTCAATTCTTTCCATTTTTGCTTCATATATTTTGGGACTGTGTTCTTAAGTGTACATAAGTTTATAACTTTTTTTATCTCACTGGTCAATTTATCTAATTATCATTACAAAATGTCCTTCATTGTTTCTAATAATACTTTTTGTCTAAAAGTATATTTCACCTGGCATTAATAGATCCAATTCTAGCTCTCTAATGGTTTCTGTTTATACAGTGTACCTTTTTCCATTAAAAAAAATCTATTTGTGTCTTTGAATCTAAATTGTGTCTCTTGAAGATAACACATAGCTACATCTTGTGTTTTTTTCCAGCCTGATAATCACTGCCTTTTGATTGAAGTGTTTAAACCATTTGCCTTGAATGCAACTACTGATGTCCTTGGATTTGCATCTTTCATGTTCTATTTGTTTTCTATAAATCCCATGGCTTTTTAAATTCATCTGTTGCTTCTTTACTACATTCTTTTGTGTCAAATAGGTATTTTCTAATATGACATTTTGATTCCTTTATTGGCTTTCAAAACTATTTTTTAAATAATTTTCATATGGTTACTCTAGGGATTACAGTATGTATCTTAATTTATCAAAATCCCCTTTGGATTAATACTAACTGAATTCCAGTACAATATTGAAAACTTGTTCCCATATAGCTCCATTTTATCTCATTTCCTTTGTCCTATTATTATATACATTAAATCTTTATATGTTATAGGCCCAACAATACAGTTTTATAAATATTGTTTTACACAATGATCTTTTAAATCTGATATGAGAAGAAAAGAGAAAAATATATAATACAGTTCTTATAGTACCTAGTTACTTTTCCAGTGTCCTTTGTTACTTCACATGGATTCAAGTTATTCTCTGGTGTCATTTCCTTTCAGCCTAAAGGATTTCTTTTAATATTTCCTGTAAGGCAGGTCTGTTAGCAATGAACTCTCTTAATATTTGTTTTTCTGGGTAAGTGTTTAATTAACCTTCATTTTTTAAGGGACAATTTTGTTGGATATAATAACCTCAGTTTACTTTTTTCTTTCAGGATTTGAATATGTTATCCATTGCCTTCTAACTTCCAATGTTTGTGGTAGAAATTCAACTTTAATCACATTGTTATTCTTGTGTACTAAATGTGTTGCTTTTCTTTTGCTGCTTTCAAGTTTTTCTCTGTCTTTTAATAGTTTGACTGTGACGTGTTTAGCTATAGCACTTTTTTTTCTCATACTACTTGTTTGTTGAGTTTCTTTGATATTTCAATTAATTTTTAAAATCAAATTTTGGAGTTATAAAACTATTTTTCCTTAAATATTTTTTCTGCCTCTTCTGTCTTGCTTCTACTTCTGGAACACATATTACACATACGGTGTATGCTTGATAAAGTCCCACAAATCTCTGAAACTCTGTTTACTTTTTGTCATGCTATTTTCTTTCTATTCTTCAGTTTAGATTATTCCTATTCATTTATCTTCATGGTTGCCAATTCTTTCTATTGCTATTTCAAATCTGCTGTTGAGGGATTCTAGAGAATTTTTCATCTCAGTTATTGTTCTTTTCAACTCCAGAATTTCATTCTTTTATACGTTTCTCTCCTCATTTATATTCTCTATTTGATATGTCATCACCATGCTTTCCTTTAATTCTTTAAATATGATTTTTTTAGTTCTTCGAGCATGTTTATTATACCTTCTTTGAGGTCTTTCTCTGCTAAGTCCAAAATCTGGGTTTTCCCAAAGACAGGTTTTTTTTTTTCCTACTTATGGATCATACTTTTCTGTTTTTTTAATATGTCTTACAATTTTTTTGTTGCAAACTGAACATTTCAGTTAATGTATTGCAGCCTCTTGATTCTGATTCTTCCTCCTCAAAAGTTGTTGCTACTGCGCTGGTTGGTGGGTGACATTCTTGGACTAATTCTGTAGAGTTTAAAAAATGTTTCTTTTTTTAATCCTAACTTCCTACACCTCATGTTTAGCCAGACGTGTGTGGATAGTTAGGGTCCTCTCTGGACACTACTGAGTGTGTGCACAGCCTTGCATCTGTGTGCAGCCTTCCAGAATTCCAAAAATGTTATCAATGGCCACAGTGGCTATCTCACTCCTTGGATCTTCCTGTTCTTTTTGGGCAAGTTGCCTTTTCTGTTGTTTGCCTGAACCAGAATTACATACTCAGGATGGCTGCAGTACTGGCCTTTCTTATTTATTTGCCACCAAGATGGTTACTGCTTTAACAGTGTTTTCCTGCACTTCACTCCAAAGCAAGTCAACCCCCTCCAGTACCAAACCTGCTGGATTTTATGGCTTATCCTGCCCTGTTAGGAACTACTGTGCTGATGGAGCTGGAGTGAGAGTTGGGGAAGTGGGAGCAGTCCCAGTTTACCATGGCTTAGACTCCCTTTGTTCTTAATTAAGGTTCAGTAGTTTGTAATGAGTAAATACTTCTCAATTTGTTGTATATTTAGTTAATTTTTCATTGTCCCAAAATGGTTGTTTTTTACAATTTTGTCCAGTTTCATTGTTGTATTTGGGGAGTGTTGGACAGGCTTCTCATTCTACCATTCCAGAAGTGCCACAAGTCTCCATTCTATATTTCATTGAATCTTCATAAATACTATGAGGTAATTTTATTATTACCAATATATGATGAGGAAACAAACTTCAGAGTGATTAAGTAATTTGCTGGAAGTCATGACTCATATTTCTCAAAGGTAGTACAGTGTTTTGTGGATTCTACACCAGGATCTGAATTGTTCCTGATTCTTTGAAGACACCCCCCATTATAGAGATGCCACCTTGAAGAATTTTGTATATCTTGACAAGGTTAGGAGTCAACACTATTGTCTTGATAGTTCCGGTAACTCTGTTTTGGTGTTGATGATGCAGATAAAAGTTGTTTTTATGATGTACAACCTATGTTCCAGATGTCAAGCAATGTGCTACTGTATTTCAAATGTAATCCTCATAGCAATGCTACAAAGGAGTGAGACATAGTCATGTCCACTATGAAAATATGGAAGCTGAGACACAGGAGCATCTTGTATTTTAAGTGCTAGAGATAGCATTCAAACACAGACTTCAGATTCTAAGGCCTAGTGTTGGACTTGGTTCAATAGTCTCCCTCAATTGGAATGTCATCCTGCTAAAAATAAAGTGGGAAACATGGAAAGAGCCCTGAGAAAATTAATAAAAATAATGAAAGATTTAGAAATTTAAATCAGTTTAGCCGGGCGAGGTGGTGGGCGCCTGTAGTCCCAGCTACTCGGGAGGCTGAGGCAGGAGAATGGCGTAAACCCGGGAGGTGGAGCTTGCAGTGAGCTGAGATCCGGCCACTGCACTCCAGCCCGGGCGACAGAGCAAGACTCCGTCTCAAAAAAAAAAAAAAAAAAAAAAGAAATTTAAATCAGTGGAGAAAGCTAACATGAGGGACAATTTGGTCTAGAGAGGAGTTAAAAATAGCAGTCTTTAACTACATGAAGTGATACTAACATTTGCTGATAAGCACTAAATTTTTATTTCATTGAAGGGAAAAAAGCAAAGCAATAGAAGTATATTTCTGTTTCCTCAGGAAAATCTCGCTTCTTTCAAGGATTCAGGAGATGCTTTAAAGTTTGTTACTCAAAAGATTATGTAATCTTCTTCAACAAGTAATTGTTCTTCAATTCTCCTTATAGTATGGCTTAGGTAAGAGCAGGGAGTGACTTATAAGACTCTTTTAGCCCTACCTGCCCTTCCCAAATTAGAAGAGCAGACTCCCCATCCAACCCCCCTGGTGCCTAAGCTCCTTCCATATTCCACTTATCTCTGTTTCCATACCTCTCTCGCTGGTTCATGTAGCCAATTAAAGAAAGACTCTTGCAAGATACACCCCCTTCAGGCAAGCCAAATCTGTTTATCAGAAATCAACAACTACGATGCAAGTTCTAATACAGAGTGTGTAAAAACCCCACTTGCTCGAGCATTTCTTACTGACTACTATTAAAATCCCCACTTAATACTTTGGGTTAAGGTATAGTCTCCAGAATGTGACTGGTAAAACACATGCATCATGGTGGCCACATCTATTTCAGTAGATGCACACATCAACTTGGCTAGGCATCCCTTTGGAAGAAGGAGTGGCTCTAAGACAACATCAATTTACGTTCAGGGGAACTGTGATTTATGGATAAGAAAGGTGGAAAGGTTGAGATTTTGCCTTGGTGGATAAATGAGTCCATGGGTACTGAGACAAGAAAAGTGGCATGACACATTTGTTCTTCACAATTGTCCTTCAGTCTAGTCTTGACTCAGATCATCCAAAATTTATTCCTTGGGGCCGAAAGTCAGAAATGGGGACCTAAATCCTGTGCAAACTTGACTACATCTCTGCCAGCCAGCTGGAACCATAGCATATGTTTTTACATTCACTTTTATATGAACTTCATTTTGCTAGCAATTTCATTAAAACCCACTTCCAGAGCTGATATGTGCAACTTGAAATCCTCCAGATGAACAAGTTCTGTAGATGGTGACAACACTCCTGCCACACTCCATGGATCAAATTGCTCTTTATCCACTTGACTTGGCTGGAATGTAAAGGCAAATGCTGAGCAAATGCTATGAAATCAATAGCTACAGAGTGTTGGTTTTGGGTTTTTCCCCTATGTAGACTCCAAAGGAGACTGACACGCAGATTGGACAAATCACTTTTCGTAATCCTGAGGACTGCTGCATGAGGTATCCAGAGTATTAATCAAAGGCTGACACTGAATAAAACGTGAATTAAATTTCTTAATGGAGAGAGACATGAACTCTCTGTTCTTAGATCTTTGGCTGTGGATGTCTGTAAGGCAATGAAAAATTCTGCTACCCAGTTTATAATATTCTGAGAGATATATCACCAAAGTGACATAGCTTATCGTGGTTACAGTTTCTGTTTAGAGAACTCAGTTTCTGATGCGGTCAAAGGGAACTCAGGGACGGCTGGCAGAGAATTTAGGGTAGCCCATGAAAACCAGAATCCTGTACGTTTGGAGTCATTTGAAGATCCTTTTCACCACTGGGGGCTGGCCTGAGTCTCAACCAAACACCAGCATCTTAACTTTTTTTATTTAGTCCATCAAATTGCAATGAAGTGAAATTGTTTGTTTCCTATGCCCGCAAAGCCAAGATGAGCCTAAAAGAAATTAGACTAAAAGCAAATAAGATTTCATGTTAAAATTGAAAACAACGCTGTATCATGGCCACATGTGAAGATCAAACTCACACGACCTAAAGTCACTGCTATGACACTGGTCAAGTTAGGGATGAATGGCAAGAAAACAATGAAAAGTTAGTAAAAGTGTTTGTGAACAGAGCTTTTTCTTCTTGCTCTCTGCAAAGATCTTTTTGGGTGCCATGGCACTGCAGAGTCAAGCCAGTACAGCTGTCTACCCCAGAAGGAATGAACCTGGCAGCAGCTGGAGATGATTCCACTTCATCTAAGACTGTCTCTGGTTCTTTGAGGATGGATGGGGCTATGAACCCACGTAGAAACATTATAGGATACAGTATTTGTATGTGGGTCACTTTTTCCTAAGGGGTTAAAAGCCTTTTATGGGCATTATCTGACTTATTCCTACAACCTTTGGGTAGATGGTAGGATGGGAGGGGAAGCCAGCAGTATAGATGGGAACACAAATCAGAAATCCGTAAAGCCTGTGTTAGGAGTTATCAATGACTTCCCTAGGATAAAGCAAGCTGGTGGAAAGGAATTTGAGGCATTCAGCTTTTCCAAGGAGTTGGAGGCTACAGGATTTCATGCATCCTCCACCATACATACACACATGCAAACACACAAGTCTGAACCTCTCTGTGACTCAGTTTTCTTCATTTTTAAAGTTGGGATTACAGTGTATACCTCACAGGATTTTGCTGAGGATCCAAGGAGATGAGCTAAGTAAAAAATAATAACAATGATCCACAATAAAAAGGCAGTTCCCTCTTAATCCCTTTCCTTTCTCCTCCTCACTGCCACATCCATCCAGAAAATGGGCCAGCCACAGAAGGAGGCAGAACACACGAGTTTGGCAGCAGCAGGAGCAATGCTTCTAACAACCACTCAAACAATCTGAGTATACTATATATTCTAGAGTGTACATGGTCTGGGTTAAAGCAACATGTTAAATGTATTTTGCATTTCGTCAGGCTGTTAAGTGTGCACTGAATCACTGGCTGAAACTTCAGCCTCTTCCGCCATGCCCATCTGCTTCTCTGTACCTGTACTGGCGTTCTTAGTAATTGGGAGGAGGCAAATTTCCCCCGAGTTGAGAGACCCCATGAGATAATCAGCAATTGTGCCGTAAATCTTAAAGATCTATCCCCCCTCGAATGCAGTATGCTGTGGCACACCAGGTTACAAGATGCATAATTAGAGCTCATTCGGCTGACAGATTAATGGGGTTGTAGCAAAGGCCAGATAGCAGTAAATTAGGCAGCTAAACACTGCAATCTCTGGCATAACATTGGTACTAAATAGCACATCTTTTGTAGCGCGTTGGGCACTTCTCACAGAGTCTTAGAAGTGTATCTGTTTTATGAAGTGTTTTCTTTTTAAGGAACCTCAGCATAAATACTTTTGTGGGCAACTTGGCCTACTGGTATCAGCACTTTCATTGCCCCAACTATTTCACAATCACCTACTTAGTATCTATATACTATATTGTCACAGTCTATTATTGGAAGAACAGCTAAAACTAACAACAACGACTTCTTAGTAGCAGTTACACTCTCACTAACTAGCTTAAAAAAAGACTAACAAGTCCTTGATTACTGTACATATGTTTTTATGACGTTGGTAAAAAAGGAAAGTAAATTTCAGAGTGTTCGGATGGATGAAACAAATGAACCTGAGTGATTTGGGTATTTTCATTCTAGATAGGACAGCTCACCAAAATGACACAATTCAGACAAATTCACACCCATAGTGCTGACAGTGGGATCTTCTCTCCCAGGGTCTCTTAATTCTTTTCCACCTCTTTTCAGATTTCTACAATTTTGAGAGCATTTTTCCAATCCCACAGCTCCTTTCTGCCTATTAATGAGTTTTCTCCTTGCCTATGTCTCTAACCCTTCTCTAAATGAGAGGTCTTTGAATGATTTATTTGTGTACACTCTAAAATAATTTTTAACTGTGTTTTTAAGACAACACCTAAATTTCATCAACATACATTTAGGTTGTTATGAAGGATGTACCACCTGACAGCCTGTGCACTCTGCTTATGCATTAGCTATATTTTCATCAAAACTTTCTTGCAAAAGATTTAGGTGATTCTGTTTATGTCTGCCATATGACCTAAATGGTAAAGCAGTCCTCACTGTCAATCCAATTAGCCAAATCATACTCACTTTCTCATGGAGAAATTCTAACTTCATTTTCCAATTCAAATGAGTGTGTCAATATGTCTCCCCAGGGCAACTAATTCATTTCTGAAATGTCATCCTGATAGACAGATTGAGGAGTGGGTAGATGGATAGTTATGACGCTACATACATACATGGAGGCTTGCCAGGAGTTTGCCATGGTACAGAATGGTGTTCTGCCCCCTTTCAATATTTCTCCCCAACACACTTTTCTTGCTTTGTTTTTGAGATGGAGTCTCACTCTGTCGCCCGGGCTGGAGTGCAGTGGCACGATCTCCGCTCACTGCAACCTCTGCCTCCCAGGTTCAAGTGATTCTCCTGCCTCAGCCTCCCAAGCAGCTGGGACTACAGGCGCCAGCCACGACACCCAGCTAATTTTTTTTATTTTTAGTAGAGAGGGGGTTTCACCATGTTGGCCAGGTTGGTCTTGAACTCCTGACCTCATGATTCACCTGCCTTGGCCTCCCAAAGTGCTGGGATTACAGGCGTGAGCCACAATGCCAGGGCCATGTCCCCATTGTTTAGAGACCCAGAGGATATTTAGACCCTGAGGAAATGCTCTGTAGTGGGAGGGGGATGGGTGAAAGGATGCCTTTTATTTTAAAAGTGTTAGAAGGGCAACTATGAAGGGATGGTGGGAAAGAGTGGCGAGAGGTGTGTTCTCACGCTGGTGAGTTTCAGGAAAGGGTGCGCATGAAAGTTGAGCATCTGATTATCAACTGGCATTAAAGCCACCAGCATCTGCATGACTCCTGAAAAATCTTCAGTCTCTCCCCAGAAGGATGCACACCACAGCGTGAAGGTGGTTGTTCTTGATCAAACACACAAGCTGGGGGTCCTTTGGGGCAAGCAGTGATAAACACCTGGTGTACCAATATCTGCCTCTGCTCCTCTAGCTGCTGCAATCAAGAGGCCTCACCAAGGGTGCCTCACTCATTTATTCACTCAACAAACATCCTCTTTGTGTGAGACTCAGTGCTATGTGTACTCCCTTGGCTTTGCATTCTAGGGGTCATCTTGGATAATCACTGCCATCAAAATATGGAGACTCCTATCAGCCCTCACTTGTGACAACTTCATATCATAGCAAAACCCAGGTGTGTACAGACAGCAACTGGTGACTTGTTTAGAAAAACCTATGTAGGGTATTTCCAGATGCTTGAGCCATCTAGATTCCAGATCCAAAATAAAAGAAAATAAAAAAGGTAGGAGGGGAGCCCGAGGGAAGAGGTCATATCCTAAACTCATCATTAAATTGCCGGGAAGTGTGAGTGATGAAAATGGCCAGGAAATATGATCCTTTGGTGAATTGGGATCTCACTAATATTTAATTGGGTCTCCTGTGAGACATTTAAATCTATGGGCAGCTATCAAGGGTGAGAATTCTACTCTAGTGGCCCCCAAATGATTTCACCTTCACTTTCATTTTAGTGGTGGAGGAAAGCCAGGACATTTGCTAAAATATTTGAACTGTGGGTATGTGTTTTAAGGCCTGTACGTGTGTGGTAGTCACCATTGAGGAAATTCAGAGCTTGATGATCTCTTTCAGCACATCGGTTACTAAAAACCAGGGCAGCCACACTGGAGGTCTGGTCACCCTTGTACAAGCCCTGGATTAGTCAGTTTTCTAAAACAGATTTTTTTCCAAGAAAGATGGCTAGGGAATGACCATCTTCAATTTTTCTACAAGTATTTACAAACCTCCTTAAGGTTGAAATCTAGGTGCTTTCAAATAAACAAAAATAGTTTGCAAAGCACTCCATAGCCTCTGCAGTCCAAGCCCCTTCAAAATGAACGAAAAGGTAAAATGTTGTGTGTGTGTGTGTTGTTGTTCTAGTTGTTGTTTTTCTAAATTCCACCACATTATCACAGGCTGGAGGACCAGAGACAGAGAGGAAAATCACTGGACCAGGTGGAAGGAGACAAAAGTTTTAATCTCAGGTTTATGATGGGACTAAGAGAGTTCTGAAAAGAGTTGTGAACCTCAGCCCCACACTTCCTTACTGTATAATCTTAGACAAGTTACTTAACTGCCCTTTGCCTCAGTTTTCTCATCTGTTGAAGGATGAGCCTACCTTTCAGTGAGCTGTGAAGAATTGAATGACATTAGGATTGGGAAGTGCTAAGCCTCACACCCAGCACACACGACAAGCTCAATCATATTTGCTATTACTGTTTGTGGCATGGGACAAGTAAGTCTGCTCCGTTTCTCCAGACCCCTATTTCTCCCTCTTCTCTGTCCATGTAGAAAAAACAAAGGCACATTTTATTGTTTTTAAAATGTAGGTTTTACTAAAAGGCAAATGGATCAAAGTCCAATTTCCTCCTCCATTAAATTGCAAATATCTTGAAGTCTGGGACCAGAATCTTGCTTTTGTTTTCCACCCCCAGTCACCGACCCTGATCTCCTGCATTGCCTAACAATGCCTTACACATGGTAGGCATCAATAAATATTTATTGACTTGAATTACCTCTACATTTAACTTTGTGATAAGGGAGTAAATGAGTGAGACAGTTTTTGTGGAGGCGTTAGGTGAGTCTGGGAGTCTGTTTGAGTGAGAGTAGGTGTGTTTATTAGTGATTTAGTGAGGGGAAGGGGGATGACTGGGATATAAACATTTCTGTAATTACTGAGACTGCTTTAACTGACCCAAGACTTCACAGGAACATAAATCTCTGTCTAGCAGACAGAAATGCTGTTATTTAAAAAAAAAAAAAAAAAAAAAAAGCAAAAAAAAAAAAATCTTATTCAACCCTCAAATGAATCAGATTTTGAAACTGATCTTCCGAAGATAAGTTTGTGTGAGGAGAAAATGAGTTGCCTGTTTTCCATCTTTGCCCTTTCTTGCCTTTGTTTATCAAAAATACCACCTAGAAGAGGACTTTTTTGCACTTCAGAAAACAGCTAAAATCAACCCCTTCTTTTCCGTGGGGGCTCCACTCATCTCCTCTGTGAATAACACCAAGTACAGATAAAGCCCTTTGAGACAAGCATGGATATCCAAGACTCTACTTCAGAAACCTAAAATTAAAAACTAATTTAGACAGTGGATATTAATTGTTTTATATATATACATACATGTATATATTTTTAGATAAAGGAAAGAAAAAATAAAAACACCAAGTGCTTTGCCTGGCCTGTGGATTTGTGATGACTCACTTCAAGAAAATTCTAGGGGAGAAAACTCACCTCACTTCTACCTCTAGGAAATTCCCTTTTCATGGGAATGAAAATCTCAACTTCCATGCTCTCAGATCTGGGGACCCATGGTGTGGGGAAGTGGGTCTGTCACCCCACCTTGAAGTTGCAAGCCCTAAGGCAGGCCAGTGCTTTCTTTCTAACCAGATCATATTTTTCGATCTGAACAATTTTATGGTGGGGGCTTAAGCAACTTCCTACATTCCTGTTGTTGCTCTTAATTTCTTCTACTTGGACTGAAACCCCTACAGGGAAGCTGTAAAGAAAATAGAATAAATAAAGAAGGAAGAAAATGTTTCTCTTCTCTTTCCTCCCTAAACCCCCCTCATAAACATCCCACCCCAGGTCACAAAATGTATGGCGAGCGTTAAGCCTTGGCAGTATTTTGACACGGTGCACAGTCCTTTTCTCCTCCCTTTTCCTTTGAGGTTCATCTTGCAGCCCAGGGCTCTGTTCCCCTGCCAACTTGGTGGGAGTGTTTAGTGACTGGAAGGCTGTGGCCTGCTCTCCCCAGAACTTCACACTTCATTTTTCCATATCCCTAGGAGCAGCAGCAAATATTTCACCAGCCTGGTTTGCCGGCTACTGCCATAAATCAGACTTAGGCCTCAAAAAAATATCCAGGCCTGTCAAGGCATTAAGCTTTTATTTTCTGACTCGATCCAGTGGTAAATGAGAGCTTGTATTTTCCTTTAAAACTGTAAAGGGATTTTTAAGGATTGTCGCTGGACGGCTGCCAGCTACGAAAGATACAATACAGAGTGTAACTGGTTAGGAGAGATTTGAAAAAGTCTTAAGTATGAAAAATGTCTTTTCTTAAAGGTTTTTCAATGAAATGGGAAACAGGGCTTAAATTTCATAAAGACTTAAAAAAAAAAAAAAGACCCAAACTATTCATGAGAAAAGCATTAGGAAATGGAAGAGTCGCGCTCTTTGAGAAATATGAGTTATACTTGTTCTGCGTGCTCTCTGCCACTGGCCCCCTTTCTTCCTCTCTCTTTCTCAGTGTACATAGATACTCAGGCCGGTTCATTAGTCAGTTCCTGCCATCATTACTGACGATATGACAGCAAGAACAAACAGACTGGACAGTTTTATGTGCTGTATATTAATTGCTTCATAATTTAGGCCTGCAAACAGGACAGTGAGGCAAGTCTACTTGGAAAACCCCCTGCTTAAAATTCTAAGCAAACTTGCAAGGTGCAAATCATGCCTATGAGATCACTTCTAAATATTTCCCCTGGATGAGTAATCAAATCTTAAACTCCAAATGCTGAAAGCCAAAGCCTTCTTGCAGTTGGAAGAGAGATGGAGTTAAAATAGGTAGGTATTGCACCAAAACACCATGTCCAGGAAATCTGGAAAAAGGTGCAAGAAACCAGGCTAAGATCAGGTACTAGGTGTAGAAAAACACTTTGCTTAGATTTTGTGATGTGTCATGTTTCATTGAGGTACACATTTAATTTCAGTAAAATGTAATTAAGTGAGAGTAAACATAATCTTTCCTCTGCCCAGTCCAGGTTGTTGCATACACTTGCAGCCTGGGGTCACAAGGAGGTGTGGGAAGTAGGGGTCGAAATAACTAAAGAACTAGTGAACCTCTATTTACAAAGGTTTCAAGGTAGCATTTAAATCAGGATGAGACCCATCAAGACAGTATAGCAGGGCCATTTAGACAAGGTGATCTGATTCTGCACTCAGGAGAGCTGGGGATGAGGTAAGTGGGAGTAATGGGAACACAGCACCAGTGGGATATGGGAAGTGGAGATCAAAAATGAGTAGAAAGGAATATCATTATAAGGAGGGTAAGGGGAGGAATAGGCTGCCACAGCTGACTTTGCAAGGATGCCATAGACCATCCACCCTATTGGTGAAGTTATTTATGTAAACCTCTCACACTCCAACCTCAAGCTGGTTATTTGTGTTAAATCTTGGGTGTTCTCAAGGTGGGGCGTTGTTTCACTGTGTGTTGCACTTTCTTGAAGGAGTTCAGAAGAACCTGAAACCAGAATTTCTGGCCTAACATAGTTTGAGCAATGGTTTGAATGTTGGTACAATCCCAGAATGGATCCGCTTCTGAAGTCCATTCCAGCTGATCTCCCTCCACCAGTTCCAACCTTTCAGTGGCACATAGAGCTGAGCTATGGGTGTCTGAGGCCTCTCCAGGAGCATGCCTCACCTCCAGCCTCCCACTCAATGATCTATCACACTTTCCATTAGCTCTTCAACTTGCCAAGATTTCTCTTGCCTCTGGCATTTTCCTTCCTGTGACATTATTCCCAAAAGTCTGCAAATGGTGGTCCATGGACCAAATCTAGCCTGCCACCTGTTTTTGAATGGTCCACAAGCTAAGAATTTTTTTTATATATACATGTAAAATCGAAAGAAGACTACTTTGTGACATGTAAAAATTATAGGAAATTTAAATTTCAATCCCCATAAGTTTTATTGGAATACAGCCATGCTCACTCGTTTACATATTGCCTCTGGCTGCTTTCACAGTAGAACAGCACAGTAGAACAGTTGTAACAGAGATCATGGGACCTGCAAATATTAACTATCTGGCTATTTACAGAAAGTTTGCCAACACCCTGTTGTCCCTCCCCTGATCAACCACATCACATTGAGTCTGACTGACCCCTCTTCTTCCTGGACATCACTTTTCGGACTCCCTCCCAGGCTAGCTGCTCCTGCCTTGCACACACTACACTTCACGCATAGTGAATATTTTGTACACTGAATTCATTTCAAAATGGTTTGTATTCAAACTACAAACTGGCAAAACTACTGGATGAAAACATAGTAAAAGTCATCAATCAATCATAAAAAATACCCTAATTGAAATCTGGAATAATAAATCTAGAAATGTTCACGGGGGTTATCCATAAGGAGTGGTATCATGGGTGAGTTTAACATACTTTTGATTATCGATATTTTATAAATTTTCATAATGTGTATTTTCTAGATTTTCTCTATAATGTACATGTTCTGAATTTTCTGTAATGTACATTCTATAGTTATATTATATAAATATTATTTTAATGGAACTTTTACAAAAATGTGTATTGAGCACCTTTTCCATGCAAGGCACTGAGCTAAGCACCATGGAAGATACACACATTTTGCCTATTTGGGTTGAGTATTCAAGAAAGCAACTATTATTTGCTGAGGAAATGTGTTTAGGTATTATTAGATAATATATATGTGTCTATGTGTATGAGCCCCTAGTTTATTCCCTCTTCCCAGTGTTATCCACTTACTTACTGTAAGTCCTTGAATATGTCTATATCCTTTTTAAAAATGGAGTATACATGTTTTACTTTACATTGAAGGTATTCTGCTATAATATCATCCTTTTATTTTTATATTCTTTAAAATAGTTTTTTTGTTAATTTCCCAAAAAACGTGTTGGAGGATCTTCTGTGAGGTCAATTCCCGGGTATGTTGTGGGTTTAGCTGGCATTGTGAGTGGTATTTCATGTTCTATCATCATTTCTCAATGGTAACTGCTGGTGGATAATGAATCTTAAACCAGGCAATCTTGCTGGGGAAGGGAAAATATAAATAACACAATGAAAGAGCCTCTTACTGATCAGTGCTGCAAACTCAGGAGTTGGGTCTGCAGCTGTGGTCTAAGAGACTGGGGTAGGGTGCGGCAGGGTGAGAGTGGGAGGGAGGGGCGTCTCCATCTGTCACTGATGGTGTGTTCCACGCTTTTCATGACTGAGACTTCTGCAGGCCTGCTACATGTGCACCTGGCATGTCCTGACACCACACCACTGCCCCACTGACTATCCAGCACACAGGCACTGCCCACCAAGTAAGCTATCGTTTCCTTAAAAATCCCTAAACTTCCTCATATCTTTCTACAGATCTTTCTTACAGCCCCACTGAGGCTCTAAGGCCATAATCTCTCCTGTAAATATATTGGCAAGAAGCAACCCCGGCTCCGTCCTCTCTCTCCTTAAGTGGTATTTGTGCCCTCCATGCTATCCTGGTAGGTTTAAGATGGCCTCCAGGATCTGGCAGATGGTATTGGATAGAATTCATTATTCTAGGGCACACTATTGGCTCTATAGCATCTGAAGAACTGTGGAATGATCTGAGCATCAAAGGTTTCAGGTCTTGGCTGGTCCCTCTTACCACCACCACCATCATCTCCGCTAAGTCATTCCATTGTTGTCATAACTTCTTAGGTCCCCAGTGATTTGCTAAGTATGTCATTTTGGCAGGTATAAAATGAGCTGGACAATATATACTCTTTGTCCACATCCATGCAGTGTTGGGAATACGTTTTTGAGAGCCTTGTCAAAAGACTCTAGGTAGTCAAATCCTCCTTAGCTAATGTTTGTGCAGGAATAAGAAATGCTAACTCTTACTAGCTTACTAGCTAACTTTTCCCCCACTGACTTGCCTTCTAATTGCAGTGAGTTATCCAGTACCTTCAATAACTAGAGCAGTGGTTCTCGATCACCTGGGAGCTTAGAGCAAATACCTATACCTGGACCTCACCCCAGAGAAACCGAATCAGAATTTCCCTATCTACTGTGCCAAGACTGTCATGTTCTGCTCTCTTGAGACCAAGTAGAACACTTGGGTGGAGGGTGAAGGAGTGGGGTGGAGAACCTGTCCTCTGACCCCACCTTTCTCTAACCACATCTAAGTGAAAAACCACAAAACCAAGTAAACAGGCAACTGAGGGTTGATACAGTGATTGGACGGGGGCGGGGGTGTAGGGTGAGGAGGATGGATGAGGACAAGATACCACATCTCATTAACAGAGGTTTTCTCAAATTCAGACCTCACACTCCACGGTGGAAGGGATCTTTGGGTGCCAGGGTCAAGGAGCTGACACTGCCCTGGGAAGGACTGTACCCTGCCAGTGTCCAGGCTGGAGGGCTGAGCTCAGCTAACTAGAGGCCTCAGCACCCTTTCCTCCCTGCAGCCTCCAGACGGCCCTCCCGCCCCTCCCTGGTGCCCCCCCAGGCTCGCACACACACTTCATTATCACCGCTGCTGCCTGTGCTTCTTGGGTGTTCCACCCAGCTCTGGTCTCCGCCCCGAGTGAGGGGATTAACTTCCTGCAATGCCACAGCTGTAGCAGGCTGTTTCCACAACGGGCAGCAGGGGGGCCAAGTGGCCCAGGAGGATGTGTATCCAACAACTAGGGGTGCTGAATACTCATTCTGGGGGAACTTGGGGTGGGAGAATTTGCTCTCTGGGGCATTTCTGAGAAAGGGGGAAATTGGTACTTGGAGGCCTTGTCTGACACCTTCACCAAAGTTACCAAGAAACAGAAAGAACGTTGCTTCCATCTCTATTTTCCTCCTGAAATGACTTCTCTTTCTCCATGCAGTTCCTCTTTGCTTCCTCCCCATAATAAGAAATGCCTTTTATTGAATGCTGGCCATGTACCAAGTGCATTTCATATGCTCTCTTCTGGAATATTCTGTTTGTAGATGAGGAAACTGGGGCCGAGGGAAATGAGACTCAGCTTGTTAGTAAAGTCAGAGGTGGTGCTCAAAGGGCCTGACCATCATTAACCAAATCCATCAGAACTCAGAGCTACGTGGGCAACTCTGATGGCAGCAGCATAAGCTAGCGTTGGGAGCACCCACAGGCTTTGTATCAAACAGTTACTTAGCTCTCCAGCCTCCAACCTCATCTGTAAAAGAGGACAACAACACCTACTTCATAGGGTTGTTTGAGAAAATAGCACAGGAGGGACATTTAAGACCAAGTTGGGTGTAGCATAGAAGCTTCATAAAGTAGCCATTTTATTATTAATCTCATTGTTAGTTTTAGAAATATAACTGCCAAACATTTACTCACTCATTCAGTGAATATTGATAGAGAGCCCTGTACCCGTCACTAAGGTACATCTGTAAACCAAAAATCAAGCGCTGTTATCAGTTGATGGGTTCATTCTCGCCCCAGTTGGAAAGCCCACTGTGGAAAGCAGGTCACCATTGGAAGGTTGCCTGGAAATTGTGGGATTGTCAGAGGACAAGGACGAGTGTTTTGAGTTGAAGTGGCCACCTCTCTTCAAGCATCTTTGAATACTGGAACCAAGGCTCAGGACGATCTGTCCCATGGACAGGAGGGTTGTGGGGAGGACAAGAGACCAATCCTTATTAAGCACCTTCAGGTAAGATTCCTGAAACTCATGCTACAGAAAATCCTTGTAGGAGGCACTTGAGATGCTCTCAGGGGGCGTGAAGTCAAAGCATTCAATAGCACAGACTGACATGTAAGAGAAGATAATAGTCCTGTGCTGAAGAACTCCAGCTCTGGAGTCAAATTTCTTTGCTTCCCATTGTCTACACCCCTAACTAGCTGTGTGCTCTGAGCAAGTGGTTTATTCTCTCAGACTTGATGTCCCCAGCTAGAAAATGAATGGAAATGATAGGAGCACTGGTCTCATAAGATCTGGAGGTGTCAACGGGAGGATATGTAAAAAGAGACTCAACAAATTTTACCCATTACTATGATCTGTCAGTCTTTCTTACTACTCCAAGAAGAAAGTCTGGGTGTGCTGGTGAGTCTAACACTTTCTAATCTTCCCTTTAACAGGAAAGGAGCAATTCTCAGGTCCACAGTCTTCTACAGGTAAGAGAACCTCGTTAGGACTTGACGACATTGCTTTATTTTCATGGTATGTGGGGGAAGAGGATGATTGTCTCCTAATTATGGCAAGTGATACTGGTTTTTTTTTCTGATAATGATAGAAAGCTTTCTTTTAAAATAAACATTTCAATAAAAAGAAATCAACTTCAAAACAAAAATTAAAGAAATAATAGGGCAGGTGGATATGGCAAACATCTTAACTGTGGCATCCAAATGACTGAAGTTTGGGACACAATGGCAGAACAGCTCCCATGCTACTGCTTTTGACCTCCTAGAGATGAGAGGCTCCAAAAGCCATGCTTTGAGCCTCATTCTAACTACCTTAACATCACTGTCCTTTCTAATATGTCGTATCAACAGAAATATGCCTTTGCTTCCAAGCCACTCCAAAGAGACCACTGCACATCAGCCATCTCCTCCTTCGTGTACCAGTGCTGTACATTTCACCCCTTGCACTCCAGGCTGAGGGATATATGGTCCAGTCCCCTGACAGGATCAAGTCATTTCTTGAGTCTTCTTAGAAACACAACTATACTCTGTTTCTAGGTGTGGTCTACGTTTGCACATAGCTAACCCCACTCACAGGGTATCAATTCCAACTACTTCCTTCCTCAGGCAGAAATTTTGGCACCTTTTTGTACCCCCTCATGTCCCAACCACACGTCCGAGATGAATGAGCATCTCATCAAGCTGGGGAGGCCAAAGCCACTGAAGGATTCTGTTTCTATTATGGCGCTTACTACTGTTTCTCACACTAGAGTACATGTCACTCTGGGCAGGCATCACTGGATTAAAGAGTATTCTTTCACAAACCCATAATCGTGGGTCCTAGAAGTCAGTGAACTAGGGAGTCCAGGGGATATGGATGAGAATAAAAGATAAGAATCATAGAATTTAGATGTACGAGTTCCCTAAAACTACACAGTCCCACTCTTCTGCTTTACCCATGAGGGAAATGAAGCTGGGAGAGGTTAGTTGACCTGCCCAAGGTCACATGCCTCCCAGTCAGAAAACTACCATGTTCCCCTTTGGGCTTCTGAACCCAATTTGACCCTGGACCTCACTAAAAATTCTTTCCATGTCTTCTTTCTTCAATGGATAATTTAAAATAGAAATAATAATAAATATAACACCTCGTTGTATATGTGTAGCACCTTTCTTCCAATAAATGGTGTTCTTTCAGCTTGCCCACCCATGCTGCACAGAATGAAAGTGTTTCCACTATGGACTCTGGTGTTGGTTACTGACTGGAGCCCAACTTCTAGCCCACACACATGCCACTATCAAAGGTATAGCTCAGAGGTATAACAGACCCATGTCTGTTATTATTAACCACTCAAGGAGTAGTGTTTAAAAACAAAAGACCCTCCCCAACATAATACATATGAAGAATATGTTTAGAAAGTTTAAATCTTAACTATTTTTAAAATTAACTCTTTTTGTTTTAATTGGATAGTTATTTGATTCTCCATGGAATAATAGGCTCTTTTGTGTTGTTGGTAATAGGTTGTACTAATATTGATAGTATTAGTAGAATAGAAATGTCTACATGGAAGGCATTTATATCCAGTCTTTTAATCCTCACAAAAATCTTAATGATATGTGTTTTTTCACCTTACTGAGGAAATAAATGAAAGCTCAGAGACATAATTTGCCCAATATGCAAAAAAAAAGTGAGGTCTTATCTTTTTGACAATAGAGTAGACATGATTTTAAGAAAATCCCTCACTATACTAGGTAAAATATATAAAAAATAAATTTAAATGTATGACAGATCTAGCTAGAAAGTAATTCCTTGGGCCCCATGAATGATCAGAATACCCAAATCCAGAGTCATCGTCAAGTGATGGAATCAGCATTTCCTACACATAAGAGGCGAAATCTGAAACCCAAAGTCAGTGAAATATCAGAATGGAGACCCACAAATAAGCCAATATCATGGAAAGGCAACACTCCATTGAGGGAGCTAGAAAAACATCTATCCCACAGAACAAGATGGAGATACATGACTGGCTTGGTCTTGACTCTGAGTAGAGAAAAAAAAAAAGAAAGAAAGAAAAAGAAAGTTCCCTCTCCCTATTTCTAACCCTATTTCTAATGACAGATGTGTAGGTTTATGACTTTGGGCCTGAATATACACAACAAATGTGGCTAAAATAAAACTCTAAAAAGTTAAATTGATTCCAAGTTAGTGATACCTTCAAGCACCTGGTGATACACTCTGGAAGAAAATACTTTTAAATGGAGCCTCAAAGAGTTACTACATATTATTAAGTTACAAAGAAAACGAGCTGTATAGAAAAAAATCAGTAATAAAAAGTAAATGAACAACTCTGAGTGAAAGTCAGCAGAAACAATAAACTCTACAATCAGACCTTCAAATACCAGAGATACTGGAACTATTCAAATATAGAATATATAATTAGTATGTTTAATAGGTTTATAAATATGAGAGGAGATTGAAACTATGTCAAAGGCAAAAGAGACTATCATAATCAGCCACATTTGAAAAGCACCAAACAGAAATTTAGAAATTGAAAATGTAATAAATGAAATAATTTCAATAAATAGGGTAAATGTTAAATAAATGGACTGGAATACTGGAGAGATTACACAGAATCTAGTAGTAAAAAAGCAATGGGAAATGTGAAAAATGGTGAGAAAACATAAAGAATAGTGTGAGAATGTTTTATAGGAAGCAATAAAGAGAATGGGAAGAAGAAATATTAAAAGAGATGATGGGCCAGGTGCGGTGGCTCATGCCTGTAATCCCAGCACTTTGGGAGGCCGAGGCGGGTGGATCACGAGGTCAGGAGATCAAGACCATCCTGGCTAACATGATGAAACCCTGTCTCTACTAAAAATGCAAAAAATTAGCCGGGCGTGGTGGCGGGCGCCTGTAGTCTCAGCTACTCAGGAGGCTGAGGCAGGAGAATGGCGTGAACCCGGGAGGCGGAGCTTGCAGTGAGCTGAGATCCGGTCACTGCACTCCAGCGTGGGCAACAGAGCGAGAGGCCATCTTAAAAAAAAAAAAAAAAAAAAGAGATAATGGCTAAGAATTCTCCAGTTAATGAAAGATGCCAGTGCACAAATTGAGAAAGCCTAGAGAATCCTGAAGAAATCCCTTCCTAGATATACCATAGTGAAGCTGCAGAACAACAAAGACAAAGAGATCTTAAAAGCAATCAGAGAGAACAGGCAGATTGTCTAAAAAAGAATAAGGTCATAGCTGAGCTCTCAAGACCAGCAGGGAAAATTGAATGAATTCAGATCAACCAACTAATGTCAAATAACTATCTAGAATTCCAAACAAAGAAAGCTATCTTTCCTTACAAAAAAAAAAAAAAAAAAAAAAAAAGGAGGGTTGGTCAAAGAAACACAATTTCAAACTATCACAAATTGAGAGACTTTATTATCAGAATACTGTCATTGTAGAAACATCTAAAGGACATTCATTTTAGAAAGAAAGAAATCATCCCAGAAGGTAGATCTGCGTTGCAAGTGAGTCAATGACAAAGATAAAAGTAAACATGTGGATAAATCTAAACAAACATGTATATGTACCAAACAACAATGTCTAATTTATGAATCTTTAAAAACCAAGAGATAATTAAAATCTGGACAGCTTCATGTAAAATTTAGAGATGAATAATTAGATTTCAAGAGTTCTTTGTTTCTTGTATTGTTCAGAAAAAAGCTTACATTAATTAGCTTTCAACTAAATTATGTTAAATTAAAAATTTAATTGCATATTAAAAATTTTTAGGGTGGAATAGAGGGGAAAAATGGAATTCAGAGTTCAGTGAATAAAACCAATCAATCCAAAACAAGGAAACAAAGGAGAAAAAAGAAAAAAATATATAGAAACAGAAGGTAAATATTACTGTAAAGTACAAAATAAGATGGTAGAAATGAATCTTAACAGTTTGGCTATTACAAGCAATATAAACGGGCTCAACTCTCCACTTAAAAGACAATGACAATCAGACAAGAGCCTGACCTGGAGGAAGTTGTTAGTTCAAGTTGAGAAGTGGGAAAAAGGTTCAAAAAGTAACCCAAGCAGCACCAATTCACACAGTGCTTTCAAAGTTTAGCTGAGGCCTTTGACTTCAAAGCTGTGCTATTGAAACATGGAGCAGAAGATTGTTGCTTTTCATTGTAAGACTTCTTATTATTGTTTGAATGAAATTTTATTTAGCATATTTATGAATTACAAGGATAAAATATTTAAAGTTAACGAAGAAAAAACAGAGAACAATTCTTTGGTTTGAATATATATATTTTTATACATGCACACACACACGCACACACACACATACTGTTATGCATTATTTAACAATGTGGATATGTTCTAAGAAATGCATCATTAGGTGATTTCCTCATTGTGTGAACATCATAGAGTGTGCTTACACAAACCTAGATGGACTAGCCTACTACACATCTAAGCTATATGGCATAGCCTATTGCTCCTAGGCTACAGACATATATGGCATGTTATTGTACTAAATACTATAGGAAATTCTAACATAAAGGTAAGTATTTGAGTGCCTAAACATAGAAAAGACAATGTGTTGCATTATGACGTTAGGATGGCTAGGATCTCACTAGGTGATAGAAATTGTTTAGCTCCATTGTAACCTTAGGGGACCACTGTTGTTTATGCAGTTCTTCATTGACTGAAACATCATTTTGCAGTGCATGACTGTGTGTGTGTGTGTGTGTGTGTGTGTGTGTGTGTGTGTGTGTGTATCCATATGTCTGTGTACATATATATGAGATAGTTTCCTTTATATATTTATGTATTATTTGAATTTGGGACAATAAGTTTATTCTTTTACAATTAACAAAAAATAAAATAAAAAAATAAACTCAAGCTGGGTGTGGTGACTCACGCCTATAATCTCAACACTGGTGAGAGGACTGCTTGAAGCCAGGAGTTCAAAACCATCCTTGACAACATAGTAAAACCTATTGGTGTGGTAGTGCATCCCCATAATCTCAGCTTCTTAGGAGGCTGAGGCAGGAGGATCCCTTGAGCCCAGGAGTTTAAGTCTGCAGTGAGCTGTAATCATACCAATGTACTGCAGCCTAAGACAGAGTGAGACCCTGTCCTTAAAAAAAAAAAAAAAAAAGTCTTAAACATAGGCAATGGGATACTGTAGATTTTTTAGTCAGGAAGGGCTTGAGAATAAAATATTATGTGGGAAGTAGAGAACAAGATGGATTTAGAGATCAAGAGACAAAAACTGGAACCAGAGAAACAAATCAAAACAACTAAAATAATTGTCTGGGCCAGTGTGATAAATGCAAGATAGAAGGAATGGATAAATCTAAAAGAAGCAACATAACTTCTTCACTGTTCTTGTTCTCGCAGGTCAGTGACAGGAAGAGCAATTGAGTGAAACTGAACGAAGAGGCAAAAATGACTTAATGATGATAACAATGCCTGCTCTACTCTGCTCCTGTAGAAGGCTCACTTACTGGACATTCTGGAGCATTCCAACAGAATAGTGAGCCCCTCCCCGATATCTTCTCTTGTTAGGCATAACAGAGGATGAAGTACCACTATGATCTTGAGAGCCTCCTAAACCACAAGTAAATTTGATTGGAATGGAAAAAATAAATCCTCATTTGCATGTTCTCCAAGTACCCTCCCTGATTCCAGTCCACAGCATTAGAGGCTCTGGACATTCAGATAAATTGTTGGAAGGGATGGGGAAGTACCCCAACCATGCCATGGGTTCTTGAATGGGGCTGGTTAAGTGCACCCTCTGTGCCCTAGACCAGGAACTTCCTGGAGTCACACTGTCCAGTGGTTAGATACTAGATCTTAAGCAACCAAAAGGCAGGGAATCAGTTACCTGGAAATGGAGGCAACTTTATTATCATTTTCAAAGCCTCTAGAATGGTATCCAAACTGGCCATTCCCTAGGCCTTCTAGAGCTCCACCTGTGTGGCCTACATAAGTCACTTAGCCTCTCTGAGATTTAGTTTCCTCATCTGTAAAATGGGGATGGTAATAACAGACTTCTAAAGGTTTGTTGGGAGTCTTAAATGGGATGATAATATAGAAATTACCTGGCACAGTGATTGGCCAATCTAATAACTCAATACTTATTTTTAAATATTAATTTTGTAAAAAGTAAAGATGAGGAAAACCCTTCCATTTCTGTAGAAATGCTAGTGGAAATGTAAAGGAAAGAAGAAAGAGAAAAAATAGAGGAGAAGTAGAATCAATAGGACTGAAGAGAGGGGATGAAAGAAACGGAATCTTCATGAATTAGAATGTTAAAGCCTGGCCTATTATGGAAATTACTTTATCAGTGATCAAAATAAAGATGTCCAGAAGGGAAAGACTTGTCTCTGAAGTGAAGCTGTAAGATCTTGAAGGCAAGAAACTGGCTCCCTTGTGCTCATAGCATTGAGCATAGGTCAAACATTTTAGTTCTCAAAAACAAAATATTTGCTGCATAAAGAATGAATAATGAATATGTGCTGCATAAATCATTGAAGAGTGAATGAACAAGTGGGAGAAATGGAAAAGGAGAAAGAAAAAGAGATGGGAGCGGAAAGGAAGTAAAGAGAGAGAAGAAACCATAATGTGAGGCAAGTAACTGTCTCCTGGAGCTGGGAAAGCAGCTCCTCCGTATGGATGAGGCTGCCACTGTGGCGTCTTCAACCCATTTGGTCTCTTCTAAAGCATGATGGGATTCTGAACCTTGAGGCCACCTGCATATTATCAACGAAAATCCTTTACGAGTAGCCAGCATTGTTCTTGAGTTGCTTCTGTGCTCCTTCATAGCATTTTCCAAGGTCTGAGCTCTGAGAGACAACGAAAGAGCTAGAAGTATGTGCCTAAAGAAATGTGGCCTTCACTGGCTTTGCTGGTTACAGATACTCAGACACAGCCAGCCCTGAAGCTTTTGTGCCTACGCTGCTCCAGACTCAGCTTCCACAGGAAGCCTGTCCACTCCCATGGCATTAGCTGACTTCCACCCGGCTCTCTCACTGGTAAGGACAGTGGTAGTTGAGAACCTTGTATACGGAGTCAGGAAATGGAAGGAGTTATTTGTTTTCCCTGAAGACAGCTTGTTCTTTTGATAAACTACAGTTTTATTTAATTTTATCAATGCCAATGGTAAATTGTGTTTTCTCATGATTTAGCTTCTTCCTCCCACCCTCCCAACCCCCTTTAGACTTTGGCTATAAATAGGAACCTCTTTGTTCTGTCTCCTCTGGGCAATAATTACAAACATAAACTGGGGAGAAGCCCTCATGTCTTTCCACATCTCTTGGTTATTTCTCCACAAGTAGGCAGTCACACAAACAAACAGCCTGGTCTGTTTGTGTTTTCTCTGCAGTCACAATTCTTCCACTGAATGTTTATGCATTCCAGCATCTCGAGAACTTCAGGACCAAGAGAGATGGTATCTTAATATACGTTTGAACATGTGCACTTAATGTACTTGGTTAATTGGAGTAATTAGTAGTCTTTTCATTCCAAGGCCGTTGCTGAAAATAAAACGGGGCTGTTCTTTTAATGGACTAACTGAAGGATTATTATTTTGAAAGTGAATCAAGACTGAAGGATGCGAAGTTCTGTGCTCCAAAAGAGGAGGAAGGGACAGGAATTCTAAGGATCTGAACATTTTTGGGGAAAGTTCCCAGCCTCATTTACTCCCTCCAGATATCACAATACCCAGGGTGATATAATTTATTACCTAACCCAGGACACTTTTGAGAATGAAATGGGGCCTGTTTACTGATTTCGTGGGGATAAGAGTCCTAAACAGAGTGTTCCAGCAAACCAGAGTATAAACACTCTACCAACACTTCACGTGGGCATAGCTGTATACACAGGGGACTAGCCATTTGATACCATCTGTTTCTTACACACGTCCACGAGGGAGGAATCATTCCCATTTAACAGACAATGTAACTGGGGCTGAATATAGCTCAGCGACTTGCCCCAGGCCCACCAAGCAGTGGATACAGCCATGCTCAACCCAGCACTTCTCCAGAACCTTATTCTTTGTCTGCCACACTGACCCACACTGATTCCTTCTAGTCAGCCAGGAATGGCACAGGGGCGGGCTGGTAACATGTGAGCATGTGCAGCTGAACTGGAAAGTGGTCAGGAGCTGAAGTATCAGAGGGCAGAGCTGCATTTCAAGAGGAGGCAGCAGAGCATCCTGGCCAGGAAGGCTCACAGGCAGGCAGGTGGGTTGCCAAAAGAGGCTGCTGCCTTGGTGTTCTGGACCGGCTTCTGTCCCTTAGGTGTGGAAGTGTCTCAAATGAGCTCCAGGGGTCCTGTGTGGCCAAAGGAGCTTAATTGCAAAGGCACCAGCTGTTGTGACAGAATTTTCCAGAAGATAACTTTCAACAAGTTCCTGGACTGAGAGGGCTGGCCATAAAGTGGCCGTGGTCTGTGGGCTGTCATGGTTACCCTCTTCTGTGACATGTCCAAAGGGCATCGTTGATGCTCTCATTTCTATCAGTTGCTTCTCCCCACCTTCCATCACTCCTGCCCTCTCATCTTCCCTCCTCGGTGAAGGCATGTGTACTCTGCTCTGTTTAACTAATTTCCCGCAGATATTGGCATTTCTATCTTTACAATTTGGCATCCCAGTGAGGTTTCCCTTTGTACATTTTCCGGTTCCTGTATTCTCATTATTCAGGTATCATCACTCAATAACCATTCGACAGCAGTAATGCTTTTCACATGGAAGGAATTGGGTTTTTATTGATGGCAAATGTTGTGATGAACTTTCATGCCCACTTGGAGCCGGAGCAACTTTTTTATAGGATGAACCACAATGAGAAGTGGTTCCAAGAAATGTCTTTGGAGTGTGGACTGAGATGTACTTTTAGGAACAGGTCCTGTGGTCAGAGTGGGGAGAGAATGGCCTTCCCATTGTCAAAATCTCATCAATCAAAATGTATAATAGCAACATTATTAATAACCCTGTAGTTGCACTGCACTTGGTACTCTTCCAGGCACTTCCCTAGAATCCTAAAATGAAGGCAGGGCAGATATTATATCCATGTTACAGGTTAAACAACATTGTAACAGGACTGACTAACCCCATGAGTGAGAAGTCATTTGATCAATGGGTAAGTGTCCCATGAGAAGGAGACTTTTAGCAGGCCTGAAAGCTGTCTTTGGGGGTCATAGATGCTCTCTGTAGGAGTCCTTCCAAGGCTAAACTCTTATCAAGATCCCTTTTGTCCAGTCCAAATATAAAAGCATGGCCACCATGTCCAGGCATGGTGCTCCACCTGCAATGCAATTAAGCATCCTGACACCTAATCCAGATACAGTGGGGAACCAGGAATTATTTCACAACATATGCCATTGGCACATGGTATGGCAAACACAGTGCTAATGCCATGTATCGACTTCCCAGGCTAGGCTGGAAACACTATGGACAAAAGACACAGGGCATACTGCACTGGATCTAACAAAAGAATGGCAAATGCTGGGTGATGGAGGTGGTCATGCTAATGAATCACATCCGCATTTCCCAATAGGCTAGTTTGGGTCCTAGGCCACCCCTGTACTCCTCAGAAGCCAGTCTTGACACTTGCCTTGGTGAAAAAGAGAATTAAGCAATTAGACAGGAACTTGCAAACCAGCTAGGGCTACCACCATCACCATTTTGTTAATACGGAAGATAAAGCCTCAAGACTGTGAAGAGACTTGCCCTAGTAGCAGGGTTAGCCAGGGCAGAGTGGTGCTAAGAATACAGGCCCCTAGCAGATAATTCCACTCAGCCTCCCACATTGAGTCAGGAGGTTTTCTAATTCATCATGATGTCTCTTCTTCATCCTTAACCTGGACTTACCCTTATTGGTGGTCTGCAGCTGGTACTCAGGGACTCAGCAGTCTCAGTTAAGAAGAGGATGCCTTTCCTACATATTTGGCTTCTCCATGCTCCCCCCACCCTCACTACTATTGCATAGTGCAGCAGGTGTCCATGTTCTTCATTGCAAGGAAGCACCCAACCCTAGGGCAAAGCTCCCTGAACAGCAGGTTGTGCAAGGAGCACTGGGAGGCTGGTATGAACCCACAGGATGTTGTAACTCAATAGGGGAATGTACGCTCCACGTGTACCTGGCGCACCCCAGCTGGCTTACCATGGCTTGTGTTCTGATAGCTCAGTTTCAGGCTCATCCTAGTTCCAAACACACCAGATTACCTAGGAGTGTGCCTAGAGGAAAGGGTGCTTTTTTTCTAAGCCACCTGCTTCCATTACCCATGGATGTCCTTCCCCGGGTTCATAGCCTCATGACTTCTGTCAGGAATTGGTTCAGAATGTACTACTTGGACTCTCTGGAGCTCAGATCTTTTGTCATTTCAAACCTAACCCTCCCTGGCTCATGTTTCAAGGGATGTTTTTCCTGTCCTGCTTGGTTTTCCTGTCTGCTTTTTGCATTTTGCTTGGCTTATGAAATGTCCTATTTCATTCTAAACCAACATGCTGCTCCCATATCAATTCAATTTCAGTCAAAGAATATTAAATAGAGGGCTCACCTAGACCATCATTAGCTTCTATCCATCCTAAGATTGTAGAAAATTCCATCCAATGGATCTACAGCTAACAGCCCATGCTTCATGCAGCTTCTTAATTTATATTTTGCTTGGCAAACAAAATAACCCAGGAGATTTTCCTCTTCCTCCTTACTTCCCCTCAGAACTCAACCTGTTCAAGACTCCAACCTGTTCAAGACTCATGCTCCTGCTACCATGGTTGACGAGGAAGCTGAAGCCAGCAGCCAGAGCAGCGGTGACCTACAGAGCGCTGCTTTCATGACCATATGGCCTCTCGGCTGCGGGACTTGCCACACTGTCCCATCCAATCCTCTGTCCTTTTAGTATCTGTCACTGCCCCGTCTTCTTCACACCAGCTTGTGAGAAAAAATTGTGTGCATGACTTCTAGCCCTGGTTTTAGTGATATCATATTGATAGCTTGAACTTTGCCATATTTACATCGGAGAAATCAGTAAACAACATTAAAAAGTTTCTTCCTTTTTTTTTGTCAGAGAGCCAGTTATTAAACATTTAGCAACATGTGCAAGAATGGGTTTCAAGGCCAAGGTGGGCAGATCACAAGGTCAGGACTTCGAGACCAGCCTGGCCAATATGGTGAAACCCTGTTTCTACTAAAAACACAAAAAAATTAGCCGGGTGCGGTGGTGCATTCAGGAGAATTGCTTGAATGCAGGAGGCGGAGGTTGCAGTGAGCCAAGATTGTGCCACTGCACTCCAACCTGGCGACAGAGTGAGACTCCTTCTCAAACAAAACAAAACAAAAAAGAATGGGTTTCATAGTGAGAAACAGCAGAGGAGCCAGCTACCTGGTGGGCCTTGAGTGGCCCCTACGAACTCCAACCTGTTCAAGACTCATTTGCCATGTTGTCCCCTCCAGCCAGGGCAATCACCCCAGCCTGAGCTACTTTCCAGACCAGACCACAGAAGCAAGGCCATGCTCACCAAGAACCCCACTTGTGGACCAGACTTCCGTCCTGCTCTGGCCTCAAAGGCCGTAGCCAGGGCCCCATAAGGAAACTGCCATCCGAAGCATGGGTGTGCCTAGCGGGGACACAGGAGGACCACGGTCCTCCATGCTGATGAGAATGGCAGCTAAGTCTGAAGCTTTCTATGTTCTAGATTCCTGGTTGTGAGAGGGAGCCTATAGGAATGGCGAGAAGAGTGAGAACTTTGCAGAGGCAGCAAGGTGATTTTAAACTGGAAACTACAAAGTTCTGGGTTTCGAGGCTTTCACTTTTTCCCCTCAAGGTTCCAGGATTGGACTGTTCTAACTCAAGAAAACCCAGGCCAGGTGGACTCCACTGTTGTTCCATCAGTTCCCCTGACAAAGACCCCAACTTCCCTCTCACTCAGCTTCCCAATTTAGGTGAAGGATCTCAAAGGAAGAGTGGCGGGGGGCATGTCAGACAGAAAGAAGGAAGAGGATGAGAAACAGAGGATGGAGGTCAACACAGCCAGAAGCAGAGGAGGACGGCATTGGAAATAACACCTTTGCTCTGGTAACCAGAAGGAAGGAAGAGTTGGGTGGGGCTGGGGAGAGGACAAGGGCAGAGGCAAATGCCACCATGTCACACATTTCCACCATGAAAGCTTTCTTAGCCCGAATCCACTCTGCACCCTGCAGTCAGATGAATGCTGCTTTCCCTGGGCCACTGACAAAAACCTTCAGTGGCTTCTTAGGGCCCTGGTCATTCACTTCATACCTAAAATCCCCCTTATCTGGCCCCAGTCTCCCTTCTCCAACCAGGCTCCTCTTCCCTTCTCTGGGCCTCTCCTAAAGGGGTCCTTTTCTCAGACATCCAAGCCTTTGCACTCACTGAGCCGGGTTTTCTTGAGTTAGAACAGTCCTTTCCTGGAATTTTGAGGGGAAAAAGTGAAATACATGAATGAATGAATGAATGAATGAATGAATGAATGAATGACTTGCTCTTTATATATTAATTTGACTGCAGAGGTCTATTACAAATTAAGAGATGAAAGAGACATGACAGCTAATGTAATATGGGATCCTTGATCAAATCATGGAATTTTTGTTAAAGAGCTATGAAGAATATTCTTGAACTAATTTGAAAGATTTAGCATATTGCTATTTAGTATATTTAATATTATTTTATGTATCCACATATTTTAGTATTTAAATAATAGATAATATTAATAATAGATAATATTATTTTATTAAAGTTGCCTGGGTGTGATGTCATGTTTTGGAGAGAGATATATATGATATATATAACATATGTATTACATATATATTACACATATATATTACACACACATATACATATGTAATGAGTATTTATGCCTGAAGTGTCATGATATCTGCAACTTACTTTAAAGTGGTTGAGGGGGGAAAATAGAGAAAGAAGAGAGAGAGAACTGTAGTGAGATATTAATTGGTGAATAATCTAGGTAGAGTATTTATTGTAAAATTCTTTCAGCTTCTCTGAAAGCTTAAAAGTATTCTAAATAAAAATTTAGATTGAAGGTAATATAACAGGCTGGGCTTGGTGACTCATGTCTGTAATCCTAGCATTTTGGGAGGCCAGTGTGGGAGGATCACTTGAAGTTAGGAGTTTGAGATCAGCCTGGGCAACAAAGCAAGACCCTATCTCTACAAAAAATAATTTTAAATTATTTAAAATTAGCTGAGTGTTGTGGCATGTACCTATCGTCCTAGCTACTTGGGAGGTTGAAGAAAGAGGATCACTTGAACCCAGGAGTTGGAGGCTGCAGTGAGCCAGCATCCCGCCTCTGTGCTCACTCCAGCCTAGGTAACGAAGCGAGACCATGTCTCTAAATAATAATAATAATAATAATAAAACAAATAAAGCCTAAGATAGCTCATGCCCTCCATCCACTACCACCACGGCTTCCCCAGTCATTTCAGAAGAAAACCTGAAGTCCTTTGCAGCCTGCTGGTCCTTCATGTTTCGGCCCTGTCTCCTGACTTCTCCAACCGCTCCCCACTCTCTCACTACGTTCCAGGCACATAAGCCTTCTGATTGTTTCTAGAGCCAAGTGTGGGCATTACACCCAGGGAAAGAGACAATAAATATATAATCAGATAAAGAACATAAGATTTGTTAGTGCAAGAAGAAAAACAGAGCATGTGCCTGCCCCAGGGCCCCACACTTATGGCTCCTGTGGCTTGGCCCTGTTTCCCCTAAGTTATAGCTCACTCTTTCACTTTCTTCAGGTTCCCATTAAGTGTGCCCACTTCAGAAAGCTCTTTCCTAACAGCCCTATCTAAAACAACATCGCCACCCACTCCTTGCCCTTTCTTTGCTTTTTGTTTATGCAAAGCACTTATCACAAGTTGATGTGATGTTGTTTATTTCATTATGAATTTACTGTTTATCTGCCTTTGTTATTGTATCTAGTGTCTAGAACAGTGGATGGGACGTATTTCACATGAAATACAAGAATGAATGAATGACTTACTCTTTATATATTAATTTGACACATATCATGCCTGACTAGGTATTGTTGATTACGTTTCCATGTACTGGCTATTTATCCTCCATCACACCTAGCTATGGTAAATTACTTTTGATTTAGGCCAGGTATGTTGGCTTACTGTCTGTAATCCTATTATTTTGGGAGGCTGAGGCGGGTGGATCATGTAAGGTCAGGAGTTTGAAACATGCCTGGCCAATGTGGTGAAACCCCATCTCTAATAAAAATACAAAAATTAGCTGGGCATGGTGGCACACGCCTGTAATCCCAGCTACTCAGAAGACTGAGGCATGAGACTCGCTTGATCCCGGGAAGCAAGAGGTTGCAGTGAGCCGAGATCACACCACTGCACTCCAGCCTGGATGACAGAGTGACACTCCATCTCAAAAAAAAAAAATAAAATTACTTTTGATGCAATAATTTTGCCTGAGAATAGTTTCAGGCATCATATACACAAGTTCTCCCTCGGAGAGTGCAGCGAGAGACTCTGCACTGAAGCCCCAGTTCTACCATTTACTGTTTGTAGAAACTTGGTCAAGCTGCTTAACCTCTTGGAACCTTTGTTACTTCACTCGTAACCTCATCCCTACTCGACTGTGCAAGGCTATTGTATTAAATGAGATCAAGTCTGTGAATGAAGTTTGTAAACTATGGAGTAGTGTAAAAAAAAAAAAAAAAAGTCTATTATTTTACCTCTAAGAAAGACTCGGAATAAATAAGAACTTCAAGTACCATTAAAAGTATTAATTAAACTAGCAGTAGAACTAGTTATGAAAATGCAATTATTTCTTGACTTACTCTCTAAAGCAGCACTGTCCAATAATACATTGCACGTGGCTAAAGAGTCCTACTGTGACCAGGGAACTGCATTTTAAATTTAATTTTGTTTGTTTTATTTAGAGCTGTGCTGCCACATGTGGACAGAGGCTATCACATTGGACAGCACAGCTCTAGGTCATCATTTCTTCAAATATGTTTTTGCAGAAAACTCCTTGACCCTGACTACGAAGGGATTAGATTTTGCAGACATCAAGAAATCTAGTGATGGAAATAGTATAGTTTAAGGAAAAAAGTGTGGAACAGAATGAAGACAGGAAAAGGAGAGCAGAGGGTGGTGTCCTTGTTCTGTGACAATGCTGAATTTGGAACGGCAAATGAAATCTGCCTCTTTGGAATTCCAGCATCCGGTCTTACTGCTCTGTGGCCTTAAAAAAGATACTTAAGATCTCTGAGCCTCAGTTTCTTAACTGTAAATCAGGAATCATAATGCCTGCCTCGTAGGATTACTGTGAGGATTAAATGAGACTGGGTAATGACACAAAGTGAGTGACGCAGTGTCCGACACAAAGCAAGCTCTCGGTCCTCTAATTCTCCCCTCCCCACACACTTTTGCTACTCTGGGAACACAGGGAGGTTGGGAGCAGCATGGTGACTCATGTTTCTTGCCCTAGACCACTTGTTCTGGGGCTGCCTAGCTGTGAGTGGAGCATCCCTCCAGCTGCATGCAGCCTCGAAGCGGCCCGGGGTTGGCGCACACCCAGTCTCCCTCCCTCCATCCAGGCCTCCTGAATGCCCTGACCTCACCCAGGACTTTGCTCTAAAGATCTCTGAGGGCTTCAAAGGCTCCTCTTTGGATTCAATACAAATGATGTTCTTTCTGGGTATGTACACAGGTGGGGGGAAGGCTAGTGGGTGGGGCCCAACCACCTCCTCCTAATGAAGCCACTGCTCCTTCTTCTCGGCTCTTAGGGAGAGTTCCTTGCACTGCCATTTCCTTTGCTGTTGGTAGAAAAAATTGCAAAGTCTAATTCATGCCCACACAGGCTTCTGGGCGAAAGCTTCCCTTGATGTCGCCCGGGCAGTCCCACTCCAGTTAAAAAGCAGATGGTGGTGGATCCACTTCTCAGATGTGGCAAATGAAAATCTTAAGCAAACTGCTTAAAACTCTTAACCTCCCTCCCAGGATTACCCAAGATAGTCTCATTTTTAATTATTCTGTCTCTAAACCTTCAAAAATGCCCCAAAGATCCAATACATCAATGTCCAAGTCTCATCTCTTAGACTGTGTCTTTTCCCTGGAGGCAGCACCAATTTGGTCAGGCAGTGGGTTCTCAGTGTTCAAACACTCGATGACCATGTGTGACCATTTAACATCATGGCTGCAAATCTTTGACATTCCCACCTTGAGAGATGGGGTCCCCTCTCCTTGAATGTGAGCAGGCTTGTGACTGCTTCGATCCGTGGAGTATGGTGAAAGTAACAGACACCATATGACCTCTGAGGCTATGTCATAAAAGGTCACACAGCTCCAGCCAAGTTGGCTGGGACATTTGTTCTCAGTGCCCAAGTTACCGTGGAAGAAATCTAACTACCCTGAGACAGCTATCCTGGAGAGGCCACGGAGAGTGTCTCAGCTAGGATCGTCCTTCGACCAGCCCAGTCAGGCACCCAGCGAGTGAGTGAAGAAGCCTCAGAAGATTCTAGCCCCCAGGCTTTCAGGTCACCCCCTGCCTTTCGAGGTGACCAGCTGAGACCACAAATATTTAGAGTGGAGATAAGCCATTCCTAGTGTGCCTGCTCCAATTCCTGATCCACAGAGTCTGTGAGCGTAATAAAATGTTGTTCTCTGATACCACCGAGTTTTGAGGTGATTTGTTTTGCAGTAAAACATAACACGACCTTGGTATAATGTCTCATGGAATCCAGGCTTCCTGACTCTCAACTCATCTGGAAAACTAATTTCCATCGACTGAAATGCCCTGCCTCCTTGTCAATGGACCACGAAGTTCCCAGTGCTACTTGTTGATAAGAGGGAGGCCAATTTGGACTTGCATAAAAGTTGTCTGGTATAGAAGTGGCAGGCAAGGGTGGAGTGGGGCACAGCCTGGAATGAGACATATTCTTCTTTAAAAAATAATTCTGGCTGGGTGCAGTGGCTCATGCCTGCAATCCCAGAACTTGCTAAGGTGGGATGATTGCTTGAGGCTAGGAGTTAGAGACCAGCCTGGGCAACACAGTGAGACCCCATCTCTACAAAAATTTTTAGCCAGGTGTGATGGCACGCACTTGTAGTCCTAGCTACTCAGGAGGCTGAGGTGGGAGGATTGCTTGAACCTAGGAAGTCAAGGCTGCAGTGAGCCATGATCCTGCCACTGCACTCCACCTTGAGCAACAGAGCAAGAACCTGTCTCTTAAATAATAAGAATTCTGAACTCTGATCTTTAAAGTAAGTTTTTCTTAAACTAAAATAGAAATGAATACAAAGAGAGGAGTAAGGACTTAACTAATGTGATTTAAGTGGATGGCGATGGCTTTATTCAAAAACTTTAATGTTGAAATTTGTTGGTGTTTTAATCGGTTTTATTTGGTTGGTTGTTTTTTAATGTTTTGCTTTGTTTTTTTAAGCTAGGATTTTCTCTTTTGGTCACCCCATGTTCTTTGGGGGTCATATAAAGTACTCTACTCAGGAACAGAGGCAAAAAGTGACCATTCTGAGTTGCAGTGTGGCTATGATGAAAACGCATTGACAGAGGGGCTTCAGTGTCTATGGAACAGAAACAAGAGCCCTGGGCCAAGAGGAGAAAACGTGGATTCACCAACATATTGGAAATCATTTTAATATCTCCAGGCCTCAGCATGGTCATTCGTAGACAGAATTCAACAATTTCTAAGGCAAGTTTTCTAACATTTTGGAGATAAAAAATGTAATGTTTAGTAAGGGCTTACCCTGTGGTAAGCACCATGCAAGACCCTTTAATTTGTTAATTCTTTAAAAAAAATCCTGAGAAGCACCACTGTGCATTTCTCATATCACCAATGTGCATATGAGAAAACGGAGGCCCAGTGAGATAGAGAGTCTCATAGCTGGGAAGTAGAGGGGCAGAATTCTAGAATCAACATTGCCATCCCCAAGAAACATTGGCTCCCCTCTGCCTCCGCAGCATTTCCCACACCTTGTGCCCAGAGGCTTCTGCAGTCTGGTTCTTCAGTCTCTAATCCTTCATAGTTAGAAGGGAGGGTCCTAACTGCATTCCTTTGTACTGTCATCAGCTACTTAAAGTGGCAAGAAACAATAGCCTCTTTCTCTGGAGAGTCCCAGCTCTGCTTTCCTGGAAGGGTGGCTTTTTGGACCCTGCTGGATCTCTGAGTGATGGCCAGGGCATTCCCCAGGTGCACGGGGAAGTTCAGAGGACTCCTGCCACCCAGCACTTCCCTTCAGATCTTGAAACTGGTAAAGTGATGTGAGCCCTCATTTCCCCCTTACCAAGGCTCCCTCAACTGCCGGTTATTTGACATATACTCAGTCTATTACAGCACTCAAGAAAGCATATAATGACTCCTTTCACAAAATACTAGGGATTCATCTTTTCCTGCCAAACACTCACTTTCTTTATCACCATGATGCCTCTTATCCTTGTGTATTGATGAAGAGGTGTCTGCCTGTGCAGGGATGCCTCATGTCCGAAATCTCTTCTCCTTGTATACCTGTTACTGATGCTGGGACCCTGAAATAATCACCAGATGTTCACTAAGTCCCACTGCAGTCAGCACTGAGAGGGATCATTGAGAACTGTGATATCTAAGAGGAATCATTGCAAAGTGATTAAGATCATGGGCTTCCAAGTCAGTCACGATGGGTTTCAACTATTAATGCATGTAGTAGTTTAAAGATAACTCTAAATTTGTTGCCTCTCCACTTATTCCTCTCTCCTTGATTCTGGGCAGGTCCCTGTAACTAGCTTTGACAAAGAGAACACAGTGGAAGTGACCCTGCCCACCCCTCTTCCAAGGTAGACCTTAAAAGACCTGGGCACTATTGTGCCTCCTAGAAGCCTGTGCCATGTAAGAATTCTAACTACCATGGGAACATCATGCTATGAGGAAGCCCAAGCTAGCCACTTGGGAGAGAGAAAGGCCACGTAGAGAAGCACCAAGAAACTAGACACGTACATACGTGAAGCCTACTTAAACTTTCCAGCCCAACCCCAGTTGAATGCATCCAAGTGAATGGCCCCAGCAGATCCCCTGTGGAGCAGAACCACCCTGCTGACTCCTGCCTGAATCCCTGATCCACGGAATTGTGAGCAATAATATGACTGTTGCTCTAAATCACAAAATTGTGGCATAAATTGTTAATCAGCAATACATAAGTGAAACAGAGTGTGAGAGGATTGGAGGACCAAACTCACGGTGCAGGCTCCATATACTATCACTGAGCAACTAGGTCAGAATGGCAAGGAGATCTTCATGGAGGAGGTGGGAAATGGCTTGCAGGAAGGGATGGAGTTGAATGGGTGAAAGGACAAGGTATGCAGGAGAAAATTCTATAAGAGCCAACCACTCCGTAGGCCTCTGGGGACATGCTCTGAACACTGACAGGACTTCACAATTATTTCTATCACAGCCACCTAACTGCCTCAGTACTGGGGAGTCTGCCTGGGTTTGGCCCATAGTAGATTTCGCCACAGTCCTGCTTTATCTTTAGAACTCCTATGAATTTTATACTGCATTTCATAATTCAGTCATCTACATTTTAATTTTAAACATGGTTGAAATTACTTACCAATTAAATTGCTTAACTTCACCCTACCCATCCCAATCTGTTCAGTAAAACGAATGCCCCGCGAAGAAGGGTCACCATGAGACCTGGACACTGTGTGCCCCAGAACATGTGACCTCAAGGGGGTCAGAGACTTGGGTTTTTCCTTTCAGGATCTACGTACACATCTTCAACAGCCAGAACTGGCCTCTGGGTTCCCCACTCCTGTCTCAGTCCCAACTTTAAGCTACCCTTAGATTCACAAGGAACCTGACTCAGGAGAGACCACCTGCTGACCTTGCCCAGAGGCAGCTTAAAAACAACCTAGTTCTTCAGTCTTTGGACCATGCTCCTGGCCTCCTCCCACAGAACATTTGGAAAGCAACCTGAGGCAATGTTCAGTCTTCCCTGAACATACTCGAATCTCCCTCAAACTTCTTTTTTTCTTAAACAGGCAACTCACATATGCATCTATAACCTGTGTAGATATGTTGACACTTGGAAGCAAAATAGAGGAAAGCTTTCATTATCGTTTGCCATTTGAAAATGATTATATGGGAGGATGATGGGTATTGAAGGAGACAGCTTGCAGTTAGCATCCCGGGGAGACCTCCCTCTCAAGACCTGGGTGAGACTATACTACCTCCGGCTTCCAGAGTAGGGACTGCCTGGTGCCAGAACTGGATGCCTACCAACACAAATTAAAGGAATAAGACACCTCCTAGAAGGGAAGGCGGGACACCCAAGAGTGAGAATGGTGAGAATTTTAAAGGGATCATCACCTCTGCAGGAGACCAAAAATCTGCCCCAGAAAGAGCAGCTACCCCAACAGATGGTTCCCTCGCATTCAGAAAGTCTTTGATTCTGTGTTACCATGAGATTCCAGACTCTGTCTCTCCTGCATCTCACCCCAATCGCAGCCCAGGACCTCTGCTGCTTCCTGTGAGAAATACTCCCTCTCTCCTCCGAGTCCCATCCAGAAATATAGCCATGCCTTATTTAAAGTTGTGAATCCCTAACTGGACACTCTGTGGAAAGCAAGCTAATCAGGTCAACTTGTACTCAAAAATGGATGTGGAGGTGAGAACAGGAAGCAACCGCTTAATGGGCACAAGGTTTTCTTTTAGAGTGATAAAAATGTTTTGGAACTAGTCAGAGGTGGTGGTTGAACAACACTGAGAGTGTACTAAATGCCACTGAATCATGCACTTAAAAATGATTAATTTTATGTTATGTGAATTTCAACTCAATTTTTTTTTTTAAATCTCCCAGTAAAGAGTCAATCCTTCTGGAATCCTATAAACCAACACACGTTTAGCTCTGGAGCTTCATCTCCTCATTTGTTAATGGGAGCTTGTGGGAAAAGAAAAGAGTTCTGACCCCTACGATTGTTCTAATTCCTAGCAGGACAAGGACTCCAGACGATCCCAGGACAGGACAGAGAGAAAATAAGACCAGCAAGCTGCCAGTGGGCTAAAGTTAACTGACACTCCACGGTCTGGGCTTGGCAAGTGACTGAACTTCTCTGATGTTCCTTCTCTGTGAGCTCAAACACAGCATATGAAACTCTTGAGAACAGCCCATAAAAATGATTCTAAAACTCAGGCCAAATCTGGAGAGCTATATATTTGAATCCTATAACTTCATTTCTCTCTCAACCATGAGCTCGCAGTCTACACTAAGTCCCAACATTAGGTGACGCAGGATTTTTCTTAATACATGATTATAATCTTCAAAAGCCCTTGCCAATTCAAAATAAAGAGAAAAGAAGATGCCGTGGGCAGGCACCCTACAAATTTTAAAAGAAAATGAAAGGGGTCCCATCTGGTACTTTAACAAGTTGATTTGATACTTAGAAAATGATCCTTTTGGCCAAAGAATATTTTTACTTCTTGTATCTATATAAATACACTTTTTTTATATATAGAAAGTACATCACTAGTCTCTAAAACCAAACGTGGTTTTGATTGAAGCTGACTTACATTTATATCTGAAGCTCGTTTGCTAACAATAGAACTGGCTTTCCCATTTGCCAAGATCAATGTTGACCTGTTTTCACCTAAATTTTATAGATGTCAGAAAAAGAAACTGTTCACTATTCAGTGGCATACCCTGGCCTTTCTCAGCCACACTTGCTTGCATTTTTGCAGCTCCTTTAAATTCCCCTTGTCACAAAAACTAACAATAAGGTCAAGCATTTCAGTAAGAAATATTGAATTATTATCCAATGTTGTCAAGCAGCCAAGAAGCTACGAAAGCTAACCACGAACTGTAGAAGAGAGTGGCTTAACCTCAGGCCTCCCAGACCTGCCTCCATTGCACGGGGAAGGATTTTTGGCAGTGGGGGGTACCAGAAGGGTTGGGGAGGAAGGGGGGAGGGTGGACGGGTGGAATGAGAACTGGACGGCTCACAGTCACGTCCAGGCTCTCGTCCCTCAGGAGTGTCTTGTTGCACTCATTTGCTGTTGCAAAGAGCCAGCTTTGATTTTTCTTGGAGAGGGCTCCAGGCACCCTAACATCTCAACTATGCCAACACCATGAAGCTGCCGAGCTCTCCTGATTTCCTGGCCATATCCCTGTCCATCAAGGTTAATTTCTGTGACAACATAAACTTCACTGTGTAGCCAATAAACTCAAACCCGATGGAACTTGATGTGGCCAGGAAGGAGAATGACAAACGGGCAAGATGTCAGGGCTAGAAATATAACTCATTTCGCCAGCCAGTGGTTTGGGAGGGGTAGAGATGAATTAATGTGTGTGTGCATGCATGTGTTTCATTTGTTCTAATAACTCTAATAAAGATTCCATGAATCAATAAAATGACTCTCACAGAGACAGAAATCAATGCAAGCTCCCAAAATGGGCCTCTGATAGAATCAGAACTCTCCCTCATTTTCACCCTAACCCACAGTGGCTACGGGCTCAGAGCCTCTCTTACTTCAAGGGATCTGGGCTGGATGCTTGGGCGAGAGAGAGAAGAATGGCTTTCAGCTGGGTGGGGAAGAGTAGGCCACAAGGAGGCAGTGGCTCCAGGATGGGAAGTGAGGATGCCAAAAAAGCATCCCTAGGAAGGTTCCTGCCTTTCCATGAGGCTATGGGGCTTTGAAGGTGAAGTTTTCAAGGTTCCAGAAAACTTCCCTGGAAATGCAAATTCACTCCTCAAGGGTGAGATCCAGGACAGGTTCGTTTTATAAAAGGGGAGGTCCACAGGAAAGGGTTAGCTGATGTGGGCTTAGAGAGAGGGGAGTCCATGTGAAGTCCTCTAGGGGCATTGCGGGCCTCCAAAGGAGAGCTCTGGAGGTGTGGGTGGAGAAGACCCCAAGATCCTGCTTTAAAATTTTACATAAGATCAGTCACAAGCATAGCTCTTGTCAAGCTCTTCGAATGTGTGACCATGCAGAGTGGTCTTACCCCAACCATTTATGCTTGACAACCTCTCCTATTGAAGGCTGAAGGGTCCTTTGTGCCAAAATTATCCCTCACTGCTCCATCAAGACTCCAGTTCACTTGGTAGTAAGTACAGAGTTAGCAGTCAGATAAAATATATCCCTGTTCTGTACTGAAAATTTGACATTTTATGCTGTCATCTCAACATTTTTATATCTGTGCCCTCTTTTGTTAAATATTAAAATCTCACATTTTTTTCATGCTATCTGTTTTAACAACAGAGGTGTTTCTCTCGGTTTTTAATTATTAAATTCTACTATTGAATATGGTTTTCCCAAGTATGACTCCTATCCCACAGAGATTCTCATACTGCCTACCCTGCCCCACCACTCCACCCCCTTTGAGAATGCCCCTTGCTCATCCTATCTGTGGACGTGTAGTCTGGCATGCTAAAGAATGCCACAGAGCCTGGGGTCATTGTCTCTCTCTCTCTCTCTCTCTCTCTCTTTTTATCTTTCTGAAGAGCTACACCTGGGAGCTCCATGCTGGCAGTATGTGTCCACTCCCAGGTGCTGCACTGCAGGGAGGATGTGAGCTGACACTAGCTCAGCTTCAGACCCTGAGTGGCAAGGAATTCCTCAGGCTTCCAGACCCAGCCCAGATGTCATCTTGCTGCCTTTCCCAAGACTTGCTGCCTCCTTGGGGCCCCCTCTGCCCTTGGTTCATATGGCACCTGCTGCACTGTACAAGTTTTTTTCCTTCTTTCTTTCTTTTTCTTTCTTTCTTTCTTTCTTTCTTTCTTTCTTTCTTTCTTTCTTCTTTCTTTCTTTCCTTCCTTCCTTCCTTCCTTCCTTCCTTCCTTCCTTCCTTCCTTCCTTCCTTCCTTCCTTCCTTCCTTCCTTTCTTTCTTTCTTTCTTTCTTTCTTTCTTTCTTTCTTTCTTTCTTTCTTTCTTTCTTTCTTTCTTTTCTTGAGAAGGAGTCTCGCTCTGTCACCCAGGCTAGAGTGCAGTGGCACAGTTTGGCTCACTGCAACCTCTGCCTTCCAGGTTCAAGTGATTCTCCTGCCTCAGCCTCCTAAGTAGCTGGGACTACAGGTGTGCACCACCACATCCAGCTAATTTTTGTATTTTAGGTAGAGACAGGGTTTCACCATGTTGGCCAGGTTGGCCTTGAACTCCTGACCTCAGGTGATCCACCTGCCTCAGCTTCTCAAACTGCTGGGATTACAGGCATGAGGTACAGCACCTGGCTGTGAAGTTTATATTTCTGTCTCTCTGAGCAGATGGTGAGCTTCATGAGGATGGAGATGTATCCCATTCATTTTCATTTTCATCATTTCTAGTAAGTGTTTAATCAATATTTTTGAATGAATACAAATGTAATCCCTCCCTTAAGATCAGACTAGAGTTGGGGACTGAAGCAAACCAATGACAATTATTTTCTCAAGCAAGGGATGGGGTGAAGCCACAAATTCCTCCTCCTCTCAGCTTTCCACCTTCCTCTGCCCTGTAAATGGCTCGGCACTTATGTCTGATAATCACTTGGCACGATAATGGCTGTGTCTATCATTAAACAGGGGTCAGATGAACTGTAAGTCTTATAACACTATACTTAATACCTGTGTGCTCTATGGTTGCCCCATTAGAATGGTTTTCCCCTTCTACTTTTTAAATTGAAGGGTGAAATGGCTTGGCTGCGTCTCCACCCAAATTGAATCTTGAATGCCCACATGTTGTGGGAGGGACCTGGTGGAAGGGAATTGAATCATGGGGGCAAATCTTTCCCGTGCTGTGCTCATGATAGTAAATAAGTCTCATGAGATCTGATAGTTTTAAAAAGAGGAGTTTCCCTGCACAAGTTCTCTCTCTTTGCCTGCCGCCATCTGTGTGAGATGTGATTTGCTCCTCCTTGCCTTCCACTGTGATTGTGAGGCCTCCCCAACCACGTGGAACTGTGAGTCCAATTAGACCTCTTTCTTTTGTAGATTGCCCAGTCTTGAGTATGTCTTTATCAGCAGTGTGAAAATGGACTAATACAAAGGGATATGGATTATAGCTAACTTAGATAGCAAGCAGATAAAAGGTACAATTGAGATGATAAACCCTTTTTCAAGAATAGCTGTTATGCTTTGATTTGTTTGGGTGGCTAGGACATCATGTTAATGAAGTCAAGACTATGGCCCCATCTCTAGAGGCCAAAGCTTGAAACAGCAAATAGAAAGACCTTTCCATAGCAAGGCCATTGCATCTACCCTTAGCATTGATGGCAAGGGTCTGGGTGAGAAAATCCCTCTTGTCCACTAAAGGGAAATCAACTTGAAGCATGTTGCCAACAGATATATCAACTTTCTCTAGGAAGAAATGGCACTGATGCTCCTAGACTGGATTTCTCATCCACTAAATCAGGCTTGGTATGCTAACTTCATCTATGTTTTAAATAAAGTAACATAACAAGTCTTTAACTAATAAGGTTAGCTGGAGCATGGTATGGGATGAGCATGTTGGAAATTAATTTATATAAGAAAGTTTTAATAAATCAGTTTGCCTAAATTTAATACAAATGAAAATACGTTCATGAAAACTAGGAAATTAAATAAGTAGTTAATGAAAATATAATGCAGAAGGTGCTACTATTATGAAGAAAGGAAATATCTCTTATGGTGAGTGAGTATAGAAACTGCTTGAAACAGATGTCCTGACCCTTGACTTCCAATCTTCTATCTATGGGGTGATCTTACAAAAGTGATTTGACATCTCTGGGATTCCATTTCCCCATCCTCTACAAAATGAGCATTTTGCCGGTTCTGCAGTAAACAATGGACCCCATTCTCTTTCTTAATGTTAGACAGACTCTAGTCTTTTAAAACTCCCCATAATTTCTCCATTCTAAAAGCCATTCCAAATCTATAGGTAAGAGCCCCAAAGTCCTTCAGCAGACCATCTGGCTGACAATATATTATTGTCCAGATTTAAAGAGAAGGTCAAGAGAGGTTAAGTGACTTGTTCAAGGTCATGCATCTAGTTAGTAGGGGTTAAGGATCTGGAACTCAGAACTTTTTGCCACTTTCTGATGTGCCCCTTTTAATACACAGCTCAACCTCTTCATGGAGAGTTGGTTCCATGGCTGCTACAACAGGGTGGGGAAAATGGAAGAGCAGATTCTCCCTCTTTGACTGTATGAAAATCACCCACTTTTAGAACACCAAGCCACCCATATATGTGGTGGGAATGAAAGTCTCGTAGGACTAAATATAGATGCCAAGTACCTTACAAATATTTGAGTGTTTGCCTTAGGAAATGAGAAATGGAAAATGAAACTGGCTATAAACAGAAATCAAAACTGTCTGAATTCTCTCTACAAAATAATTACTAACTTTTAATCTCTGTTTTTTCGCAACCTGAAGAATTCATGAATTTGCTTAAAATAAAGAATGGCGTGACAAAAACCTCTTTTACTGAAATGGATTAAGTTGAACAGACATGCTTTCCAATATGCTTCTTAATGATGGCAAGCCTTCCAACATATTGGTCTGCCTATCGTACCTGTTCAATAAATATTTTCAAAGAGAAGAAAGAAAAGAAGGCAGAGAGTGTGAGAGGGAGAGAGGTCATTTCTATTATCTGGACTTTCAGTAAAATATAACATTTTTTTCATATAGATTTAAGAAAATAGTCTGCAAGTTACTTTAAGATACTTGGAGAGAAGCCTACCTATTCATTCAAAGTGATTTAAATCATTTAGGGCAAGAAACAGTCATGCCCCATCCCTGGGCTCCTCCAGGCTTCTGCACACCAACACAAAACCTTGTCTACATCAGGGGTTCCAATTCAGATATGGGGGAACTGGGTACTGCCCCTTTGTCAGATTGCAAAGAGGACCCCAGAGCCATTCATAGAAAGGTAAGGGTTGAAGTTGACAGGAATTTCTTGGCTTGGGTCTCTTTCTAGTGAGATGAAGCCAATGCTGCCAAATTAAGTGCGATAGTAACTTTTTCAGTGACAATGTTCACACAAAACTCAACATACCTACATGGAAAACCCTGGAAGAGACTACAGATTGAGAATTGGGATGGGGGTAAGGTCAACATTCTTGTTCTGAAGGTGTTGATGTATTCCATTCATGGTTTACGTGATATGATATCTCTGGGTTCCCTTGGGAAGCAGCCCATAGTAAGTCAATTGCCAAACTTAGCCGTAATGTTCAGTAGAAAAGTAGTTCACAAAATATATAGAAAAAAAAAAAAACCTCTGTCAAAGAGCAACATTTTTAAAAAATGTTAAAATAGTATTTTTTAAAAATCTTCCACTTCTGGCTTCAGCTCTATTGTGATTCAAACTAATTGAAAATTTTATTTATGCTTTTAAAAAAAACCTTAATTATTATCAACAATAATAATACATACCATCTAGTTTACATCTATTATGTGCCAGACACTTTGCTAGGCATTTTTAGATCTCATTAATTCATTTGCTTCTCATAACCTCCGTCACACAGATGATAAAGAGATTGTGCCCAAAGTTTGAGCTTAGGAACATAGTCTGGTATCAAGCAGATCTAGACTTGAGTCTTAATAGCTGTATAACCTTGGACAAATCTGAACCTCAGTTTTCCTATCAGTAAAATGGGGATAAACACAGTACTAACTTCTTCATAGGTTGCTGGGAAGATTAAGATAAGGCACGTGAAACATTAAGAAAAGTGCCAGGTACATATGTGATCATGCTACTGGTAGCAAATCTGACTTTTCCTCAAAAGGAAATTAAAACAATGGGGTTCAGTGCCATCCTAAGTGGGAAAGGAGGAAAATCATCTTTGGCTCCCATTCCTTTCCACCCAGGATGTTCATACTAGTGAGATCAGGGCCAAGCGAACTTCAAGGACAGCGAGGGAGGAAAAAATAGAAAGGATATTGTGCCCTTTCTGCATTTCGGGGAAGGATGTGGCAGTTGGAGACAGAAAGTATGAGGGTTTAGGAGGAGGATGTGAAGAGCAAAGGTAATGAGAGGGGTCTTTGGGGAACTTATTTTTGGGGCGAGCCTCTCAACCTGCTCCTAACATCCCCTTCTTCTCTCGCTCACTTTCCTGCAGGCCTTGGAAGCAAGCCCCCAGGAATGACTGGAAGACAACATTCTGCAGACCCCTCCCACAGGGCACCCCAGGAAGGGCCTTCAGAGCAGCATTTGGAGGTGGCATGAGCTAGCAGTGGCGTGCAGCCCGGTCACTGTCTGATCTGCAGCGGCGTGCAGCCCGGTCACTGTCTGATCTGCAGCGGCGTGCAGCCCGGTCACTGTCTGATCTGCAGCGGCGTGCAGCCCGGTCACTGTCTGATCTGCAGCGGCGTGCAGCCTGGTCACTGTCTGATCTGGTCAGTCCAGCCGCACAGAGCCCCACACAGGCTCTGGCAGCTCCCTGGCAAAGAAGAAAGCAGCATCTTGCATGTGTGGCTTATTCTGAAAGGAATAATATCTGAGGGATTTGATGGACTCTGACAGGGGGAAGAAGGTAGTGAAAAAGATGGAACAAAGATGCCATTTAAAAATATTGGCTCGTGTTCAGGATTTCGCTATTTTTTACGGCAAGGAGCAAGTAAAAAGAAAATCCTCCTATTGATGAGTATTTTTCTACAGTCATTACAAGTCAAAGGGCTCAGGGCTTCCGACTTTCCCTCTTGGGAAACCTGTGAGCTCATCTTCTGGATAGCTTAGAATAGGGCTGGATGGCGAAGGCAAGAGGCTCAAAGGCCCCCAGCAAGCAGCTCTGCCGAGGAACGGGTGCAGGGGACACACTGTGTTTTCAGTTCAGATTCTGTGATCTTTCTGCCAAACAGGGGTTTACAAAGCAAAAACCTCCAGAGAATTCTCATACTTTCTGGCTTATTCTCCTGGTGTTCATCTTAACAGGAATCAGCTGTTTGCCTTCTCACTTATACAGCATGTTGCTGAGGAGAATTTAGCATCTGGCCTGGCTATTATTAAAAACAAGAACATCCTGCTCTGTTGGGAGAACAGCACCACTGGCAATAAAAGGACAGAGATCATTTGCATTCAGGATTCCAGAGATGTAGTTCAGTTCAATATCTGTGCTCCCTCCTTCCACCTCTGCTTTCATTTTAAAATTTCCTGATGCATCCATCATTTGCAGCGTGGTCTACTTTTTTTCTGAAACAGGCACACAGAGTCAGAGCGTATTTTTTCCTTTCACTGGGAGGCAGGAATGACTGGAGTTGTTCAAACACGGTCCGTTCCTGCAGTTCCTATGATAAAGTTGAACTACCAGAGGAATTTTTTTTTACAACTGCGGAAATGAAAAAGTAAACAAGACTGGGACTGCATTGGTATTTAAGGCTCCAGCTTTTTGCTGTTGTTTTTGCCTTTCCCTTTTTTTAAGCCATTGGGCTAGGAGCCTGAAGGGGCCATATAATATGAAAAACCCTGAGAGGTTTTATTAGCCAATAAAAAAAACCTGCGCTCCTATTAACCACTTAACTCCTTGCCGAAGTTCAAACTTGCTTTCTCCTTGGATCCTTCTCTCCCTCTCATGCCCACGAGGAATGACGGTTGGTTCACCAATCTTTCCCTGCACAACCTGAGCTCACAGTTTGCGCTCCAGAAGGTGTGGCTGAGAATCGTACGCAATAATCATCTCTGTATTTCTCAGCTGTGAAGCCATAAATAAGATTTCTGCAGGGAGCCAAATGTTCTATGCCCCCAAATCTACACACACAAAGGCTCTTTAAGTACTCTACTAAAAAAGAGTAAAGTCATTGTGATTTCTATGATTTAAATACTAAATGATGGTTAGGGAGAACAAAATCAGGCTAAAGTATTTCTGGGATAAATAACGATCCCACAAAAGGCTCCTCTCATTTGGGGGCAGAAGAATGAAGGGAAACTCACAGAGAAACAGAAAGTGAAACTGCTCCAACTATTTCACTGCTGTAGATGGATGGAGTTAGGATACACAGGTGACTTGCTTTAGGAAAGAAAGAATGTCAAAGGACATTTAAATCCTAACACTTTTATTAATTGTGCCACAATTCTATGTGTCATGTGGTTTTGTTGTCTGCTTTTTGCTGCTTTTAAATAAATTTGTACCTTTCTGTCAATCCATCATCCAATTGTGTTTTGGGTGTTCTTGGTATTCCCATCTCTCAAAAACACCCTTAATTTCTGCCATTATATACTGTATCTCTAATTCCACGGAGCCTACTCTTTCCTGTTTCCATTTTCCACATTCGGGTTAACTCTGGAACTTTTGGTCCTCCCAGAGAAATTTCCTAAGGCCACATGCGCCTGTGCGTTTTTGTGTTCTGGTCCCATTTAATGTTACTGCTGCAAGAGCTACTCCTTGAAGGGCTTATGTGGAAGAATTTTGCCTTTTTGTTAAAAGCATTTTGCTCTATGTCCTTGATTTCCTTATAAGAATAGCAGGTGGGGAAAATTCTTCCCTTTTTATTGGCTATGGAGTGGGACGGAATGACCTGGAAAGAATAGATAGCAATCAAGAAGTGAGCTATGTTTGCAATGCTAAAACACGAAGCAAGTTTTGCAGAAAACCCCACTAAGTGGCCTGACATCAATGCAACAAGATAATAAGAAATGAATTAAAATACATTTTGGTAAAAGTTAAATGTGTTTCCAGAGATTTGATCCCTCTGCTTCCCAAATGGCTGAGCATGTCTGAATAGCAGGGCTGGATTGAGTCACAAGCTTTTGAATAAAAGCTTTACAAAAATTACTAAAAACTCCTTAAATGTTAGCTTCTCCCTGCTCCCTTAACTGACATATCAAGGAGCATCCAGTGTCCGTTGTCCCAGTAACCTCTTTGAAGACAGGTAATTGTTTCTTCATCACTTGTGGGATAAAGGCAGTGCTGTTTTTTTTGGAAGAATTTGCAGAAATAAACTGAGGCCAAGAAACACTGTGTCTCCTAAGCACGTGACTTTCCCTGAGTGGGTGGCTGTTCAGGTATCCGTTCCAAACTCCACCCTCCTCCTTCCCTCCCTTCAGGCATGCACATACCTGTGTGTGCATACACATATACACACACATACACACATACACACCACACACACACACCACACACACACACATACACATACACATACATACACCACACACACATACACATACATACACATGCACACACCACACACACATACACCACACACATATACACATACATACGCATGCGCACACACACCACACACACATATACCACATATACACATACACATACCCACCACACACACACATACACACACACCACACACACGTATACATACACATGCCACACACACATATACATACACACACACATACACACCACACACATACACATGCACCACACACATATGCACCACACACACACACGTACACATATGCACCATACATATACACACACATACATACATACACCACACACACACATACACCACACACACACACACACACCACATACACACACATCCCTGGTGTATTACCCTTTGCATCTACAGTGGATCCTTTTCCTTGATAAGTTTTGATTCATAACTTTTTAAAATTTCATTTCCAAGGCCACCTGATTGAATAACTACTGCTGAGAAGCCCCTAGGAAGACACAAAGAGGCTTCTCAGGGTCCACAGGAATGGTGGTGAGGAAGGAAAGACTCCCTTGCCTTTGCTCAGAACCCACAGTTTAAATCAAGAGTATCAGCTCTCCACATACTGGTTCCTACCTGGCCTTTCTTAAGCACCTTTTCCAGGCTGGAGGAGAGAGACAATGGAAGAGCAGAGATGGGTTGGGAGCAATTTGGAGTATACCTGGGGTACATAGGCCTAGGGTGCAAGCCTGATTCCCAGTACCAATATCTGGGCAGCTCAGGTGTTACGAACTCTTGCATGAAGACGTCCTCTCCAGCCCCACAAAAACTGACTAAGGAGTGAACGCATGAGGGGTTGCTTGGGATTTCACAGGTGAGCTGGCCCACACTCGCTACAACTGGAGCACTCAGTTGAGTTGTCCTCTGCTTCCCCAGAAGAACTTTGAGATGATAACAGTGTTATCATAAGCATCCTACCTTTTTAGATACCTCCAAATTGTTGCTTCCTAGGACTGGTCTCTAAAATAATTTTCAAATAGTTAGGACAGAGAGGCCAATTGATAGGATTGTTATTGTTAACCTGGTAATCTAGGTACAGGTGGTTGCTTAAATCAGGCAAGCCAGTACCTCCATTTCTGCAGTGGCTCTTGGCTAGGTCATTATTGTTTACCAACCATTTCCAGAGGGAATGAAAAATTAACTAATAAAGAGCTATAGGACCTGCTCTCACTGACTGCCAATGAAGGCTTCTAACATCCTCCCTTGCCTTTCAGACTGTTTTCAAGTCCCATAAATATAAACATGTGGCTCTTCCACTGCATCTGTAGATAATAACTTCAGGGGGCTTCCTGTTTACATGGCAATACCCATTTCCCAGCCAAATAAACTCTGTGACAGAGACCTGAGGTGTTTATTGGGCCAGTCCTGGCTGGGATTGAGTTAACAGGAAACACCCACTCTTGCAGAAATGCCTGATGATTAAATATTTGGGGGATAGAGGACACCAGGGGTCAAAAACACTGCAGAAATTGCTTTCTTCTTCCGCCTGTCGTTTCAGTGAGAAACAGGCCATGATAAATCTGGCCAACCAATCCAGGCTTAACAAAGACCCACAGCTGGGCTGTTCACTGGCTGCACAGCCCATGTTGCAGAGAGGAGTGAAGAAGTGCAGACGAAAAAGCCAACAGCAGCCCTCACAATACATCCAAATCTTGGGGTGCCGTCAGGTGAAGGGATGGAAAAGGTTGATGTATAGCAATCACTGGGAAGTCCCTCAGCCTCTGCCTGGCTACTCTAATTTAATAAACAATGTATTCTCACATCAGTTCTGTCAATAAAGCCTCTAGCTCAGTGGTTCTCAATCGGTGGTGATCTTGCCACCCAGGGAACATTTGGCAACATCTAGAGACATTTTTGATTGTCATAACTAGGGAGGTGCTACTAACATTTAGTGGGTAGAGGCTAGGAATACTGCTAAACATCCTACAATGCACGGGACAGCATCCCTGACACACACACAAAAAGAATTATCCAGTCTGAAATGTCAATAGTGCCAAGATCTAGCCTAATGCCTTTTCATAAACCAAGAAACTGAGACACAGAGGAGTAAAGGGATTTGCCCTAGACCATCCTGCTGGAGAAAACTGGAGACAGAAAGAAAGCCACTGTGACCACTTCCCTTGTGAATGCCCTTTAAAGTCACACAGATGTTTAATTTTTTTTTTTTTAAATAAATAAATCTACATCCTCAGAGTTGCAGACAAGTTCCCTGGCTTAAGCTCACCCAAATGCTTTCAGGACATTTCCTATTCTTGCAATTTAACTATTTCCAAGATTTCTTAGAAAATAGTGCCAAAGGGTTAAGAATGAGCAGATCTTCAAGGTCTCTAACTCTCCCTATGATGTGGGTCAGCTTGGCCACTGGCTGACCTTCTCTGCACCATGATTTCCTGGGTCCTTATTTTAGAATTGTGGTGAGCCCAAGCATTCAGAAAGCACAGGACACAGAGAAAGCAACTTTTCTACCCTAGGCCTTCAACCTTATCACAAGTGGGGGAACTTACCAAAAATAAACAATGGCCAAGGGGGGAAAAAATCTCCAAACTATAGTTATGTTCACTAGGAGAATTCTTCTGAGGCTATAGCCCGCCAGGCCAAGGTCCATTTTTACTCATCCTTGGGCTTTGGGTGACTTTATTTTTAAGAACCCAAAAGAGATGTGGAAAAGAAAACAGACTAGCCTACGTCTGGGCTGCCTGAGATCTTCTGCTGAGAGCCAGAGGTTCACTTGCGGGGCCATGTTCATGTTCCCAGAGATTAGAATCATGAAGCCATCAAGACTGCATCTATACCCCTGATAGGTCCCACAGTTGGAATAAATGGCCTTACTCAAGGTGAGCACTCCTTCCTTCAGACACAAGCTGGTAAGGAAGTGAGTCCACTGCTAGATTCTTTGCCCACCCCTCTCTAGGAACAGGACAAAACAAGATTTTGTTTTACCAAGATTTTTTTTCTTCTCCCCAGTAATATAGCATCTCTTCTCTTAACAAGCCCTGGCAAGTGCCCAGGTGTAAGCAGGAGTAGACATCAGACTAGGGAGAAACCGTGAACAAGAAAAGACCCAAGGTACACACATAACAAAACCAAAAAAGCCATTTTATTGAAAATTAAATTCAAACTTCAAATTAATATTACAATCATGAGAAAAATGCCAAATAATTCAATTTACAGTTGCAACATACAATACAAATAGTCCCTTTGAAGTTAAGAGTAAACTCATCCACAATCATGACCTGTGGCACAAAGCAGAATTTTTACAATATGTGCATGGAAAGCAATTCTTGGGCAATAGCAATTGGAAAAATAAAAAGGAAAGCTTGTATTTACACAAAATGCTACAAATATTTTTGTTCCACAGAAACCTAAGAATGGTAAAGCATATCCAAAAGAAATGGAATTTTATTCAGAATACCTAAGAAATTATTGTAAGTTATGGTTTTGGATGATATATTTCAAAGTACTGCATTAAAAAGCAAACAGTTATTTGTAAACATGAAGTAAACAAACATCTAAAAAATTCTCACACAGAAAATATTTTTAAAATGCATTCGTTTTCTAAAAACAACAAATTCAAGGTTTGGAAGAATTGTCTTTTATTATTGTTCTTTCAAATACCATAGGTATAATGGTTACTTTTGCTAATGCTTCGTGTTTCCATGTATTAACCTGGAGTCTGGGCAAGTCCCTTTCCTTGGAATGGAGGGAATCCTTAAAGCCGTACACACATCTCCTACCTTCTGAATTTATCACAGATGGTCCCTAATGGTGTGGACTTCTCTGCTCATTTTGAAAGGGCCCTGGCAGGGGAGAGGCGGTGAGACCATCTAAAGAGCAAATGATAGTTAATCTGTTAAGTTTCTCAGTTCCAGGCTGAATGTTATTCCACTAATCTAAAACCAAAGCTGTGGTACCTGTTCTGGAACTCTGACATGGGTTAAAATTTGTGAGACAACTGAAATGGATAAAAATGTGGCTGCGCTGATCACACTATACATTCCAGCAATGTCTGTGCTACACAGAGAAGCACGCTATTTTAATTCCCAGGCCCTAGCACATGGTTCCACAGTAGTAGTAAGACTTTGCTTGGGTCTTGAAATCACAAATCAAACACATGACCCAGTGCAAATTAAGGGTTCAGTGAAAAAAAAAAAAAAAAAAAAAAAAAAAAGAAGAAAAACAAAATTTTAATCCCTAGACCGAAAAAGGGCAGAATTTGTTCTAAGAAATGTGAATTACCCCCATCGGGGTGGTTGGAGTGAGGGTGGAGGGAAGAAGTGCTTGAATTTTTCCCAAGGAAAAAAAGCTTCTAAAGTGTTTCTGGGTTGCTGCCTGCAGCCACTATAGTAACATTTCAACACAAAAGCGTCCCTAAAGTCACTCGGTATGTGTACTGTAAACTTAAAAAAGCCCTTTTAACATTACAAAATAATGTACAAATATAGTACCTTTTTAATTAAATAGGATGCAGCTGGCACTGGCGGTAACATTTTTATGTCAATTAATTAAAATTGAAATGTGTAACCAGACACTGGCTTTTTTAAGTGCTGCTGAAACAAACACATATTTTACACTTACAAATAAATGGACAGTGGTGTGCTTCAAGCTACCACACACAAACAATAAATAGTATCAATTACTACTTCCATCTTACTTAAGTAATAGAAAAGTGGCTTATTTATCTAAGCATACTTGGTATACAGCCTTTAGAAGGCAAAGTGTTTTGTTTTCCCATCCATTTTTATTAGAAGGAGTCAGGATGAATTCGAAGGGAGACTCCCAGGCAGGAAGCACAGGTCCAGCTGCCCCACACGCTGTCCTGCAAAGGTGGGTCCTAAAAAGGTGGGTTTGAGAAGGACCAGAGAACAAGGGGGCCATTAGGGGTTGAAGGCAAATCTCTGCTAAATTCTGCTTGGGTGGGTGGAGGATTCCAATGAAGGGACCCTGACTTTTCAGGGAGGACAGCAGGGATTGGCCTGGTGGTGTCATTAGATGATCCTTGTTTGGATTAAGGATTTGCACTTGGTCAATTAAAAAATGTGGCAGTGGTCAAAGTGCATGCCACAGAAGGGCTCTAGCTCAAATTCATACACAGTAATAGACACCAAACTCCACACACCCTTGCCCTCCGTGGCCCTCCACTGTAAGAAATACAAATGTCAAAGGCTGTCTGTAGGTCCCCACGGGCCATATGTCCTCTCAGCTCAGCTACCTGCTGGAACCTGGCTGCCTCTTCAGAGGACCTACTCCCAAAAGACAGTGATGTCATTCTGCTCCTCTAAATGCAAATTCTGTGGAAAGTTGCCAGTGGGGCCTTGGGTAAGGCAGATTGGGGTTCCCCTGATGTGCTGTTTGGTAAGGCTGGTTAGTTAAGAGTCCCTGGTGCAATTTTGCTCTCCTGTACTAGGTGTCTCATAATTGATCTTCTATCCACATGTGTGGCTTTAAGCTGACTATGTCTTTGCTATGAAGCCTGGCGATTTAGAGTTTTGCTTAACTATGAAATCACAGAACATTTTTCTGTAGTTCAATGATTTACTTGTGCTTGTCTTTTTAATATGACAAGAGTCATAATTACCCCAAAGAAACTAGAAAACCACATCACTCCAGCATTTCATGCTGATAAAGGGCTAAAGGTTGTTTTTTAAATCCCTAATTATTGCTTTAAAAGGCAAAGCTGTGTTAGAGGCATTCAAAGATCTGAAAGAACTAAACATAACATTTCCTTCATACATCACAAAAACAATCTATATCTAAAATGTTTGGAGATGGAAGTATTTTTTAAAATCACATTGTGCCTGGATGAACTGAAATTGCTTAGCAATATTTCAGATATGGCTCTAGACCACTGAAGAAATTTGTTATTTAATAAAGAGCACTTTTAGAGACCGAAGTCAACATATCAATACACTAAGAAATGTTTCAAGGGTCCAAATGTCATTAAATAATTATAAATATATCTTTAAAGTTATATGACCATTCACGTTAGCAAGTTACCTCAGATTTTACACATATTCATAATTTAAAAAAAAGAAAACAAATAACACATAGCCAAACGCAAACACTATCTATACCAGTATGGCTATAATAATGTATTGCCATTTTCAGTTTTGCATAAAAGGAAAAGGCAGGTTTTAGGGATGGGATTTATTTTTGGTTCAGTGGGGAAAGGGGAGGAGGAGTGTTAAAAAAAAAAAAAGTAAAATAAAATAATCTATCCTGATCAGTTACTTTTGAAGTCACTTTCTTAGAGCACGGAAAAGAAAAACGAACCCAACAGTTCAGATGAGGACCTGCAGCATGTCTGAAAGCAGAAATTGGAAGAGTTATTCTGAATGATGGTACTGTGATGGAAGCGTCCATTCTACCTCATGTCCCTTTAGTGCACCTCAACTGGTTTTGTAAGCTGTCTGCGGAGGGCACTGGTCCATACACAGCTGCCACCGTGAGGGTGTGAGGTTTCAGAGCACAGAGAGGAAGAGGCTTTGCTCTTCTCCCTCCTGAACCTGGAGTCCACCTCTCTGAATTGGCATATGAACAGGTTATTGATGATAACAGACCAAACGACAAAAACAAAAATACCTTTTCCCTTCTTTGTTCCTTTGTAAAAGTACATCTTAAATAGTAAACAATCTGAAGCTCAATTGCAATTGTCTCTCTTGAGCCTTCTGCTTCTCAATATCTACCCTCTTATGGCTGCAAGATCATGACTGAGTGAATGAAAAATCTTCTAAAAAATAGGCACTTTGTAGATAGCTAATCGATATACATATATATGCACTCTCTCTATATATGTATATATTGATACGTGTGGGATGTGGCCCCCAGATACCACTGGGCCACTGCTGAGGAATTTCAATATGGTCGCCAAACAGATTCATCCATTCTGCCACTAGAATTCAAAACAGTTGGGGAACTGCTGTGGCTTCCATCAGCGTCAACACCATCATTCTGGTTAGGCAAATTTGGATTTAATAGCGTGCTGCCATTCGAGGTGGTGGTGCATGGCGGAAGCATTCTGGAAGGAGACCGGTCTCCCCCCGGCACCATGGGAAACTGATAGGATCCTGACGAAGTGCCATAGTAGAGATATGGAGTGCTGCTGGTCTGGAAGGGTCCACTCTGGCTTTGGGAAGAGCCGGGGTAGGGTGGTGGCAGGTAGGTGTGGTAGTGAGTGGTGGCGGACATACCGAGGGACATGCCTGAGGTGACTGGCGGGGTGTAAGTAAAGGTGGCTGGATAGTGCATTCGTGGGTTGGAGAAGCGGCTCTCAGTGAGGGATGAAATGCTTGGGAACTGCCTGGGGTCTGAAAAAGGGCCCAGTTCTGAAGCACCTAAAAATTATAACAGAAGATGGAGGGAAAAATCTGTAAATATCAATTAAAATAATGATAGAATTGTTACAAGAAAAAAAAAAAGAAAACTTTAGCTTTCCCAAAAAGGAACAGCAAGTCACAAACAGACCTTCAAATGCACCAGTCACTTTACAGTCTTTTTTCCCCCACTTTGTAGTCTTAACAGCATTGATCCTTAAGTTTTTCACCCCAGAGAATCCCAGAGGGCTTTAAAAACCCACATGTGTGCCAGGTCAATGTGTAAACCAACCCAACACTCTGATCACGTAGGTTCACTCACCAGACTTTAAGACCAAATCCTCATGGATTTTTTTTCTCTTTTTGTTTCTCGTTGCACTTTAGATATTTGAAGTGAAATTTTTACTGTCAGACAAGTTTATTTTCCTCAACTCAATATAAAGAAATTCCAAAATAATGTCTTATTGTTATTTACTCTTGGCAGGCTCCTTCATCATGAAGGAACATCAAAAAGAGAGCCTATCATGTTCCTATCATTTCCTTTAACGCCTTAAAATAATTTAAAATCTTGTCAGAAGTCTCATCTTAGCAACAGTGAAATCAAACCAGAAACTCATAACTTCTCTGGGGGTGGACACGGAGGGTCATAAGCTACTAGATCAGTCGGTTTTGAAAGTGGGAGTTAGGAGGCACAAGGGGGCATGGTACCTTAGGAATCACTGCATTTCAAGTCTTGATGGGAGACTTGTGACCTGATTTAGGCCAGGTGCTGACAGCAGCGGTTGCGAGAGGCTCGCTGCCTAGGGGAGATTAAGAGGAGGGCACTCCCCACCCGTCTCCCAGGCCCCAGCACCACACCCTACAGAACCAGCTTCAAGTCAACTTGAAGCAGTAACCTAAAGGCAAAGATGGTTTTCCCCTAAAGCGTGAAGCCCTTTCCCGTCTAAAGCTAATGGTAGGCCTCCTTAATAGATGTTTCTGGTGCCGAACTTATGAAACCACCGTTACATACCATTTCATGTGGAAATCAGTTTTCTGAAATGCTACAATCTTGTAGTTGTGATCTTTAAAGACTGGGTTTATTATTATTTTTCTAGAATTGACAGAATTGTAACAAGCCCTTTTCTAATACCAGTGCTCTTGTTAAAATATTGATCCCTTCTAAAATATTTTGATTATTTGGATCTCATATATTTGTTTTCCCTACAGCTTTTAGCTATAAAGGAAAGCACTAAACAATTCTTGAGGACTTTAATGAATGGGTATTTCTTCACCTCATTTTTATTCAGACCTTGTTCTCAGATATTACAATGTTTATTAAGGGAATAATCCGAACACTTTTCTTTAAAGGTGCTGACTGAAGGTTGTTAATTTTTGTTAAAATGCACACTGCTTATAATCTTCATAAAATGCAAGGGTTAAGTGCCATCATGTGCATTTGTAATATAAAGTGACTCTTTAAAAGCAACATATAGTTAACAAAATTTACAAATCGGACAGTAACAACCAGACAGCCCAGCCCAGCCCAGCCCTGCCCAGCCCAGCAATTGTTAAAAGTCTCACCTGCCTGGCTCTTCTTACTGAGAGTGGAAGGCCAGAGGCAGAAGTCAGAGGTGGCAGTGTCATCATCTGTAAAATGAGGGGGATGAGCTCTAAGTTCCCTTCCAGCTCTAATGTTCTATGACCATGAATTCCAAGAGAGAAGGAGAAGCAACAGCCTTAGGGGAGGGGTAGACAGAGAGGTTCCCATCCCTCATTAGTATTTTCCCAGAATCCGCAGGCCCATAAGCAGAGGGTAAAAGCTAGGGAGCAGCTTCTAAGGCCAGAAGCAAACACTTTCAAGATGAAGAACCAAAACTGACATAGCCCAGGCAGTCACTCTCTGCTTTTTATAAATTCTTCCATCCTCAACTAGCCTCTACCTATTCCTCCCCAAAACGAAATTCTGACAAGCTTAAGTTTAAAAATGTGGAAGCAGTGATTACGACAGAATCAGAAATGGGAGCAGATGCGCCACAACATCTCCCCCGCCCAGTGCTTGTGCCCTGCCTGGTATAATACAGAGGCCAAATGGAGGCCACAGCTGTTCCTCAGGCAGCCTCTGCATTGCAGGGCATCCAGGTGTCCTTGAGCTGGCAGAACTAATAGCGATGGGCAGGTCACTTCTGTATGCATTAAGTTCAATAGTTAGATCATATAAGAAAAACCAGAACAATGTGAACAGTGTGCATCAGAAAGAAGTCGCACTTAAAACCCCAACGTGTGCCCCCTGCAGAAGCATGGAGTTCACACAGACAGACATGTTAATGTAAAAACTGCTTCTCAGGTGTATTTGTACTTAAAACACACTGTAGTAATAATTACAATTCCATATGGTTTCACTTATTTTGATGCAGAAACCTCATTAAAACTCTTTATGTGGGGCCCTGGCAGTAAACTCCAATATGGTTTTGAATTTACTCCTCCCTCCTCCTTCCTCTCAATTTTACCTGATACATTTTGCTGATGTTGTTATTGCCCATCACATGCCAGGATCACTGTACCTTTTTGGTTTATAGATGCTAGCTAACACAAATTGACATTTGTTTTTCAATTAATGAGCTCTGGTTATGGTTTATAGAAAACAATGCAACAAATTTCCGCTAGGTTTACAGTATTTTAACCAATCACTTCTAGGCATTTGAGTCTTAATGTCTTGAGAATGGACTCTTTCTTGACAAAGAGCGCGAATGTTGACTTGAAAGGGATTATAGGATGATTTTTCAACTTATAAACAATAGAATTTTCTGGAATTTGTTTAGTCATTTTATGTTACCAAGAAATGTTCCTGAAACATATTGCAACATGTTCTGTAGGAAGAAATAGTAGCAATTTGCTCTAGTACGACATGAGATCCCTTATAAAATAAATAATCACAATAGGGTGGTGGCAGAAATATTAAACTTAAAAGAAAGACTATAAACTCCTTCCTAATCTTCAATTTTTAAAATAATAATTGTTACAGAAGCAAATAATATCATTAAATTTTCTTTCATTGAATAAGGTTGTATCTTTGCTTCTAATCTCTGTTTTGTACATGAACTCAGGTTTTCTTTTAGAACCCCTTCTTGGGCTCTTTTGACATTGTATCCTAAACTAGTCATATCTTGTGTCACCAACCACATTGTACCCGCAAACTTACAAACACAGAACTGGATATTACATCAACTAAAGTAAGCAAAATGTAAATTTGACTTATTAAGAGTCCACATTATGAAAGCCTAGAGTTCTAAAGGTAGTGCAACCCCAATCTGATTTTATAAATATAAAACCAAAGCTCAGCCACTCCCCCAGTGATACGCCTGGTACCCTCAGAGCTCCCAAGAGCCCATTTAAAACTCCTGACTACAACTCACTGGATAGATAAAGGTGGTTTGGAGACCTTTTTAAAATAGCAAGGAACAACTTGCACAGATCCATTCTTTTTGCTGTTATCCATGTTATCTCCTCCATATACAAAGTACATTCGGCTATTAGGCTTTGCTGAACAGTGGAGAAGTTGAGAGTGCTATAGCCAACACTAGATCACTTGGTGCTAAGAGTTTTAAAATGGTATGTGCCTACATCTCGGGGTTCCTGGGGGACTGCCAGGAGTTACTAGAAGCCCAAGATAATCATTGTGCATTTTCCCAATGGGCTGGTTTTACTCAACTTGGGGAAAATAATACACTATACAATAAAGATGAATATGATGTGGAAGAGAATGCAACATTTATGTGAATTTTTAGTCAAAGTCAAATAAAAAATGACCTCAACAAAAATTTTGCACTTGTACAGCTTTAGGCTATGCTCCCAGATCCCCTAAGCTACTCAAATATTCCATTATGTTGGTTGAGGAACTCTGATGGAAAAGTCTAAACTCCTAATTTACTGCTTAGGTAATGCAAATCTAACCCCTGTTTGACAAATAGGAAGGGTGATATCTAGAGAAAGGAAGCCATTTACTCAGTATCACAAAATCACAGCCACAGCTAGACAGACCTCTTTGACTTCTAACAAAGGATATGCGATCTTAGTTACCCTTAAGGAATCTGGTTAACATGATCACAGATCTATCTACACACACACACACACACACACACACACACACACACACCCCTCTGCTATCTTAGAGGTTGGTTTGCCTAAATGAAAAATACTTAAAATATCTCAAAATACTTAAATTGACTCTTCTGCTGCCTAAGTGCTGCCCCAGTGAGAGTTCCTATCTTTGGGATATTATTAACAACTCTTTCAGGCCTTGTTGATCTAATCTGCTAAATAATGGGCAATTAGTTTAGTTGCTCAGGGCAACATGTGAATGAGACCAAGGTCAAGGGTATGATCCCCTTAGGACCTGCTGGCTTCCTACAGATGCATTTCATTCCAAAACTGCTGTCTACACCCCTAGCCAAAGCCAAACAGCTTGCAAACAAATGTAGCTGTCATAAAGAGAGCTGCAAGAACTTTGCTCATTAAAATAGTAACGGCAGTGGCGGCAGCAATTTTTCACAACCTAATATACACAGGGAAGAATATATTAATAAAATTTCCATGAAGTACAAATGAAAATAAAATCACTAATAAAAGTAAAAACATCTTGCCCCTCCTCCCAAGGTCTATGAAGGAAAAGGAAATAGCCTCTCTTTACCCAACTAGGTTTCTTGGTCTTCAAGTGGAAAGTGTATGAAACCAAGATAAGGGGGAATCAAAGAGAATGTCTGATCTCTAATTTTCAGGGCCTGCAATCCTCCACGTGACATCTTTCACACACTGCTTTCCAATGCTGCTTATCCTGCGTCACATTTGGCTCACACTGAGAGTAGCTGTGGAGGGTAGAGATGTGTCTGATACTTTTTTCCTCCCCTTCAGAACTTCGTAACAGTCACACCTATGTTTGACATTTGTAGGCCTTTACCAAGGCCTTTACTTTAACATACATTTTCTCATTGACTAGGCCCCCAATAAATAATGGTTGGTTGATGGAAAATGGGTAAGGTGATCTCTAGAACAAAAAGAAATTGGAATTTGGGCAAAATAACATACTAGGTACTTGCCATTGGGGCTGTCAGCTGGGAAACCCCATGCCCCATGTCCTCTTGGCCTCTGTGCAGTACATTCACACATCCCCGTGGAGCAGGCAGGTTGGGGCAGAAAAAAAGGAAGCGGAGCCTTGAATCCAGACTGAACATATGTTGGCATATTCAGAGTCCTCTGCCCACTTTATGTGAGGGCATAAAGGTACAGAATGAAAAGCCATCATACTTCTCAGCAATGAGGTGTTAACTTCAAAGCTTCATTGGGGCCTTTTAAATGGTAGCAGTTATTGCTTCAACAAATCTCAAATAAATCCCAAGAACATTTTATTAAGCCCCTCTCAGAGTTCTTTCTATTGGAACATGTAATACACAAGACCTACGTGGAGCTGCTCTCCCCTGGTAACCAAGGAGGAGAATCTTCTCCCCTTTTTAAATGTTTTGGCTGCCCCCTTACCAACAGCTCTATTATTTAATTTCCTATTTTACTACTGTTCCAATAGCATTTATTTTCTGTATCACTCTTTTGCGCCCTTACTCACTCTCTTACTGAATTATTAGCTGTTTCTTAGTCTGTTTTCTCCAACTATAAAGTCAGCTTTGGATGGCAAAGAATATGTTTTCCTCTCATAGCCCTCTCAGAACCTAGTACATTGTAAGAGGTTAAAATGAAAAAAAAAAAAATGTGGGTGCAAGGTTGGATGGATGAATGAATACATAAATTAGTCTAAGGATTGGGAACTCTGTACAATAACTCTGTACAGTTTTAACACAAAAGAAAAAGATATGAAAAGCATTGAGCAAGGCTGACATCAAACCTAAAATGTAATTCGAATACATTCCATACTTATAAAACCCTGTAAAACTCTCCTTAAAGAGCATTCAAAGCTATTCCCAAGCATTATTGCATCACTTGACCTCACATCGCAGACAGGAGCCCCCAAAACAGCAGTTGACACTAGTAAACGGATGCCTCTGGTTTGTTACCACTGTTATTTCCTCTTCACTCCCAGCACCTGTCCTGCCTCCCAGCCAGTATCTGGGTGTGGATCCACACTAGGGAGCCCTAGGGAGACTAGACGAAGGGGAACGAGGGCCAGGTCAGAAACGCATGGCCTGCTGTTAAGTAAGCATACTCGTCCTTCCTCATGATCCTGGGTTAATTGCTGCCACTAAGATCATAATCTTAGAGTGAGTAGTTTAAAGGAACAGAGAGTGAAACTAGCATCTTGTTTGAATTTTTAGACTAGTATGCAGAAGCAGAAGTTAGAGTCATCAAGAATCATAGATGAGTTCCATAGATGAGTTTTATAGACACGGAAGCCTGCAGGCATGGTAGATCTGAGCGGTAACACGAGACTCCGACACAATTCTCCGTCCCAGCTCCAGCATTCTATTCTACCTCTGCAACCTGACAAAGCATGCAGGGTGCAGAGGAAAACATAGAGGGTCTGCCTTGAGCTTCTTGAAATCTGCATTCTATGAAAACACACATGAAAGGGAAATTTTTCCACTTACTGCCTTTTTAAGTCACACAGGCAGTAGGGCCTTAAAACAAGAGTGTATTACCCCTTACTCAAGCATAGGCCAGCCACCTTTCAAAAGGCATATCTGAGCAATTCTGTAATAAAGGAGTGAAAAGGAAGGAGGCTATGTGCATATTCAGAGTCCTCTGCCCTATTTCAAAGTCATATCCCACTGCTCCTCAGCATGGCCCCTCTTCCTGGTGGAGTGATATATACTCAGGACACTCAAGGGAGCTTTGCCCATGCTCTCCACAGCACCCATGACTTTCTCCCTTCTCTCTGTCAGACCAAGGTGAGCAAGCACTGTCTTCAAATCTCACCACTACACAAGGATTTCCTGGGCATACATATTCTTACCATAATATTTCATTTATCAAACAACCCTTGGATATTTATGTAGAGAAATCTTACTGCTGCACACATTCCTAAGTATTATCATTGGTTTTAGATAAGAATTTTCATTTTCCAACTAAAGAGGAAGCAAATTAAGAGTAAGAACGACATATTCTTCTTCCAGATCCCAGCTAATACACAGTATGGTGCTGAGAAGACAGATGCTTCAAAAAATTTTGCTAAGCAGATGAATTACTACCAAAGTCTCAAGCAGGTAAACATGACAGAGGTAGAAATGCTATATAAACATTATCCAAAGGTCAAATGTAGACTATATGCAAAATATTACTTTGCATTTTCCACACTGAGGTTCTAAGGGACCAATTTTCTAAATTTCCCGGAATTTCTCCCCTCACACTAAAAAATGATCAACTATCCATCACTAACTTAGTTTTACTTTTCATTTCATTAGATGATAATTAGGAAAATGTACCATATATGGAAGACATGCAATGGATCATCCTGATGGAGAAGAAAGCAGCAAAATGAGATTGTGAAATCATTTTAAGATAATGAAATGACCAGCAAACTCCATTCTTTTGCAAAAGAGAGGGAAAGTGCCTCAACTATCCAGTCTAAATATTTGTTTTCTGTGTTGTAATGAATTGTACTTTTCCACTGCATGCTCAGAAATTCTGAAAGAACTAGCTGATCCTAAGGCTAAGAAAGTATGTTATGCTGAAGGAAAAAGAGAGAGAGGAAAAAAAAAAAACCTGGCAATTTTCAAAAAATTCAGCCATTCCCTAAACCCACCCAAATTTTGAGAATATTGTTGGAAGAATATATTTCCTTTTGTAAAAGGAAAGGGGGCAGGCAGTAGAAGTGTGAGTGAGTGTGTATGCATACAGGGAGGGAGAGCAAGGGAAGGAAGGAGCCAAAGATGGAGGGGGAGAGAAAAGGGAGGAAAAACGAGAGAGATCTTCCTGCTAGGCCTTGATTAAGAACTTTTTAAATCCTAGGAAGGGTGGATAGTCTTTGAAACCAGATCCGCTGCAGGAAGGAGGCCAGCACCCAGGACACCGTGTCTTTCAGAAGGGGCCACCCACGGTGCCGTGGCAGTCATATGACTGCCCTGTCACATCCTGAAGCCATTTCCAGCCCATGCACACGTCTGTGCTCCCATTTAGAGAGGATGGGATATATTGGGAACACATATGGAAACACTTTCAGAGAATCAGTTTCCATGAAATTCATAATGAGCCAAGCGGCTTCAGATGTGGTTGCGTTCCTCCGATTAGCCAGCAAAAAAAAAAAAAAAAAAGGAAAAAAGGAGGAAAAAAAAGGGACAAATCCACCCTTTCAGACTTTATTTCAGTTTCAGAAAAATTAAAAACCACTAATGACTTATGGCTACCAAAACATGGAGCCACAATTAGGAGAGAAGGAACTAGGAAAAACGAGGGAGAGAGGTTTAAAAGTGATAGCCTTTCCCTTCTAAAAATAACAGTTTCAATATCGGTAATCTTACCTTAAATCAGAGAGAGGCTTTCCTGCGATGGTATCTGCCTAGAGTGGCATAATTAATTTTCTGACATCTTGGCAGGAGGTTGTGCGCATGTGCAAATGAGGGGGTGGGAGGTGGCGGGGAGATGGCGAGCGAGGCAGAGGCTGCAAGACCAACCCTTATTTGATAACATATGTGGTCAATTAAGATTATTTTAAAAATTGCAAACTAAATGATAAATTGTTCCTAAGTAAATCTTTCAAAAAAGCCAGAATTCAGACAGGACAGCCTGGTATTTTCCTGTAGCCTGCGCTAGTGGTAACTTGGGCTATATTAAAAGCAGAAATTTATGAACTGGTTGAGATGTTATATATTAGACACCAAAACCTAACTGATAGGAAGGCATGAAATACAAGAAGTGGACAAATGGAGAAGGGTTTTTAAAGAGGGACATTTAACTGATATTAGTAAGTTAAAACATTATTTTTGTATTAAAACAAAAACATACATATTCTAAAATAAAATTCACATACATTCTCAGATAAAACAAGAGACATGAAAACATTTTCCTTAGGAGACTTGGGGTTGTTTTGGGTTATGCCAGAAGATCGGGGAGAGCAGGGGTAGTGAAGGAGCCCTTCAGTTTCCTCTGCCCTTTGAGGCGCTCCCGTGGAAAAGTCTGCGCAGCGTTTCTTTCAGGCTTGGTAGCAAGCCTGAAGCCCTGGTGCAGGAATGTTCTGACTTGAAGCTGCTTGATGATGGGCTGGGAACTAGAACCGCCTATTGCTTAATAGACGAGTTAGTCGCTTAGTTCCCTAACCATATGAGTCCTATAAGTGATGGAACAGCCACAGCATCCCATTGTGTTAGCAAAAATTGACTAAAAGAGTGGCTAACCAAGCAACTGGGATTCCACGGCTCAGATCTGCAGAAGTACTCGATGGAAGCACTCCCACTGCCATTTTGTCATTAAATCCTCTGTGAGGTAGCAAAGTCACTGGCTGTACTTTATGAATGGCAAACTTAAACTCAAAAAAAAGTGATTTCATCGAAGTTACAGATCAGTACATGGTGGCCCACAACCCGGCCCCAGACTTGTGGGGGCTTTGCTGCCACTGTCTCCCCTAGGGTGCAGGGATTTGGGGTCATTTTCATGTAAATTCTAGCAGCCTGGCCATGGCTACCAGGAAGGCAATGATGAAAAGCGTTCTGACCAATTATCACTGACAGCCCTGGGGATGGAGGTGGAATGGGAGGCAGATGCATTCACTTATTTGCCATGCTTGACCCAGCCCCAGAATTCTGATATTGTCTTTACCACTGGCATTCTGAATGATATGAAGCAAATCACGTTTTATATTCCTTAGTCTCATTGCATGAGACACTTGTAAGCAGGAACTGGTAACAGTACACAGCAAATAGCCAACATTTCCATCCTAAAAGGGCATGCCTCCCTACCCGTACTATTTGAACTAGTAGAGTCAGAGAAGAAGGAAACCAAAAAGACTGGGTCTCCAAGTTAGAAAATACATAAATTGAAGATCAAAATCCTGAAATTCGCGATCAACCCCACACACCTAACTGCAGGTCCAGTCAAACTCTTCTGGAAAAAAAAAAAAAAAAAAAAAAAACAAAATAAAAAAACCATAACTGAGAAGAGAGATGCTGGTTGAGGTAGGAAAAGACTATGAAATGAATAATCACCATAAAGTCCACTGTTTTCAGATAGAGTTTGAAGAGTTCTAGTCGGACTCTGCTTCTTAAAGTAGGACTCGAGCTGCTCCTTTAAATCTAAAACCTACCCAATCTAAGACTACACCTGTAACCGAGACTAGCACTGGTCCAGGAGAGACGCCAGGGAAAAGGAAGAGTCCACTGCAGGCAGCGGCTGCTTTCAAGTCCGAATCACACAAAACCTGACAAGCTGGGGCACTATTTTTTCAAAGCCAATTTCCCAAAATAGATCTCAAAAGGCTTGGTGCCCAGGTGTGGTCCAACAGCCCTGAGGCCATCCTGGGCCTTAGAGCACGTGGCTCAAATTGCCTGATGCCCCTAGACCTAGGACTTGAACCAGATTACTAAGTGCTGTTCAATCTCTATAACTCAACTCCAAAAGATATAGCTACCCCAGGCCTAACGCAATCCATATTAATCTCGGATCAAAGCCACAGGCTTCAGCCTCAAACTGTATGGTGCGAGGACCTATGCTTATTTTTGCCCTTTCTCCCTCTACAGTCAGATGCAGCCACTTACCTGTGCCCCAGTGGAGGCCTGGGCTGACCATGCCCTGGGAGCGGTTCCTACCCCAGGAGGAAATACATAAGGGGCTTCTGGGTTGTGACAGACGCTGGCTTTATATTCGAGGTTCACTTTGTGTGTTGCATCTTCTGCTTGGGTGGTTTATCTGGCTTCCTGAATCTTTATCTTGTTTGACTTTCTGGTTCCTTGGGATTTCCTTGTTCATGTCTGCCTACGTGTTCTGTGACTTCACGTCAGGTTTTTTCGCTCAGGTGTGTGTGTGTTTCTAGACTCTGTGTTAAGTGCACACAAACATTTGCAAGAGCAACAATCTTGTCCCAACTTATCTTTCCAGTCTTGTGTCTCATTTTCCTTCTCATGAACTCTACAATCCAGACATACCGGACCCTCTTCCATCTTCTGTGCTACCCTGCCTTTTCCCACCTTCCTGCCTGGGTTTACATTAGCCCCTTGGCCCTTAGTATCCCCCTAGCCCCCTACCCTATCTCAACTCCTTAAAATTCTAAACAGCCTTTAAAATCGACCTCACAGTCCCCAATTGCTGTGAAGCTTCTTCACATATTCTTGCTTTAGCCCACAGTAACCTCCCCTTTCTCTCTGCAGGCAATTAGTTCTTCATTTGTATCTTTCTTATAAGTTTGCTGGGAGAGCAACAATTGCATGGTCACCTCTACTAGCCTTTTTTTTTTTTTTTTAATTTAACTTTTAAGTTCAAGGGTACATGTGCAGGTTTGTTACACAGATAAACTTGTGACTCGGGAGTTTGTCATACAGATTATTTCATCGTCCAGGTATTAAGCCTAGTACTCGTTAGTTATTTATCCTGATCCTCTCCATCCTCCCAGCCTCCACCATCCATATGTGTCCATGTGTTCTCAACATTCAAGCTCCCACGTATAAGTGAGAATATGCAGCAGTATTTGGTTTTCTGTTCCTGCATGAGTTTGCTAAGGATAATGGCCTCCAGCTCCATCTGTCTTCCTGCAAAGGACATGATCTCGTTCTTTTTTACAGCTGCATTCAACTAGCCTTTAAAAAATGGGAATGCTGTCCTATTTATCTTTAAACACACCATCGCCTTTCTCAGAGTTACATACAAAAAGTATTTAAATGTGTGTCTAAGGGAAAAATGATGGCAATAAGCAGACTTGACCTAAATCTGCTAACTGCCTTTCCTACTTACTCTACCTGTGTGTACCTGAAAGGGTTCAGGTTAGTTGTGGAGCCACAGCTCCGCCCTGACTACCAGTTAGTTCTGCAGCGAGTCTCTTGCTCTCCTCTGTTCCCTGGCTTGCCCCCTTTACCCTGTGAACAAACACTGTTTCTGATGTTTTCAGTCCCAGCAAATCATCAGGTCCCACATCAACCTACCTCTCAAAACTCATCATGAAATGATAAGCTAACATCTCAGATTTTGCTTTTTAAGTTTTCACTGTTTTTACATACTTTTGGTTTTACCTTCACCAAGAGCCTGAGAGGTAAGCAGGATAGGCACCGATTGATAAGGAAGCTTCATCAGAGAAAGAAGGCACCGTCTGGAGGACACAGCTCATTAGTGCAGGGCTGAAATGAATGCATTGGGTTTCCAATTTGTGTCCTTTTTTTCCCCCAGTAGAGGTGCCTCATTAGCATCTACTACTTTTCATCCAAAGTCTTGACAGGAGGGCTGGGCGTGGTGGCTCAGGCATGTAATCCCAGCACTTTGGGAGGCCAACGCAGGCAGATCACTTCAGATCAGGAGTTTGAGACCAGCCTGCCCAATATGGTGAAACCCCATCTCTACTACTAAAAATACAAAAATTAGCCAGGCGTGGTGGCGTGCACCTGTAGTCCCAGCTAATCGGGAGGCTGAGGCATGAGAATCGCTTGAACCCGGGAGGTGGAGGCTGCAGTGAGCCGAGACTGAACCACTACACTCCAGCCTGGATGACAGAGTGAGACTCTGTCTCAAAACAAAACAAAAAAAAAGGATGGTATTTCTTTAAAAACAGGGCATATTTCAATTGATACTTTTAAAGCGATGACTGGTATGCCTTCTCGCATTGGATGTTTATATCCAGTGACATCAGGAACTAAACTACTACCTTTTATTTAACTGAAAAACTGACTTTGCAAAGAATTTCTTTCTCTTTGTTGCTAGGAATTAGCCTAAAACGATGTACAAGAGTCTTCCTGCTATCCTGAGACAATGCTCCTTATGTAACTTCCGAATCCAAATGCAGTGTTGTAGTAACTCGTTCCTCTGACAGTCGCAGCGTTTTTCCACTCAAGCCCTGCACACAGAATTAACTCAAAACTTCTGCAAGAAAAACGTCCCTTTTAGAGTTTGATTTGGCATCAGTTTCAAAGAGCTGTTTGTATATTTTAGAATATGTAGAATTTTCCTTTGATTGAAAACTCTCTTTTAACAATGGACAAGAGATGATTTCTCTTCTAAGTGATTTAAACAAAAACAAACACATCTTAGTTACATAGAGCCTTGTTCTCAAAGTGGTCTTTCTGAAAGAAATCAAACCCTACAGATTGTTAAGCATTTGGCAAAAGCCTTCAAATAGCCAAAGCCAAATAGCGAAATTTTCCTTGTTGTAGGAGATAAACAAATACTAGAGCAAATTTTTTAAAAAATAGAACCTCCTTTCACTTTCTACTCTACTCGATAACATTCCCCTCTCAACACACACACACACACACACACACACACCCCTTCAGAAGGGTTTCATCTTCAATGTTTATTCCTGGTGCTATAGTAATAAACTCGCCACAAATGGACATTTTCAACATCTGTTTGTGGCTGTTCCCAGACGTCTTGTATTTCTTTGGGACATGAAGCCCTCTGTCTCCCAAGTGTAAACAGACACACCTAATTATGTATTAAGGTGTCTGAGAGGAGCTACTTGTTTTGATGACCGTAAAAAAAAAAAAAAAAGAAGAAGAAGAAGAAGAAGAGCCCGGTCTGCTTAGCTCGCTGTGGGATGTGGGATAAACACACAGTAGTCCAGTAGTAGCTCCTCAAACAGTGGAAGTTCTCTGCCTGCCAAGGACAAAATCCAAGTCCTATTTTTCTCAGCCTGAGAATCATGTCCACTGAGTCCACTCCAGATGTGGACCAAAACAGTCAATGACTGGGCAGGAGAGACAGTGCTGCCACAGATGCAGGGCCACATCTATTTACTCTTTTCATAAGGACTTAATTTTCGGGTGAAAAGAGGAAAGGTGCAGAGGAGGAAGAGGTCATTGGGGGTTCATTGTTTTTCTTCTTCTTCAGGTCACAATGGCCATGGATAGCAATTTTAATACAACGTCAGTAGCCTATGAGAAATGTAGCAGGAGAAAATAATTCTAGAGTGTTGAACTAGCAACTGGAGATGTGGGTTCTGGTCACAGTGCTGTCCTTGCCTCGCAGGGTGATCATGGTGGAGTCCCTTTCCCTCCCCGACCCACACATTCTTCTTCAGTAAAATGAGGGGCGGGGACGAAATCATCTCTGTGGGTTTCCCGGCTCTAAAATTCTGATCCTGCTACATATTGGACAAGTCTGAGAATTCCAAAAATAGCTTCAAAAATTCTACTAGAAATACTGTTCCTGTAAAGAATGGTCCCCATTCATTAAAAAGCAGTACTAGTTTTCAAAACAAGGTAATAAATCTATACATTCAATGTGAAAAAAAAAAAAATCCAGGTTTTCTAGGTACAAAATGTCAATTCAAAAATTTAGGATCTTTTCTAAAAATTAAAAAAAATGTAATTGTTAACAACCGTTCCCAACACAGGCCAAAAGAAAATGGGAACACTACTAGCTTTTTAAGAAAGTCTTTCATCCTTAAATTTAGCAGTAAAGGAAGTTAAAACCAACACTTCAGGCTCACATATTCGATGGGAGATATCATGTGAGTTATTTTTCTTTTTCTCTTCTAGATTATTTAAGCAAACTCTTTGATCTGAATTATCTCAAGTCAAAATAAATGATTTTTTGTATCAACCTTTCCAGCTCTCGCAGGGTAGAATATATTGCGCATAATTTAAGTAGCTTTAAATTTCCTTGCCCCACATATAAAAGCATATATTTTGAGGCCTTTTTTTTTTTTTTTTAGACGGAATCGCACTCTGTTGCCAGACTGGAGTGCAATGGCACCATCTTGGCTTACCACAACCTCTGTCTCCTGGGTTCAAGCAATTCTCCTGCCTCAGCCTCCCGAGTAGCTGGGACTGCAGGTGCGTACCACCACGCCTGACTAATTTTTGTATTTTTATTAGAGGCGCAGTTTCACCATGTTGGCCAGGATGGTCTCGATCTCTCGACCTCGTGATCTGCCTGCCTTGGCCTCCCAAAGTGCTGGGATTACAGGCATGAGCCACTGTACCCAGCCTCTTTTGAGGTTTTAAGATTTCATTAATGTGTACATTTTAAATTTCTAGAATAAAATTTATGTTTTTACAAAATTGGGAGGTAGATTTTTCTGCTATTATTTCTGGTTAGGGATTTGGTCCACTTTACTTTATTTTGGGTTCTCTGATCTACATCAAACCATGAATTTTGGCTACTTAGTAAGGATTAATGGTGTTATCCAGGTGTGGGCTGGAAAGACTAGTGATACAAATACTCCTCTTAGGATGATATCCAACAGGCCTTTGTAGCAAAGTCTGATTCTGATATGGAGACTCCTACAGCAGTGCAGAGTAGGGAAAAGCACATTATGTGGAGCTAAAAGACCTGGAATTGAGTTTTCACTCTCCATCCCTTTCAATTGATGACCCTGAACAAATCTCTGAATGTCTCTGAGCCCCAATTTCCTACTGGCAAACTACTGAGTGTAATAGTATTGATACTCCAATGCATTGTGACGATTAAATGAAATAATGCCTGTGAAAGTGCTTTCTATAGACATAAAGCACTAAGTATTATTAATACTAAGTTTTGCTATGCATTTATTTTTACTCTCACCTTTGGACTTAGTTGTAAAGTTCTTCCTATCTTCCCCTGCACTTAATTTGTATTAGATTCTAACATGATGTTCTTTATCTGTGAGCTTTAAGTACTTTCTGCCATCAGAAAAGAGCTATTACAGAGGACCCGATCGTCCTGCTTATTTTTAATTCCCTCACTCTCTGGAGTTCCTTAAGGAAAGCAGTAGAAGAGTTCAAGGTGCGCTCCTAAGATGGCTCCTCCTTCCTGGGAGTCCTCAGTTTGTCTGTACATAATCTGTTGCACCTGCCCCAGTCTCCACCTCTCCTGGATGACCAGCAGCATCCTCTGGAGACAGCAGCTTGATAGGCTGCCAGAGTCCACGTGTCATCTAACTGCACTGAGCCATGGGCCTCTTCATATGCAATATGATACTGTGGGGGGATGCAATAACCCTAACTCACAGATTGTACTTGTGCCTATCTCTTTGTTCTTCCTGTTTCCCTCAATGTTAACCCGTTTGTTACACTTGTTGGAACTTACTTGCCACATTTTTAGATAACTGAAGGGATTTACCTCCAATTCGCCTTCTATATAACCTAAAGTGGTACTGCTTATTTGATTTTAATAAATTTTTACAAAGATTATTTTCGAACTTCTAACTAGACATTCTATAATTTGCAGTTTGAGATTTAACCTGTTTATTAAAATGGTGGTAGGAAGACCCCTGGGAGAGGTTCGCTTTGGTGAAATAGTTTTTCTCTCTTAGGTACCAGAGATGTGGTAAAGTGCAGGAGGAAGGCAACTTAGCCATCTGTAGAAGCTGTGGCTTTGCAAGTCCGAAGCTGACACCTCAAATACTAGCTTGCAAAGTCTGCAAATCGGCTGAAAGACAACCACATCTCCAGTTCCCTAGTTTTAAGGCACTTAAGTGTCTAGTTACCTATCTCCTAGCCCACCTGTGCAGTGATTTTCACTATTATACCACAGTGTTGTTGTAGTGAAAAAAGATCAGTATCAATGCCTTAAGACTGGAGCGGGAGGGCATGAGTACAAGCAAGTCCAGCCACTCATCTGAAGAGGAGGGAAATTCATTATACACATGAGTATTGTCAGGACTCAGACCTCTTGGCTCATGGGGAGAAAGCACGCCTCTTTCCAATAAAGTACCCTACCAATTTTATTCCTTTTTAAAGTGACTGTTTTTTTTCCAGTGGCTGTTATCTGTTATCTGCTGCTTCTCACTCTAGTGAGAAAATTCACATTACATTTTTTCACCTCCATTCTCTTTTACTATACCCTTCTAAATGAAAAGGCCAGGGAGAAAGGTTAAAAACTAGGTTTGACAGCCAAAGCAGCAGCCAATCCATCACCTGAAGCTCCAATCTATGAAGTTTTTGGAGCTCTGAGAATTATTCTGGATTCCCCATGATGACACCCTTTGAATTGTATCTTCTATTGAGTCCTTGAGCTTCCAAAACTCAAAATAAATCCATCAAATACATTTTAGGTAGGTTTGGTCACTGGGAAATGTGCTCTCCGGGTCCTGATTTTATGACTCTCCTTTCCTTTAAAACAAACTAACAAATGGCTGCAATGGTTTTCAGTACATACACTTCCTCACTTCGGGATTCTAGAAAGAAAAGAAAGCCGTGTCCATGGAGAAATGGAATTTCATTACATTTTAAACAGGAAATATAAGAAAACCTGTTCATATCTGCATAAGATCTTGAAGCTAACTTCCAGAGTCCTAAATTTCGAGTTTCTTGAGGAGGAATCTCCTTTTAGGGCACGGTTGAAGGATCTGAGAATGGAGTAATAGCTTACTACAACTGTGATGCCAACAGACTTAACCTGTTTAAAGCCTTCTCCTTTAAGCTTGGCTTGTGGTTAGGAGATTCTGCTTAGAACATTTTCCTCATCCCTTATCAATTCAAATTCCTTGCTATTTAAGATAAGCCCCAATTTCTCAGTCCTCTGAAGAAGCTGTTCTGGGTACTGACTCCACAGGGAGGACAAGTGCTTGTGTCTCACCTGGACTGATTTTTCTCAATTGCTGGATATTAGCTCGCCAGCCTGAAGGAACTGCTAGCTCCTTGCCTAGGTATTTCTTCACTTCAGAGTTGTTGCCACACACTGCCCAGTGTGATCATCTAATGACTGCCTGCAAAGTTGGCCTGGTCACACCTGCATGCACAATGGTTTCCATTGAAGTGCATCTTTTTTTTTTCTTCCGAGACAGTCTTCCTCTGTCACCCAGGCTGGAGTGCAGTGGCACGAGCTAGGCTCACTGCAACCTCTGCCTCCCAGGTTCACACAGTTCTCCTGCCTCAGCCTCCCCAGTAGCTGGGATTACAAGTGCGTGCCACCATACCTGATTAATTTTTGTATTATTAGTAGAGATGGTGTTTTGCTATGTTGGCCGGGCTAGTCTTGAACTCCTGACCTCAAATGATTCGCCTGCCTAGGTCTCCCAAAGTGCTGGGATTACAAGCTGGAGCCACTGTGCCCAACCTAAAGTGCATCTTAGAAGCAGAAGAAAGAACTGGTGTGTATGAAAGATACAGAAGATACATTTTGAGGATGAGAAGAATGTTGATATGGTTCGGCTGTGTCCCCATCCAAATTTCATCTTGCATTACAGCTCTCATAATCCCCACGTGCCACGGGAGGGACCTGGTGGAAGGTAACTGAATCACGGGGGCAGGTCTTTTCCGTACTGTTCTCAGGATAGTGAATAAGTCTCATGAGATCTGATGGTTTTATAAAGGGGAGTTCCCCTGCCCCTGTACACATTGTCTTGCCTGCCACCATATAAGATGTGACTTTCTCCTCTTTTGCCTTCTGCCATGATTGAGGCTTCCCCAGCCATGTGGAACTATGAATCCATTAAACCCATCTTTCTTTATAAATTACCTAGTTCTTGGGTATATATTTATTAGCAGCATGAGAAGAGACTAATACAAACATATAATGTTGTTTCAGTCCCCAAAATTCATCTCATCATTGTACATCATTGTACTAAAATCTGGGTTTGCATGGTGCCAAGGAAGGAAAGCTACTGGAAATCAGAAGATTAACAAAATGTGATTACAGAAAATTAATAATTTTCAGTCAAACAAAACATTTCAGATCTCAAAAATGGATTTCTGGCCTGAAATTTCCAGGTTGGTTGTTCTGTATTCATTTAAGAAATCAAGTAACTCCTGAATTACCACTTCACTTACAGTGTATGAATAGTGTCTAAACATTAATTAAACTTGTATAAGATGCAATATTATTCCTTTTAAAGTCAACTAACAATTGGGAGAAAACATTAGTAAAGCATTTTGATGACACCAGCAAAATTCTCTCTCTACTCCAGTGTTTCTATCTCCACCACTTGCAGGTAAGCCCAAGCCACCGTCCTCTCACTAGGGTGACTTTCACAGCCTCCTAACCACACTCCTTCCCTCCTCCCTACCCCTGTTACAATTCTCCACCCAACAGCCAGACTGAGCTTTGAAAAATATAAATCAGTGTGTATCAAGACCCTGCTTAAAATCTGCCAAATGGCTTAACACTGCACATAACAGCAAATTCAAACCTCTGATCTTGACCTGTAGTGGCCCTGCATGACTTGGACCCAGCCTATCTCTCTAACTTCATTCATCTACACACTCCAGCCACTGAGCACTCCTCTGAAACACCCCACAGTCTTCCCACCACTGGGCCCTTGCACCAGCTTTTCCCACTGCCTAGAATGTCCTCCCTTCCTCCTGATCTTGACAGGGCTAACTCTTTTTTGTTATTTATATCTCAGCTTAAATACTGACTTCTCATATCACCCTATTTTACTTTTTTCATAGTACATACCCCTAGATAATATTTTATTATTTTCAATTGCCCACCCTTTGGTAGTAACAGCTAACATTTCTTGAGTGTCAGGCATTATTCTAAGGACTTTACATATATTAACTATCCTTTAGTCCTCGTGACAACCTATTAAAGCAAGTATTATTATTATTATATGGTCATTTAACTGATGTGGAAATTGAGTTTCAAACAAGCTGAGTTACCTCCCCACAGGCACAAACCTAGTAAGTAAAGAAGCCTGAATTTAGACCTGACTCCAAAGACTGTTTAATCATTATGCCATATGCCAATAGAAAAGTTCCAAGAGCCTTTCTGTCTTGTTCATCAGAGTATCTCCAGTGGGTAGAATAGTGCTTAATAAATGAGTAAATTTAATGTTGGCAATAACTTGTGTTAATAAATATTTTTTTCATGTGGTCATAAAACACTATGACAGCAATGTTTCATTAAGAGAAAGCTCATTATGATTCAGATCATATTTTCTTTAAATAGACCTAATTTCTTTAATAAAGAAAGCCTGGTCCTGTGATTACATTTATTCTATTATTAACAGAATTCATCCGTTTTAGTAACCTTTAGCTTATAAGGTTCTCATTTCTCCAGTAAGATAAATTACCACTTATAAATGTACCATTCTCATGTAAAGAGGGTTAACAAATAAATTAAATAAAACCACACAAGGGTATGAGAGATGTCAATAAAATTCCTTAATTTTACATTAAATCTGGGATTTCAAAAACTATCTATGGATTCTGACACACATGCACATATATAAGGCTTCACCTCAAAGACAGGTTCAGCTGTGGTCAGGTATCAAGATCTAAATGTACAGTTTTTTGGCATTAAATAATCTGATCTTACATTGCTTCTCATCAGAATCTCTTAACTGACCTATAAAACAAAACTTTTCCTGACATCTATCAGAGTTGCCCCTGTTAATTTAGCTCTTCAATCAAATGCTATATTAGCCTTTAGTGTTATTATTGATGGTGGTATTTAGTTTTCTTTTTTTTGGAGACAGAGTCTCGCTCTGTCACCCAGGCTAGGGTACAGTGGTCAAAGCTTACTGCAGCCTCAGCCTCCCTGGCTCAAGCAATCCTCCCACCTCAGTCTCCCAAGCAGCTGGGACTACAGGCATGCACCACTGCCCTGGCTAATTTTTGTATTTTCTGTAGAGATGGGGTTTCGCCATGTTGCTGAGGCTGGTCTCCAACTCCTGGACTCAAGCAAATGGCCCGCCTCAGTCTCCCAAAGCTAGGATTACAAACATGAGCCACAGCGCCCAGCCAGTATTTAGTTTTCTGATGTGATGATTACTAAATCTCTCCTGTAAGAAAACCTGCCCTTTCAGGCCTTAATTTAGAATCACAGATATCAAAAGTTTTATGATGTACCTTGGGGAAAAACTAGCCCAACTAACTCAGTTCACGCTTGAAGAAACTAAGACCTAAAGTTAGTGACCTGCTCAAGAACTCAGAGGCACATCCGAAATTCAAAAGACAGGCTCCTCAATTCCCAGCCAAGTCCTATTTCCAAAACACTGTCAACGATGCTATGAATGTTTAATCACCACTCTAGATGCTTGAGTCATTTTTTTCCCGATAAACCAAATCAATTCAACACAATTTTATTGAGCAACTGCTATTTTATCAGTGTTGAACTCAATTCTTCTTTGGGAGGCAAGACCCAATTCAAAAGTTTCAACCACCTGCTGGATTAAAGAGGTTGTGTGAGGTTTTACTAACCCTTCAAAGAGTATCTGTGGCACCTGCCAACTTCTAAGATTAGAGAACAACTTTAACTTTCTTTGTTAACTGCCCTGGGGGTCAAACTCTTTCCTTTTAGGTCAGTTCTTTTTCTTTTCTTTTAGGTCCGTTCTCTACTATATCTTTTGAGACTGAGTCTCACTCTGTCACCCAGGCTGGAGTGCGATTATGCAAACTTGGCTCACTGTAACCTCCGCCTCCCAGGTTCAAGCAATTCTCCTGCCTCAGCCTCCCTAGTAGCTGGGACTATAGGTGTGCACCACCACACCCAGCTAATTTTTATATTTTTAGTAGAGACGGGGTTTCACCATTTTGGCCAGGATGGTCTCAATCTCTTGACCTCATGATCCACCTACCTTGGCCTCTCAAAGTGCTGGAATTACAAGCGTGAGCCACCATGTCCGGCCTCCACCATATCTTTAAGCCACACTGAGAATGTACTGTTTTCCTAAGGTGTAGTTTGGGAGCTTACAAGTTTGTTTTCTTTAATGATGATACCATAACGCTATTATCAGACTTTTTCCTCTTTTCCAAACCTGTTTTTATTTCCTTTGTAGTTCTTATTTAGAAAAGGTTCTTCTTAATTATGTATGGATTTATTGTAACCACATCAATGGGTTTATTTATTGATTTTTCATGAATCACTGCTCTCCTTGGCACAGGTCAGGGTGTGTTTGTAACCATCATTATATGTGTTATTTTTATTCCATCAACTATAGCATTGTTACTAATCACCAGAGAGAGCTGGAATGGTGACCATTTTGGATACAGCATGAAACAGCAATAAGCTTTAGATACAAAAGCACGGGGCTTCTCCCAGTCTCCCATGCTTGGCTGCATAGTTACGGGTTGATCACTTAAGGTCACAGTCTGCAAAATACATGACATGTTTCTACTTAAAAAAATCATTTGAGTTATTTAGGAACAATGTTGCCTGTGCAGCATTTTATTTTTATTCACATTACTTTCGTGGATTTGAAATTCATTAATTTATTGAGTCACATCAAAAAAAATTTAGACAATTAATTAAATTTAAAAATTAGTCAAATGGGGTCCTAGATTTGCCTCAGACCAAGTTACTTAAATTCTGACCCAGTTCCATAAAATATGCCTTCCTGTTTGCATTTCAGGAAGACAAAAAAGAAATCTGAAAATGACTTTGAACTATCTGAAACAAAGTGTTGTCCACAAATGACTTTGAACAATTCAAATTAACGTTCTGTCATTTGCATTTAATCATATATTTTAATTAGAAAAAAAGCTTTTTACTTGTTTAATTTTTTTTTTTTTTTTTTTTTTTTTTTTTTTTGATGGAGTCTCGCTCTGTTGCTAGCTGGAGTGCAGTGGCATGATCTCGGCTCACTGCAACCTCCGACTCCCAGGTTCAAGGGATTCTCCTGCCTCAGCCTCCTGAGGAACTGGGACTACAGGCGTGTGCTACCACGCCCAGCTAATTTTTGTAGTTTTAGTAGAGATGGGGTTTCATCATGTTGGCCAGGATGGTCTCAATCTCCTGACCTCATGATCCGCCTGCCTCGGCCTCCCAAAGTCCTGGGATTACAGGTGTGAGCCACCACGCCCGGCCTAGTTATATCTTTTCCAAGATTCCCCTTATAACTATTTCTACATGTTAACAAACCTAAGAGCTAATTTAAAATAATCATGCAGGCCAGGCACAGTGGCTCACATCTGTAATCCCAGCACTTTGGGAGGCCGAGACAGGTAGATCACCTGAGGTCAGGAGTTTAAGACCAGCCTGGCCAACATGGTGAAACCCCATCTCTACTAATAATACAACAACTAGCCAGGCGTTGTGGCAGGTGTCTATAATCCCAGCTACTAGGAAGGCTGAGTCAGGGGAATCACTTGAACTCAGGAGGCGGAGGTTGCAGTGAGCCGAGATCGCACCACTACACTCCAGCCTGGGCAACAAGAGCAAAACTCTGTCTCAAAAAGATAATAAAATAATAATAATCATGCATTTCCTCTGTCGCCTTTCTATCTTTTCTACCAACAGTGATCAGTTAATGTTTCCTAAGAAATCAATGCTCAATGAAGTAACCAAACAATATTAAGACATAGGGATGTCAGTGATCCTATTTTTCCTGAAAAAAGTATTACCTTGGCTGATATTTATTAATATCACAAATAATAGACCTGTCAAGACTATTTGTATATTCATTCTAAATGTAATCAGTTAGTGAATTCATGCATATGGGGATGTATATGTTAAAGCAGAGCTAACAACGTTGTTTTATTTTATCAGAGTTGGCATATTACATAAGATATTGCCTGGTGAGACCATATATGCACTTACAAAATATGAAATAAAGGTAAATGGAAATTGTCTTAGTCTCCTATAGAATCTTACTTCTAGATCTATTAGCCAATTTCTAATAATAGTCACAGCATAAGAACCCTGAAGCATGCAGCACTGATTCCTGGGTAGACTTTTCTACTGAATGCTAGTACTTCCCACGACATTATGCGTGCAGAGCATCGGAGTAGGAGTTAGATATAGAAAGGGATTAGAAGGCCTGGGCCTGGGCCAATGGGAGGCTTCAATCTAGCAGGAGCTCTGGAGAGATAGCAAAGGATTAGAAGACTAGGCCCCTGACTTAGGGGAGCTTTCAGTCTAGCTGGGAAGAGACAAGATCCTCCATGTCCTTGTCACATCTTAAGGAACATGAAGCCACACACATCAAACATACATCATTTTTAAAAGTTGAAAATGTAATTGTTGAAGCAATTCAAAGTGAAAATATAATCTGAGCCAAATGGGATTGATTTTTTTTTTTTGAATTTCCTAAAGGAGATGGCTTTAAGTTGGTTAGGGATGTGAATTATTATAATAGAGCAAAGGAACAAAAGAGATCTCCTTTCCTAAAATCCTGAGCATTCTTTGCATATTTTTGGCATCTACATGGGCTAGTACCATAATGTAACCATCACATTTACTTTATGTTGTATCCTAAATGAGACTGAAAGCTTCTTGAAGGCAGAGACTATGTCTTCTATTTCTTTTTTTACTCCTCACCTGTGTAAGCACATTTTAAGTATTTGCCAAATATTTGTTGAGCTGACTTGAAATGACTGAAATGAATGAAAGAAAAGCATTCCAAACAGGAAGGAATGCCAGGGACTACTAATATATTGGATGACATTATTAAAATCTAAAATGTGCTAGACAGGCAGAAATTATTACCTGAATTAAATAAGGTAAAACCTAACAGGGATAACTGTAAAGTATCATATTTGGATCTACAAAAACACAGCTCTAAAAATAAATAATTGGAGAAATGCAGATTGACAAAAGTGGCAAATAGGAGAAAACAGTGTAATGTGGTCACCAAAAGAACAAAGGCCACTTGAGCCTGTACTACCAGAGGCTGAGAAGAGAGGAATAGTTTAGTTCTGGGTACGAGGCATTAAGACGGACACTAATGAACAGTGTCCGAGACTGCTGACCAGACCAGTAGGATGACCTGCAATCATACTCTACAGAAAGGGTTAAAAAAACGGCAGAGGTGGGGAACACAGGAAAAATTCAGCCTGAAGAAGATAAGACTATGAGAAATGATAGTTGTCAAAACCCTATCTTTTGCTTTGTTCTAGAGGAATAGCTGTGCTTCAGTTTACAGATTAGTGAATATAATTTCTATCATTTTCTCAGAAAAGAGTTCTGACACTTTATTACATGATGGCTATAATTAATGTCAGACTCTAAAGTAGAAATCAAAAATTCTATTTGATCATTTGGTTTCAAGCTGGACCTAAAATATGTCTTGGCATTGTTACTAACTGTTAGCAGCAAGTTCTGGAAACAGATACAGTCTTGATATGTGTTCTAAATATGAAACACATTGCAAAAAGACTTGGAGATAAAAATATATACTGCTTATGCACACTCTTACTGTGCTATTTCCTGTCCTTATCAGCAATGAAAGTTTCTCTTGTTTTGCCCTTTCTTTGTTGTTCCAGGTGAACAAAATCTTTTTTCTTCCTTTTTTTCTCCTACATATCTATCTTCCTCTTTTTTTATCTTCTTTGCCACTAATACTTGTTTCATTAAACATTCCTAAGCACCTACCATGTGCCAAAAACTGTGCTAAGTTATAAGGATTCAAGAATATGCAAAACATAGCCACTATCCTTAAGAAGCTTATAAAAGGAGAATGGCTTGCAATTAAATGTTGATGCTAAAGGACAATATGGGCCGGACATGTGGGGGCACACCTGTAATCCCAGCACTTTGGGAGGCCGAGGCAGGTAGATCACCTGAGGTCAGGAGTTCAAGATCAGCCTGGCTAACATAGAGAAATTCGTCTCTACTAACACTACAAAATTAGCTGAGTGTGGTGGTGCATGCCTGTAATCCCAAGAGGCTAAGGCAGGAGAATCCTGTGAGCCCGGGAGGTGGAGGCTGTAGTGAGCTGAGATCACACCACTGCACTCCAGCCTGGGCAACAGAGTGAGACTCTGTCTCACATATAAAGAAAAAAAAAAAAAAAGATATGTACACATTAGAGGTGTGTCCAAAGTACAGAAATGACATACAAATGGGTGTAGATGAGACAGTGATTCACTTTGAAGAAAGTGGTGTTTGGGAAAGGGATGCCCAAGAGGGACCAACAAGGCCCTGCCCACCAGTGCAAAGAAATGGCTGACATGGAAGTGGGAAACAGTGCAGCACACTTAAGGAATGCCAGGCGTTTTTAAGAGAAAAGGCCCCCCTTTACCTAGGAGAGTCAAATATTTTGGGAGGCAACTAAGCAGTCACATAACTGGATTGTTATTTTTAACTAGGTATGTTCTATATTTGAACCGGTATGCATGACCACCAAAAAGTAGATGTTCAGGAATTTATCTACGGGCAAGATTAGGAAAAAAAGATTTAATTAAAAAATGCACCCAAGATATGGAAAACCATTTGGTGACAACTGCTGTAATAGAAAACATGCTTCTCCAGCAAGAAATGTGTGAAATGCTTTCTAATAAGAAAGATCACTGACAGTCAGCAACAAAAGGAAAATGGAAGATAGAAGAGTGTCCTCAGGTTCAGGCAGAGCACCCTTGATGATTTTAAAAATATAATAGCATCCGGTCGGGTGCAGTAGCTCACACCTGTAATCCCAGCACTTTGGGAGGCCGAGGCAGGTGGATCGCCTGTGGTCAGGAGTTTGAGACCAGTCTGGCCAACACGGTGAAACCCCGTCACTACTAAAAATACAAAAAATTAGCTGGACGTGGTGGTGGGTGCCTGTAACCCCAGCCTGTAATCAGGAGGGTGAGGCAAGAGAATCGCTTGAATCCAGGAGGCGGAGGTTGCCATGAGCCGAGATCATGCCATTTTGCACTCCAGCCGGGGCAACAAGAGCAAAACTCCATCTCAAAAGAAAAAATACATATATATATATAATGGCATCCTTCCAATGGAATGCATTTCAGGGGTAGAATGAAATGCATTATTACTAAGCCATAAAAAGACATGGAGGAACCTTAAATGCATACTACCAAGTGAAAGAAGCCAGTCTGTAAAAGCTACTTACTTATTGTATGATTCCAACTATGTGACACTGGAAAAGGCAAAACTATAGAGATAGTAAAAAAAAAATCTGTGGTTGCCAGGGGCTAAGGAAAAGAGAAGGGAAAGAGAGATGAACAGGTGGTGTACAGGGGATTTTTAGGGTAATGAAACTACTCCTTATGATTCTGTAATGGTGGATACATGGCATTATGATGAAACCCATAGAACTGCACAACACAAAGAGTGAGCCCTGTGTAAACTATGGATGTTATTTCATAACAATGTATCAATATTGGTTCATCAATTACATCAAACATCACACAAATGCAAGATGTAAATAATAGGAGAAAGTGGGAGATGGTGGGAGGAGAATATAAGAAACTACATATCCTGCTCAATTTTTCTGTAAACTTAAAATAGCTCAAAAGAATAAAGTATTAATTTTAAGACATATACATAAAAGTAATAATGTTGCATGCATTTCTACTCTTTTGAAGATAATTATGCGACCTCCTTTTTCCACTAGCATTTATCTGGTAAGGCAAACTTTCTTTACTGAAAGTCCTAAGAACATCAAATCCCTAAACAGATAGCATCTTACTCCTTGCAGAGCCTCTGAGATGTGTGATTCAGCAATTTCTAGTAATTCATTAACACAGGGCCACTGAGGCACAATAAATTAACTGTATCTGAGAATGATACAGACTCTTTAGTGACAATGAAACGAAAACTCAGGTGTCCTAAGTTAAACTGCACCTCCCCCCACCCCGCGCCTCAGACCCCAGTGCACTACAGAAGCCATTGTATCTATCGTTAGAAAATTAATACTTTGGGTGAAATGAGGTTCATACACTCAACTTTTCTTTGATTGAAAGGAGATTTCAGCAAATCTTTCAATAAAATGTAGAACCACGTGTTTGCCATCCCTGCAAAAGCATGACTCCTTTCATTACTAAATCTTTTCCCTGTGTGTGGTTGGTTGTACATGTGTCAGAAATAAATCCCCACAAAAACAACTGAGAAAAACCATGTATAAAATCAGAGTCAAACCATGTACACAGGTTTAATTCTGAGCTTCAGTATCTCAGATACTAAAATATCTGAGTGTAGCTACAAATAACAGTAATTAGTCATACAACCAAGCTTAGTCAACTTTGTGAGTTGGACCAACTATTACCTCCAACTGATCTAGCAGGAATGAAAATCACTTCTTTGGGCTTCAGCAGCAGGAAATCAAAAATTAGAGTAAATGGAGGTCCAGGTAAGATTAGAACACCATCTGCTATGTCAAAAGATAGGCTATTTTTAGGGAAAGCAAGATGAATTTCAACTTATGGAATGCACAAGTAATCCATTCAATCAGTGGTGATATAATGAAGAATACTGAACATTCAATTGTTGACACAGGGCTTGCCTTTGTTTAGGGTCCATAAAATTTAATAACTTCCCCACTCTGTGGCTTTAAACGGAGAACTTCTTCAAAATAAGAGTTACTCCTATTAAACTTAATTATTTGCCCTTGGCTGCTGTGGCAGAGTATGTCTACCAAACAGGTGGCTCTTAATAAAGGAATGGTTCTGTAGTAAAAAGTAGATGCTCTAGTGTTTTATTATGGTTGCTTTAACTTTCTGGTTTATTAGTATTAATTGCTGAAGTTTTCCTTTTAACCTTTCTTAAGGCATTCCTCCCTCCTGTGAGTTAAGAGCTGCTCTGCTAAAATAAATGTTCACATATAATTGGCACATTACGAAGCTGCTGGTTTCAAGAACTTGACTTGGGGAACTTGATAGAAACTTGGTTATAAGGGACATTTTAAAATGAACTACATCAAACTCTACTGGGTTTGAATCCTCCTGACAGACCTTGAGTAATCAAATGGGGTTTTCCCACTGGCAATTTCTAGATTTTGTAGTAGTGATAAAATAATTTTTAATAATTTTGTTATTACACTAATGCTTATTCTCCTGACCTTGAAATATTATATTTTAGCAACTGAAAGTCATAAAATTGGAGACATCTTCAATAGTCCTGTGCAGTTGAGTAAGTGGAAAGTGTTAATATTTACATATTCTGAAGTAAGAGATTCAAGACTATTTTCCCAAGCAGAAGAAAAAAATAATCTTACAGAAAGATTAGCTCTGTCCTATCTTAACAACAACAACAAATAAAAACCCCATAAATGCGGAGAAAAGTCTTTCATACAATCTATAGTGGCAAGCAGGGAGAGGTGGCTTATGTCTGTAATCCCAGCACTTTGGGAGGCCAAGGCAAGAGGATCACTTGAGGCCAGGAGTTCGAGACTAGCCCAGGCAACATAGTGAGATCCTGTCCCTACAGAAAATATTGACCTGGCAAGGTGGTACATGCCTTTAGTCCCAGCTACTCAGGAGGCTGAGATGGGGGAATTGTTTAGGCTCAGGAATTCAAGGCTGCAGTGAGCTATGATCATGCCTCTCCATCCCATCCTGGGCAATAGAGCAAGATCCTGTCTCTTAAAAAAAAAAAAAATCTGTAGTGACCTCTTTCAGAGTAACTGAGGCAGCCAACATCTATGAATAAGATGCATCTTACCTGTGCATCTTTAACTAACATATCCTAAGTCTCTAAAAAAAACCTCCAGAAAGCATCAGAAAGCTATAAATCCCTTCTACCTCATGCAGGCCAAAGAGTGGTACAGACTTAGGTTAATCTAAGCTACGTCACTCAAATGAGTGGGATAGTGGAGGAGTTATTTGCAGTGAAGAAAAAAAGCCTGTGTAGGCTCTCTAGGAGACTCATACACTGACCCACTGAGTCCAACAATCAACCTCAATAAAGAGTTGTGCTTCTTTCCACAGCAGGATAACTGTATAAAATACATTTTGAAAGTCAGCAATTATTTATTTACATAGTATTTTGTAATGACTTCCAGAAATGTAATTATAATCTTTGTGTCAAGCCTCGTAAGTGCTCTGAAGATCAAAACCGCCATGGGTGATAAGACTGCAACTATAAAGACATGCGGTGGTTCAGAACATGTAAGGCGTGCTGGTCCTTGCCTTGTCACACCTTGCCCTTGACTAGAATCAATGAGAAATAACTTTGGCCACCTCTGTGTAGTGAATCATCTTTTAGAAACATGTAGGATAAAGTGAGATAATGTATAAAATCACCTGGGGATAGAAGTACCACTTAAATACAGATTATTATATGATGAGGCCATGCTTATCAAAGTAAGTATGGTAGGGAAGGAGGTGGCTTCTGCACTGTAACATCGCTAGACTGATTTCTGAGACTAGTGCTGACTTTTACAATTCAACTGAATATGATTCAAACTCATTACCATAATGTACACCTGTTAGTTGATTACATGGCAATAACTTCTCATTCAATTATAAACTTATATGTGCTCTTGTTGTTCCATTACAATATTTAAGGCTACCTAATGTTAAGGAAATATTTCCTGAATCATTGTGTTGTACCTCTGAACTTGAAGACATCTAGTATTACACCTCTCTCTGCAGTAAAGATTGTAGGTAACATATCTTTATCATTTTATCTAATTTTTTAATACCTTGCTTCCAAAAATGGTCTGAGGAAAACTAAGGACTATCTCATATAATATCACTGTGATTATTGTCATTTATTAACTTCTAGAATTGTAGCTATGCTTGAAAATTACTCAGAAGAAAGGATACTAATAAAGAAAGGTGAAATACTGGATTCTCTGAGGGTCTTTAGGTAGATTAAATCATGGTCTTTCTTTAGAATGGTCTTTTAGGAGAAAACGGAATTTCTTTAGGAATAGTTCTTTCTGGCAAATCTTTCTGGTTGTTTTTACTCCTATGATCCCTTGGAACACAGCATTAGCATGCCTAGTTAATTTAGGTATAACTCAGCACTTTCTATTGTCTGACATAATTGAATCGTTGTTTTCTCTTAATGCCTTATTGACTTTTTTGTGAACGGTTCCCAATTGCTTTTTGCTCTGTAAATGTTTATTTTAAATCTACAGAATAATAATAATAATGGGAAACATCTGAGTAGTTCTATGTGCTAGGTACAGCATTAAGTGCTTTGTGAATGCCATGTGAGTATTAACTTATTTAAATGTTTAGATAATCTAAGGGCTTTGTTTTAAATACGCTCTGTGGTGATCCATTTTGTGAAGGAAAAGTTCCCTTTAAAAGTTTAGATTTTTATCTAATCTAATTTGACTCACTTAACAAGACTTGCCTGCAAATTACATATGGATATACAATTTTTACAAAACAATTTTAGCTTCATAATATCAGCTACAATCTATTTGGCACATATGTAGGAGCCTCTAGGTCATGGACTTAGACACTGGCTTTAGATGTTGAGAGGAATCATAAGCTATACATTGTCTAACTTGGTACCTGGGAACTTATGAGACAGGCTTCCCCAAGAAGGCGCCCAGGACTAGTCCCCAGGGAATTAGAAATGGTGCACACTCCGATGACATGGTCCCTGAGTCCACCAGGCAGCGCTTGGGTGTGCAGGCACAGTCCCGCAGCCCAGGGCAAGGTCAGGTAAGTCAGTGCTCCTCCAGTTCCCTGACAGTCCACGTCTAGTTGTTTCTTCCTGTTTCCCTACCTACATGCTGACAAGAGGGATTTTCTGTTCTCTTTACTGTTTATACAGAACCTCCCACCCTGGCACCATGTTACTTTACCAGTAACAACTCCAGAAATGTTAAGGGTTGGAGGAAAAAACTGGACTAAACTCAGTATAAACCAGTTTAAACCAGAGGCTCACTCCTACCTTTGGCCTAAGATAGATACATGGCTGGAAAATTAACCAGTTTCTGCTCCTGCCTCCTTCTCTGTGAAATGGGAAAGGTACTGTTTTGTGGAAATGTTTTAAGTAACCCTCAGTAAAGTAACTTGAAATAATCTGGCTGTTTTCCATTACACATGTACATGATAAACAATGATGACTACTCGTTTATGCAGCATTTTTCCGATGTCATTTTCAATGGCTTTCCTGATGAACTCACAGGAATATACCTCAGTAGGAAACTGCTGTAGGTAAGTGTCTCTAATGCTAACATTACTCCCTGAGGTTTTTTTCCTCTAGGTACTGCTAGAGAAAAAAATAGCAAAAATCTGCTTCAGCCACAGTGGGTTGGGCAGATGGAAGCCCCAGGAGACCCCAAACAGAAGCAAGTTTGCATAAGTCTATTCTGTCAAAGTGTCCTTTTGGCCCTATGTAAAACAAAACAGACTCTCAGTATGAAATGTAGAAGGAATAACCAGAACTAACTTAACACCATCAACACTGTGCCTTTAATCCCACATCAGCCTTCGTTATCCCCACTGTGCCTTACTCATCCTTTCCCGTTATCTTTAATTAATGTTTGCCTAAAGGCGACGGTGATTCCAGGCAAGGGAAATGATAACTAAAATTCTATACTCTATACAATTTCCCAATACATACTATGTGATTCGTAAAAATGATAACAGCAGTCACAATGAAAAGTGGTAACATGGTTTCCCAAAAAACCTTGCAGTTCTCCCTCCACCCCTCTTCTTTCCCTACTCACCCCCATGGGAGTCCATCTGCTGCAGAAAATGTGAGGCACTAGGACCAGAGAGCCCTTTCCTGCTATTTGCTTGAGAAACAAAGCCTTCCCTCCTCCCAAGTTGAAAGAAATAAAGGAGTCTGAACTAATCAAAACCCGCAAGCCTGCTGGTGGAGCTTCAGCTTGTCAGTGATGCAACTCAGCGGAGTGAGTAACGGCTTCGAGCTTTGCAGAAAATGAGAGAGGGAGAGAAACAGACAGAAACACAAAGAGAAAGAAAGAAAGGCATTAACCTGGCCAGGAGTCAAAACAGGTGCAGGGGCCCGAACGCTGAGAAGAGTATCTGGCAAACGTGGGATCCAATGGGGTGTGTGCCTCTGTGGACGTACGTCATTGAGTGGGGACAATGTTTGCAGCTCATATGTCAGGGTGGACCAAGAGGTTTCTTTTCTTATTCACGGGACTCATACAGTCAGCTAAGGGCCTTTAACTTTTCTCTACTTGTCAGTTGGGAGTCTTCGTGAACACTTTCTGGCTCTCTGTGATGAATTCTCCAGGATAGAGGGGCAGCCAGGTCATTTGTCACACACACTCCCCCCATGGGCCACACATTTCTGTAGTGCCTTTGGAACAGAGGAATTGTGAGCACTGGACTGCCGGGCTGCAAGTGACAGCAGCACACATTATGCTTCACAGAAAGGCTGCCTCCTTCTTGAGTTAGCCACTCAGAGGCCACGCATTGCCTTTTAAGACTCTTCCAGGCCTCACGGCACTTCAAATGACTAGTTTCTGACAAAGATCCTAAGTTTGCAGGTGCTCTCTCTTGGAACTGACTAGCTTGGACTCCTGGGACTTACAAGCCTTTAGGAATGGAGGGCTGTGCCATCAATCTGGTTTATAGGCAGATGTTAGGAAAAGAAAGGAACACAAGCAGAGGAAGGCCTGGCATAAGACCCTCAGGAAAAGGCCCTAGTTATGAGACAGTGCCCACCAAATGAGATACAATTCAGCAGGACACTAACTGGGCGGCATTAAATACCATCTTAAAAGTATGCCATCTCTGGCAGATTTTCAGTCTCTTTACTTAAAATGTTCGAGTGTTTGATAACCCCATAATTCAGAAGATTTAATTTGCCACTTGTCATTCCCTTGCCCACATGTCTCTAATAGAGAGTCACTGTGAGCATGGATGACACAGGCTCAGCCCATCCCACTCCCCCTGACCCCTATGCGGGGATGGATTTTTAGTTAAAGCGCGGTCTTTACCTGAAATGCGCCTAGGCACATCGGTGATGGCAGGAAGCCCAGTGCCCCGTGTGGAAGACAGCGGGGTGGTAGAGTGGATGGACGGGGACGTCATCTGGCTCAGGTAGGAGGGGTAAGACTGGTCATAGGACCACGGCGGGGAAGACTGTGCCTGTCTGGGGTCTGGGAAAAAGAAGAAGAAAAATCTTTAGAATAGCAACCATTGCAGCCTTAGAAACATGCAACCCAAAACTTAGAAAGGAAAAGGCAGAAAAAGAGAGAGGGAGAAAAAAATGGCTTATATATACAAAATAAATAAGGAATGGCTATTTATCTCTTATAACCCCATCCTTTCAAGCCTTGAATAGCACAAAGCTTTCTAGACTTTGAGTCTCAAGGAAAGCAACAAAATGGATGATGCATAAGGACTGTTTTTCTCTCTCTTCTAAATATTTCTATTTGGAAAGTCTAATAGTCATTTAGAAAACAATCTGCTTTGGTTTTCTTTACAAAGTAGAATTATATTTACTTTCTGTATTCTCTAAAATTCCTCCAGTGAACATGGATAACTTTTTTTTAAGTTAGAATATTTTCTGAACAATATACTTGGTTAAAAAATATGTAGATTGTGCCTTTCCCTGCTGCATATCCAGCTACTTACTATCTTTCAGACATGCTTTTTGGTTTTAAAGTGAATGACTCCAGGATTTCATCTCAGGGCACTTTCTTTTCAGGCAGGTCAATGGAATGGCCCTTTCTAGCATGGGATGAAGGGAATAACGGCAGGAATGAGAATGGAGGGGCAGCACGTAAGATGAACAGGAAGGAGGGGAGCCAGTTACGTTACTCTCATGCTAAAGCTAAACCAGAAAATAAACCGGAAGAAAAAGACAAAATTCAATTTCAAAGTCAACTACCATTAAGAACTGAAAAGTCTCATCACCAGCCAGTTTCAATGCTAAGCACAATAGTTTCTGACAGTAAGAAAATGGCCCAAAACAGGAGAACAGGGAAACGTTTTTAATCCCATTGGAATCTGTTTAAAAGATGTCACATGTCTGGAATTTGGCCTAGTGTTACCTACAGTCACTGTAATAATAAAACTAATGGGCAGTCAGCTGGTTAGGGTTAATTACTGAATATTAACAATATTTTTTGATGTATCTCTAGTAATTTCTTGGAGGTACAAACTCAAGGCCACATAGATTTATTTAAAAATCTTTTGCTTACATACAGAAAAAAAGGTAAATGTGCTGTGTTTCCAAAGCAAAAAAAGTATGTATTTCAAACTCTTTATTTTTTTGTTTTGTTTTGTTTTTGTTGTTTGTTTGTTTGTTTTTGAGATGGAGTCTTGCTCATCACCCAGGCTGGAGTGCAGTGGCGCGATCTTGGCTCACTGCAAGCTCCGCCTCCCAGGTTCATGCCATTCTCCTGTCTCAGCCTCCCGAGTAGCTGGGACTACAGGCGCCTGCCAACGCGCCCGGCTAATTTTTTTGTATTTTTAGCAGAAACGGGGTTTCACCGTGTTAGCCAAGATGGTCTCGATCTCCTGACCTTGTGATCCGCCCGCCTCGGCCTCCCAAAGTGCTGGGATTACAGGCGTGAGCCACCGCGCCCGGCTTCAAACTCTTTTGATCTTACTTGAGGGCTAATCAAACAAAATCATAAGCAAATTTCTCAACATGTTTTTATGCTAATTTTTAAATTATGTTAATTTTTAAAATTCTAATAGACCAGGCTATTCACAAGATAGCTTGGTATCTTAGAATATGCATGGATTTTGGAATGTTCAGAATTAGGTCCAAGTTCTGAGACTTCTAGTTTCTGTGTAACCTTGGCTCAATTAGTCACTCTGAGCCTCAGTTTCCTCATCTGTAAAAGGTGAGGAAGGAGGGGCAGCAATAATACCTGAACCACAAGGATGTGAAAACTACATGAGAAAACTATTAAGAGAAAACTAGCACAAAAGACACTTAATAGGCATTAATTCTTATATATATATTAAAAAAAAAAAAAAAAAAAACCTCTGGGTAACATAGGGATAGTTCCATGTTTCAAACATATCTGGACTGGAGTTAATACACTTGGATAGGTTTCAAATTATCCCCACACATCACCTATTATTCTTTGAAAATAAAAGCTATTAATATCCTTGAAGAGTTAATTCAGGTTTATCTCTACAAGTAAAAATGAGTAAAATAAGACGTGGATTTTTGAGATGATTCGTCTGTTAAAACCTCTCAGTTTTTCTATACAGTCAAAGCAGTTTAGTTCAGCTATTTCTTGTTTATTTGTTCAATTCAGAAACAATTTATTTAAAGACTGTTTAAATAGGACATACTTCTTTGAGTCAAAATAATTAAACACATCTGGATATTTACCTGCTGTTTACTGACATTGACAGAGATACAGAAAAATGTCATCCAATTCCATTTTAAGGAGCATTTACCTGAGCTTGCAATTTGAATAAAAGAGTAGTACTATAAACGGTTAACAAACTTTTCCTTCAGAAATCTAAAGGATAATTGATCATTAAAGTAATGGACTTCTGTGCCTTAAAATTCTCAAGGCTGAGATTGTAGAGATTGGCAACATTTCAAATCCGAGTGACTGGTCCTTGTTATATATCTGATATTGACATACTTCCTTGCCTTACACCATTAATGTAATTCACTATTCAGAGAAACGGTAAATGATCTTCAGATGGAAAACGATTCATTCCTTACAGCACAGGAAAACAATCTCGCAAGGGCAAGTCCTTCTCTCAAGCAACATTTTCAAAAGACAAAAAGGTTGAGAACCACATAGCTAAGCAAGCTGGGCACACAGGACTCAAATTTGGATTTGAGTTCTCATCTAACTTCCCCAGATGACTTCCTGAGCAAGCAGTTTAACCTATACCATTCCTCTCCTGTAACGAGTCATCCGTCTAGGGCCCCCTGCCTAAAAACGAGAACAAATGCAAAGAACTGTAAAAAATGATGAAAAGGAATTAGGGTACTCAACTTGGATGTAAGATACAGTCTTACAGTTCTCCTTGTGCAGAAAGGTGGCTCAGCACAGTGGGAAACAAGAGGGCTTTCTAGTGACAGGATCTGAGTTGGCGTGTCAGCTCCACTATTGATAAGCTGTATGACCTCATCTGGGTTAGCTAACTCTGAATCTCAGTTTCCTCATCTGGAAAATGAGGCAGCATAACACAGAACAGTGAGTATAGCAAAGCGGTCAAGCATCCTGGCTGTGCAGACAAGCCTAGGCTTCAGTTACACCTCCTTGCTGTGCTGAGCAAATCACTTAAACTTTTAGGCCTTGGTGGCTCATCTATAAAATGGGAATAATGATACTTACTAGGGTTTTTGTGAGCATTACATGAACTAGGCCATATCTAATATGGTACCTGGCACTCTTAGCACATATTAAGTATATAATAAATACAAGTGCTATCTATATAATGAGTACAATAATAACTACTCTCATTTTTGGAAAAAGAGATGAGATAATGCAAGTAAAAGCATTTTGATAACTATAAAGTACTATAGGGAAACTATTTTGACTCTCTTTAGGAGCTCACATGGTGAAAGCCCTGCCTGGGCCTTGTGACCTGGGCTGTTTCTCAACATTACTGAGCTTTAATTTCCTTGTCTGCAAAATGGAGATGATAATACTATCTCAAGAGTTGAATCCTCAGACTGAAGATTAAATAATATACGGTAAATGGAAAATCATCATCGTTATTAAAAATAAATATTAAAATATGACTCTGTGCTACCTAGGGTAGCTGGGTTTGTCTCATGTTGTTATTCTTAAAGACTTCCGAGATCAGATTCAGCATAATTAAGTATAATGCCTGGCACACAGTACTCAATAAACAACTACTGAATGAACTTTTCAGGGTGGATTGAGGGAATAATAAAACATTAAAATTAAGTCATACTTAGTAATTCTCTAATTTCTTCTTAGGCTACCAAAGAGGTTTATATCATTGAGGTTTTAGGTTTTACATCCTAACTGCCAGAATATATACTAGAAAAGTCTATTAAAGGATAGTTTTGCTTTTAGTGGAGGCCTTTCCAAATATCCAAGATTAAGAAAAATAACTTCTCACTATCCCTAAACAAGTGAGAAGCTCTATCTTTGTTTTTTTGTGTCTCAGAGGATAGGCTAGAGTCTCTTTCAAGATCACTGTCCTAAGAGTCTATGATAATGATTTAAAGAAAGAGTTACTAAAGAAAAATAAAATAGGCTGGGTGTGGTGGCTCACACCTGTAATCCCACCACTTTAGGAGGCCAAGGCAGGCAGATCACCTGAGGTCGGGAGTTCGAGACCAGCCTGACCAACATGGGAAAACCCCATCTCTACTAAAAATACAAAATTAGTTGGGCGTGGTGGTGCATGCCTGTAATCCCAGCTACTTGGGAGGCTGAGGCAGGAGAACCGCTTGAACCCAGGAGGCGGAGGTTGTGGTGAGCCAAAATCACACCATTGCACTCCAGCCTGGGCAACTAGGGCAAGATGCCATCTCAAAAAAAAAAAAAAAAAAAAAAAAGGAAATATAAGAACTGCCATATGCGGTTCACTAGATCTGGTAAAAAAAAAAATTTTAAAGAGGACAGCAACCTTTAAAAAAGAGCAGGCCAGGCACGGTGGCTCATGCCTGTAATCCCAGCACTTTGGGAGGCCGAGATGGGCAGATCACGAGGTCAGGAGGTCGAGACCATCCTGGCTAACACGGTGAAACCCCGTCTCTACTAAAAATACAAAAAATTAGCCGGGCGTGGTGGCGGGCACCTGTAGTCCCAGCTACTCAGGAGGCTGAGGCAGGAGAATGGCTTGAACCCAGGAGGCGGAGCTTGCAGTGAGCCGAGATTGTGCCACTGCACTCCAGTCTGGGCAACAGAGCGAGACTCCATCTCAATAAAAAAAAACAAAAAACAAAAAACAAAGCAATGGTCTCCAAACACCTCCATGCCTTCTCTAATACCTTGTGAATGAGTGATTACCAATCCAAGCTTCACCATTTCCAGACTGTGTGATTGGACAAATTACATATCTAAGATTAAAGTTTCCTCATCTATAAAATGGGGGTAAATAAGAATACCTCCTTCATAAAGTTGTCTGATGATTCAATGAGATAATATAATATAGAATTTAGCATATGGAAAGAACCTAATAAATGTTTCCCACAGTTAAAGACTCTACCTTTACTGAACCTTCATTTTGTATTCGTTTCTAGCCCTTGACCTCTTTTTCCGGGAGAGTACAATTTTTAGGAGAGCTTCCTGTAGTGTGTAGTTCACAATTTGGAGCATATATGTCTGTGTTAGTCACGTTGATATCCTTTTACAATGACTTAACCTTAATCGTGTTCCTTCTTAAGTTTTGGTTTCTTCCCAGAGAAATCCTAATTTTTTAAGTGTATTTTCAAATACCATACACTTTAACCTTTTCAATCTTTTAGTGGGAAAAAAATGGCTGTAAAATATCTTCACTTCCTAAATGCTCAATCACCAAGAAAATATAATCCTGTCATAAATACATGATTACAACATATTTGCTTTTTATGGACAATTATTAATGCTTATAGTAGAGAAAAGTCACCTTAACCTGATCTCATAAACAATTTCTGAACTCAACTTCCTGAAGAAACCTGAGACTTCTGAGATTTACTCTCAAATTGGATGAGTCAGAACACGTGAGAGATGTTTTTCAGGCATCACCAATCAATCCTAAAGTTACTAACAGGAAAGATACAAGGCCTAGCTCTGAGACAAACATATCAATTAATGACAAACAAGAAACTGTCTTTATCTCAGCCTCAGGTCCCACAGAGCAAGGATAATCCATCCGTCACTCTGCCCCACCCAGAGTTATACTGGATTGTGTGTCTTTTCAAGTCTGCAGCAATATGGAGGGAAGAACCATGTCCTAACACTCCAGCATAAACACAAATATCCTTGACTTTTAATCATGGCCTTGACTGCAGTTATAGGTCAGTCATGGTGTCACCTCAAGGCCATAAACTACCTAAGTTTTCAGGGACTAAATCAATGCTATCTCACAGAAAGGTTCAACAACAACAACAACAAAAATGAAAGCTGTTGCCAGGTACCGTGGCTCAGGCCTGGAATCCCAGTACTTTGGAAGGCCAAGGTGGGTGGATCACTTGAGCCCACGAGTTGGAGACTGGCCTGGGTAACAGGCTTTTGTAGAGATGGTGAAACCCCGCCTCTACAAAAAATACAAAAATTATCCGGGTGTGGTGACACACACCTGTGGTCCCAGCTACTCTGGAGGCTGAGAAGGGAGGATCACTTGAGCCTGGGAGGCACTGAGTCATGCCACTGTACTCCAGCTTGGGCGATAGAGCGAGACTTTGTCTCAACAACAACAAAACTGTTGTTGAACTTTAAATATTTTTATGTTTTTTAAAAACTATAATTCATTCTTTTTATATGGCAACCTTCAGAAACAGTATCAATATTATTTTAATTACTATATTAGAGAAATCCAACAAATTGACATACGTTTTTATATGGATATGATATATGAACAACCCTCTGGTGTTGGGTTTTTGTGCGCACACTCGAGGCATAAAATATCACTAAAGATAACTCCATTCCTATTTCTCCACCAGCTTCTCTCCTGTCACCTAAAACAGGGGGTCTTAGAGGGAAGTGGTAATCAAATCTGACCTGTAACATAAACTTGAGAGAGAAAATCAGTTCTTTCCTATCTGTTGGGTCTGCTGTACTCACAGGCAGGACGTGATTAATCAAAATGACTACATGCAAGAGAAGAGAATGAAGCAGAGGACAAGGGTTGCTCCTGCAGACCCTGAGGATGAACCCAGGGAGAAAGGGGTCCCCAGGGCAGAGAAAGCACACTAAGAACCACCACCAGGAATAAGGGGAAGGCTATTTATTGGACCCCTCAGATCTGCAACAACACACTTTCAGAAGCAATCATGGTTTCCTCCATGAGAGTAGACCAAATCTAGCTTTTAAGAGTTCGGGCTAATTTCCCTTTTTCTGTCTCAGGTAGAAGCCATTGAAAGCCGTAAAAAGGAGCCAGTCATCTGACATAAGGAATCCCTTCATCATGTGTTTCAGCCGAGGGGCAAAGTCTGTCACAAGCACAGAATGGTGTTTTTAAAAACGCTCTAAAGATGGAAAGGAACCGTGGAGCACCAATGTCAGAATCGATTTTATAAGTTCTCCTTCTAGGGTGGTGTTCCTTCAGCTTAGACTTCTCGGAGAGCAGTTGCATCTGCTTTCCATTCTATAAACCACAAAACATAAAAGTACAGAAGGCAACCGTATCCAGGGGGTGCTCAAAAATGCTAATTGGGAGAGGGGTGGTTCATCTGTCTCAAGTTGTCTTTCATCAGGCAAAGACGGAGACAACCATTTATGTAAACCTGTGGAGATGAGGAAAGCAAGCTGTCTTCTTTGAGCAGGACCACAGCTTCTGAAGCACAATCACTGGTATGGGGAACAACAAGGGGGTGGCCATGCACTTCCTACAGTGATAGCTAAAGAGTCATGGGCTCTAAGAGTCTCCATACTTTCAAATGACTAAAAAGCCAAATTTCACATCTGCATAATTGAACCCTAAACACTTGGAGTCATACTAAGAAGGGAGGAGGGCAGAAAAGAAAAAAAAATAAAAGCACCCCAGGAAAATGAACTGACTCCGGGAAAACATGTCCAATTTTCTTCTGAATGAGTAAGTTTGAGTGGGGGCAGCAGAGCAGGCAGAGAGCTTTCTGAAAGCCCAAAGGTACGCTGGAAACAAGGCAGCTGCTATTAGCAGGGCTCCTTCTGTAAACACTTTGGTTAAACATGTGTGGGTGTGAAGGAGGATCTGCTTTCCTAGGAATTGCTCACAACAAGGCACACCAGGGACAGGGTGCTGAACTTCATGCAGACGGGAGGAAACAAGTCAATGGCAGCAAATCCTGAACCCCGCACACAAAAGGCTATTTCCTGTTCCTGTGGCCAGCAGGCTTCTGTGTAACACGACACCACGACAGCCAGTGATTCTGCCAAAGCTGTCTGCAGGGAATACCTGCCATACTGGGGCAGCAGGGTACAAAGATCTCCACAATCTCACCCCTTATCCTCCACCCATTTCACCCTAATCAGTACTCAAATCAGGCTGTGTAAACCTCAAATATTTCTTGAGAAAACGGGAGTGTCGAAAATGATGCACAGTCTACTAGCTTAGAACTATGCCTCTTAATTGCTACCAGGGTCAATCATCCTAACACAGAGAGGCAGATTTACCATTTCCTATCTTAAACTATTTCTGTCATATTACTGTCATTCATAATACAGATATACTCACACTTATACAAACACACATTCATACATACAGAGATTCCCGTTTCAAAACAATCTACACTAACTATGAAACATTAAATTCTATGTCTTTTCTAATAACCCTGTTAGCTAGACTGGAGTTTTAGAATGAACTTTCTCCACTCATTTCTGGTTCTTTTGACTAATAGGAAACCGTTTGCAAACAAACGGCCTCCTCCAAGCATAGGAAGAGCCGTAGACTGGAGGCTCTGGCACTAACTGTGCAGCCGTGGACCAATAATTTACAGCCTCTGGGTCTCAATGTTTTCACCTGTAACATGGGAGGGGGTGGGTTATCTCTAAGATGTTTTCCAGCTACAAATGCTATGATGCTAACCACTCAGAAGAGTGAGCTCCCAACCCTCAGTCCTTTCTGGAGACTGTAACGGCATCAGAAATGACTGAAGCCAGGCAGAGCTGACTTGGGGTGGCTATGAAAGGTAGCTGACAGTGCAGCACCTGCCATCACAGAGCATCTGGCTCATGTCCACTGAGAAGCCCCAAGAGTAAGGTGCGGACCCCCCTTATTGTCCCCACCAAGGGCTTTCTCCAGCTGATCTGGTGGCTCCCAGAATCATCTGGCAGGAGACAGATCCATGTGACAGAACCTAAACAAGGAAATCTGAGGGAAAAAAAAAGCAGCAAACTGGTTAAAACTGGAGGCTACATAGGGTACACCAGGCATGACCATAGGTTAAATTACAACACACACAATGGGAGAAGAGAGAATTAGTAAACTTAGGAGACAATAAGCAGGGAAGAGAACGAAAAATGATATGTATAACCTAAGATATCATATCCTATAATAAAATGTTAAAGAAAAACCAGAAGGAAGTTGCATTGTTAAGACAAGGTGATGAGAAGCGCTCTTAGGTATCACCAACTTTTGCTGGATAGGGATCATAACTGTCTTACAGAAAAGGCTGGGCATTTCTTGTTTTAAAAAAAATCTAATAGAAGAAAAAAGGGGCTATACCACATGTCACACCTGTCCTGGCCTCTCAGCCTTGGCATAGCCTGAATCTCAATGGTAAAGCCAGAAGGGGGAAGGAAATGAGATACAAAAGGGTGGGACAAGAACTTGAAATGTTACTGAGATGTGATGCTGGCAAGGGAGAGAGGCCCTTAGTTCGAATCATAGTATTGAACTGGGTGTGGTAAATTCAGGTTCAAATCGGGCTGATGTCAACATCCAGGGAATCAGATATGGCAGTTGGAGTATTATAGGAGGTCCCAGGCATGGTGATACCTGATGTCACATGGATGATTATATCCATCGTTCTAGTAATTGTCTGCCAGTCATTCATTCATTCATTCAAAAAAAAAAAAAACTATCAGGTATCTATCTACTCTGGTATTGTGCTAGGCACTTAGAATATTAATGTTGAATAAAAATAGACCTACTCCCTGGTCCTATGGAGTTTTATGACATAATTCCTGGTCCCATGGAGTTTTACAGTTGGGTAGGAGAGACAGACACTAATCAAATAATCATATAACGATGGTAAATGCTAAAAAAGAGATGTTCATGGTACCATAAAAATGTACAGCGGGGGAACTCCAACCACACTGAGCATCAGGGAAAGCTTCTCTAAGGTAGTAAATATTAAGCTGACATGAATGACATGAATGACAAGCAGAAGTCTAGAAGATGAGTAGGGGAGGTTAAGAGAGCTTTAGGCCTGTGTCCAGCTCCTGGGAAGAAGGCAGCATCATTTTTTTTTTATGGACTTGATAGAAGGCCTGTGTTTAGAGCACTGTGAAAAAGGTTCAAAATAGTATGAGATGAAAATGGAGAGCAGGCAGGGAGGAGTCAGGCTGTGCTGACCCTGCTAGGCCATGCTAGACATTTTAATCTTTATCCTAAGTGCAACAGGTCACCTTAGAAGGTGTTTAGGTATAGAGTGACATAATCAGACATGCATTTTTAAAATCTTCCTCGGGCAGCATCCTAACAGAAACAGGGCAGAAGTCCAATCTAGGACCAGGCGTGCAGGAAAGGGTGTGGAGAGAAAACAGCAGCTGGAATGGACACAGGGGTGGAGCCCAGGGGCTGCACTCAGGCTTCAGGCTCTTAGCTGCCTCCACACAACCTCTGATCATGGGGGCGAGGCTCCTGAGATGGCCTCAGGCTGGATCAGGATGAGTTCTGGATGGGTAAGGTGAGCCTTGAGTAATAGGTCTGCCTTGGGCCTACAGCTGGGAGTGATCTGAGCCAGCTCCACCTCACACCTTCTAATTCAGGGATAGAGCCTGGGCATCTGTATGTTTAACAAGCTCCCCAGATGATGTGATTATGTGCAAAATCAAGAACAATGGGCATAATTTTTATTAACGAAATTTAGAAAGGAAAATTACCGAACCCTATTTTGATTTAATCTTCCCTATCAAAAAGGATGATCTTACATAGAAAGAGCAGAACAAACATGCGTAAGAGGAAATTAAGGCCCAAGAGAGGTAAGGAAATAAGGGAGAGCAGTGTGCTGTTTTAGATGAATTCAAGTCTCTGCTCCAAGATAAATGATATCCCCTAACACGCCAAAAATGCAGGTACCTAGTACTCAAGGGGCTGCTTCTTGATGGAGCAGGGTCTAAAGAGTTCTTCCTTAGATTAAAATATGCCTCCCTATAACTCCAATCACTACTAATCTTAGTTTTGCTCTCTGGGATTACTACTCCACATGACAGCTGTTAAATTACTTGAAGATAATGTCTTTAAAGTTTATGACACAAAATACACTAGGTTTTACATTCCCTTATTCCATTTATCTTATACTGAAAACAGCATTGCTACTGGTAAAATCTAAGTTGCTGAAGCTAAGTTGTTTTGGAGCCACTGTTGGTGTTGACTTGCTTGCAGCCCACTAACAACACTTTCAATAGCCAATGTGCAAAGAACTTTTCACATTTGATCCCACAGTGACTATCAGAAAGCAGAATGGGTTCACTAAAAAACTGTCTCCTAGAATTACTAAAGCAATAGATTAGAAGGCAGCTCATCTGTCTATTGCATATCTGGACCTCGGCAAGATATATGCCTTATCCCTAAGTAATTTATAGCTAGTTAAAAAGACTGGCAGAAAGTGGTCATTAATATATAGATCATGGTCAGTTTAGACAGAGGTATATGGTGGCATAATCCAGGGCACAACAGTCTTATTTCTGTCCAGCATCTTCACCAAAGTCTTGAAGGATTAGAAGTGACCTTCCAAGCTTCAAGATGAGACAAAGTTGTGAGGAATAACCCAAGACAACACAAGAAGAATCAGAACTATAAAACAACCCTACAGGATGGAAAGAGGAGGTGAAAGCAACATGATGAAAGGAAATAAGAGCAAAAGTACAGTGCTGCATTTTGTCAACTACAAGACAGGATGGGGGAGCCAGATCCAAGAGCAGAGTTTTTCATTGACTGACAGCCACAATGTGATGGGATAACAAAAAGTTAACACAAACTTGGGATATATTAACAGAACATTAGTAGACCTCTACTTGACCTGGTCAGGCATAGCTAGAGGATTGTGTTCTCAAGAGGCAGCGTCAGGCTGGAGCACTGGAGAAGACAGGGCAAGGTGTGGGACCTCCATCGGTCATATGAGGAATGGCTGAAGGATGGCTAAGAGTGCCCATCTACCTTCAACCTCTCCAGATGACACTCCTTCTCCTTCCCACCTGAACAAACACTTGGATTTCCCCAGATAGTCCCTCTTAACCTTTCCACGCGGCTGATGTTCATTTTCCCAGTCAAAATGGGTCAAATCCTCTTTGGAAGTTCTTTCATCTTTACTATTATCTACCAACCTGCAGGACATTCCTCCACATGGGAAAGTGGCTCAACATCTTCCTTGTTCCCCTGTCTTGTACTGAGTCCTACCCAGTCCCAGGGACAGACGGCCCACCACAGCCTAGCCCACTCCTAGTCACAAACTGCAACCACTGCGGGAGAGAATCACATAATCGTGCCAATTGGCTCTTCCCATGATCTCTACCCTCACTGGGTCCTCAGAGATGCTCGTCCAAAGTCATTTTCCATTCCCATCATTCACCCTGGCAATAGCTCCAAACATTTCTCATTCTAAATCTTTCCCCCTACACCCTCACCCACTCCCCACCTAAAACTGTCTGTCAGGTTTCACCTTCCTAAGACACAGATTTCCAATTTCAGCTCTGAGGAGTTCAGAAATCTCCTAGCACCTCAGTTTTCATATTCACTATATGGTTCACAATCTGACTCTTCTGTTAAATCTTGTCTTTTTAAGTCTATTAAAACCAATTGTTTTAAACCATTAAAAAGTAAGTCTTTATTACAATAAACAAAGCCCTAAAAAGAATCTGATGCCCCTAACTGGGAGTAGTGCCATACAGTTCTATTCCTGGAATACTTTTGCATATAAAATGAAAACACTTTTTAGACTGATCATATCTATAATATATTATTGTTGCTATTAATACTGCATAGTCAATGTACACCAATTCTCTGTGTGAAGCCGTAAGTGCATATCCATTATTTAATGTGAAAATACACCACCAGGGCATCTTTGTATAAAGTGCATGCCTAACTTGCCCCTCTGCTGGGTTACCCCTTAAGTTAATATTTCCTTCAACGTTAATCTCCTATTCTGATCCTTTTGCCCACAGTCCATCACAAAAGGTAAAATGGGGCAAAAAAAGGACCCTAAACAACTAATAAAGGGGATACGTATGCATACATGTGGGTATACACATATATGTATATATACTATACATATAAAACTAAAACTAAATATAAAACAAAAAGAGAAAGATGATGTGTTAGAAAAGAACAGGAGAATGAAACCAAGACTTCCTCTGCATGGAGACCTAAAGACAGGCTAGAAACGGAACTGTTTCGGGGAAGAAGGATAAAATGAAGCATTATATAGGAGATGAACTCTTCTTATCACAACTAAATGTTAACTATGCATCTTACATTCCCAGATAGAAGAAAATTACAAAGACAACTTTTTGAAACAAAAAGTTAATTTTTCCAGGAACATCACCCTCTCTACTTTTCTAAAAGCATAATAAAGTCAGATCATCTTCAGTTAATCAGGGAACGCCAACAGACAGAAATCCAAACACAGCACCTTTAAGAAGCTCATCTGTGGATACTGCTAACAGGCTAAGCAACAACATAACGGGTTGACCACCAGTCCTTCCCAGAATCCCAGGCAGCTTCATTCTTTAAAGCTAGCACAGCCTGCACCTAAAGTCTACTCTTCCTCATAAGGTGGCTGCCAGAGCAGAATCAATATGAAACAGTGTTTACACACAGGATTTGAGCCCTTTTTAAAAATAAGGATTGTGACTAGCAACCTCCTATACAGAGATGCCCTGTTCACACATGTGCAAGGCAGCAGCAAATTTACCCAACTGCCCCACCTGAATGATCTCAAAGGATGAGGCTGGGACAAAACTTCCCAGGAACTTCAGAAATTACAACACTGCACCACCAAAGTAAAAGAAAACCACTTCCAACAATCTGTCTTTGAATGCAGTGACTTCAGTTCCTTGACACAAGTTGCCTACAAGTGAGCAGGACCACAGTGGCTGTGAAGCCTGAGAATTCACTAGACTCCCACTCTCCTCCACACCCACACTGATGGTACCCTGCTGTCATTCTTCCTGCTCACCAACAGTCACTGAGCTTCTTAGGGGTCCATTTGCCCTCACACTCACAGTCACCATCACCCCAGGCCCACTTCGTCTCCCAACTTGTTTCACATTAAAGAATCATGTGGTCACTCAGCACTTGAACACAACAGTAACTTAAGACACATGCAACTCAGCTGCGCTTTCTGATTTCTGAAAGGATTACACTAGTAAATGTTTTGGGACAAGCACAGTGGAATCCCAGGACAGCCAAACATATACACAGCCTAATACCAACTGGCCTAAATGGCTGAGGCCCCCTTAATTTTTAAAGGAGCTCTGTTTGCTGAGGGAATACAGAATCAGACTGAAGTTAGATGGAAACCACTTCAGCCACAGTAACTGCTGATAAGATTATTATTAGACAGGATGTCTGGCAAGTGGTTTTTACCTTAAATACCTGCCTTACATAACTGGAATCTAATCATTTAAATGATTATATTGCATTTTAAAGTATAATTCAGATATTCCTAATGCTAACTCCCTTTTATGAAAATATTCTCTCTAAGTATCCTAAATCATGTCTAACGGACAGAAGAAAAAGAAATTAGTCCTGCAGGACACATGTCACTTAGACTGTTGGCAACAAGCCCAACTTGATAGGGATGAAGGTGACTGCCTGTTAAGAATCCGGAACTCACAGTCAACTGTAATAGCTGAAATGGCCTCCAGCAAGTCATTTCTCCAAGAATCGATTTCTTCCATCTGTGAAATATACACTTTTAGAATTGTTTTAGGCCTTTGGTTTGTAAATGGTAAAGAACTGCATAAATGAAAGTGACATACAGAAATTGGAGGAAGCTGAGCCACGATAAAGTACATTTCAGCTTCCCAAGAGTACTTGGTGGTAAGTACACAGGGCCATGGAGCTATGGAGAACTGCCTTTAATACCTGTATTTACCACTTACTAGTAGTAAGTGGGACCTTGCGTGAGTTATTCCACCTCTCTACCATCAGTTTCCATAATAATGCCACCTATCTCATAGAGCTGTTGTGAGGAATGTATGAGTTAAACTCATTAGAACAATGCCTGACACATGATAAGCATTTAATAAATGGTAACTAACAGTAATTCAATCAAACAGACACTAGAAAAATATTACGGCTAGGATAATGGTGGGTGCCGCTTCCTGAAGAGGTCAGTGACCCATTTATTCATTGATCACCCAACCAAAAGTCAGGTAGTGAGCAGGTACTGTGTAAGACAATGGGGGACACAAAGATGGATAAAACACGACTCTAGACTTGGAAAAGTTCAAAGTCTGATGGAGGAGACAGACATGTGAACAGTAATCATCAGCACATGGAACAAGATATAATCAAGGGTTGTACAAGGTGGCACGGGAGCCTGACTCGACTCTGCTTGGGTAGGTTGGAAGAGGCTTGACAGAGGTGGCAGCATTTGATTTGAGTTTTGAAGAAACAATAAAAATGTGTTTGGAAAGCCAGAACAAGGAAGAGTGTCTAGGCAAAGAAAAAAGCATGAAATACAGTAACGTATTAATTTAAAATTAAAAAAAAACAAGTGAAACTTCAAATGAATTGCTAAGGAGAAAGCCACAATAAATAGCATGATGGAATATCTAGCAGCCTGTGCAGAAGTGTCCAGAATCTCCTCCTGAGTGAAGGGCAAAGAGGGGTCTGAACCAAGGAAAAACATGTCCCGTGCACTTCCTTCCAGCATTTACATGCAGGGAAAATCAACTTTCATTGAGTGCTTAGAAAAACAACCAAGACTCAAAAGAACCAAGAGCTGCTTTTAAAGGAGAAAGGAAATCACGAAAGGGAACCCTGCAACCTAGCAAGAATCATGAGAAGGGAAGCCCCTTGGGTGTCTGCAAAGACAGTTTTATGAGCCACTGTAGGAGTGAGAATGTTGAGTCTCTTCTTTCTTAGCATCTTCTTTTCTCCACCCAACTGCTTCTCTGAGCTCCCCAGCCCCACTCCATCTTATCCTCCCTGAGTCTTCCCCACATCAGTAAATGGCACCACCATCCTCCAATTGTCCAGGCCAAAACTCTGAAGTCCTATTTTCCCCTCACCGTCAGTGAGAGTTGTGAGCTCTCTTAAAAAAAAAGAGTATTCAGAATCCTTCAGTTGTCCTTCCATCTCCATTGCTACCACCATTAACTTTCTCTGGCTACTGCAGCAGCTTCCTGAACATAATTCTGCTTCTTTCTTTAGCCCGTTATGGTCCCTTCAAACAGCCTCCAAACAGGTTTTATTATGCATGTAAATGACATAATGTCATTCCCTTGCTTCACATCCCCCACTACACTGGTACCCCACTGCAGTCAGAACTAAACCCAAGCGACTATTGTGGCCCCCAAAACTCCCCATAATCTAGGCTTTGCATGAGTTTCCTACTGCCTGAAATGTCATTCCTCACAGATCTTCAAAGCTTTTCAAAGGAGCTTTTCTCAACTTTCCAATCAAAATTAGTTCCTTCCTTCCCCAAGTTGTTATCTATCAATTATCCTATTTCATTTTCTCACAGCATTTATTATTAACAGAGATTATCATGTACATATGCTTATTTACCTATTTATTGACTATATCTGACACTAAAATATAAGCTCTTTGTGAGCAGAAGCTGCAATTCTCTCACTCACTTGCATCAATGCCCGGCAGATAACAAGCACTCATGAAGTATTTTTTGAAAGAGTGAATAACAGAATAGCAGCACATCGCCCACCCTAAAAGTGAGATGAACGTCCCAATCTACCAAACCAAAGGGCCTGGATCAGCATTATTTTTTAGGTGTAGCGGACCCATCTAGAGGATAATGAGTTTAAAGATATCTTAAGCAGTATCTCCCAACATCATACCCTGACTCTACCGCTATCGCCACTTTCTCAATCAAAAGAAGTGAACATTTGTGACAGACTAGGAGTTTCCTGGCACCTAGAGACAAGCAGCAGATGTCTGAATGATAAGAAGAGGTCTAGAGGAAGCAACTTCCCCAGGAAGCTGTGGGGAGGCCCTGGGCCTTCAGCTGAACACCAGCCATTAAAGACTTCCACAAAGTATCACCATCAGACACGCACTGCAAAGACACCAGGGAGGCAACACAGAATCAGACTGAAGTTAGGTGGAAACCACTTCAGTTAGGTTCTAGCCACCACATGGCTAGAACTTTTGGCCCTAGGAATTGCAAGAGACACTGGAAAAGGTTAACTATGAAACACTAAATGCTTATGACTTCCTCAATTTATGGTTGCTAATTTCATTTCACTCTTCTGGGAGTTTAAAGGCATCTCTGCCTTTTATCTTGGCAAGTGGGAGAACTAGAGGGGACTATATAGCCATGATCATTATCTACAGTTTTGGGGTAAGAGCTTGAGATATCAAGAGTAGCAAGCCAATCACAGAGAAGTAACTGGGCCCTTCCTGTTACAAATCTCTTGTCCAAAGTATTACACGAACTAAAATGCAGATACGGCATATTGCAAAGAAGTTACAAAATCCATTACAGGCAAGAATTTAAATTTAGTCATGCAATTACATTAACCCTAAACTGGAATAAAACCGAACGGTTTAACTATGTAAATGTTTTATTGAAATGTGATTTAAGCTGCTGCCCATCACTGGGGAACAATGACATCCTGGGACAGGAAATTAGAAGAGTTAATGCTACTAAGACAGATATGATATCCTCTCAACCCTGACTGCACTGATTTCTTCTCACCTGAACTTTCAATAATTCACATTTAATGAGACACTGCCACTGTGCTAGCCACAAAAGAAAATAAATCCCTGTAATAAATCCCTCAAAGAATGTACAATCTAGCAGGGTAGAAAAGGTGAATATACAGTGTCCTTAAAAGAAGGCAATCTTAACTAAAGCTTAGAGGATGGATACACTGCCTTTGGATGAAGGTTCCAGAACTCTTTCCTGAAGAAGATAACATAGTAGCCTTGGAGGATGGGTGGAATCTTGTCAGCAGACAGAGACTACTGTAGATGCACGGCTGAGTAAAGGGGTACAGAGAGAAGCACGTGTACTCAGGAATGGTATTACAGTTGGGGCACAGGATGTGGTATGCCAGGGCTAGGGAGGATAACTATCTCTTCAACTATAACTAAGAAGAGTGCTTTTCTTCTCTCTTCATATTACCTAATACCAAGTTTGCTACATGGGGTAGGTCCCAAATAATACTTATTGAATAAACAGAGAAGTCAATCCAGAGATTTATTTATTTATTTACTTATCTTGAGACAGAGTCTCGCTCTGTCGCCCGGGCTGGAGTGCAGTGGCCGGATCTCAGCTCACTGCAAGCTCCGCCTCCCGAGTTTACGCCATTCTCCTGCCTCAGCCTCCCGAGTAGCTGGGACTACAGGCGCCCGCCTCGTCGCCCGGCTAGTTTTTTGTATTTTTTAGTAGAGACGGGGTTTCACCATGTTAGCCAGGATGGTCTCGATCTCCTGACCTCGTGATTCGCCCGTCTTGGCCTCCCAAAGTGCTGGGATTACAGGCTTGAGCCACCGCGCCCGGCCAATCCAGAGATTTAAAAATTAAATCTATTCAATTCATTTTCACGTTGCTGCTGCTCCAGATGTTCCTAGGCTTTCCTTTAAAAACTGGGTCACAGTAGAACACTGCATCTCCTTGGTTATGGACAGATACGGGCGTTCTCTTACTCACAATATGGGAACATTTAAAGAAAGCTCACATGGCCAAGAGTGGTTGGGGTGACAAGTATGTATGTGGACATCTGGAAATTTGGAAAGTTTGAGAAAAGTTGTTGGGTCCAATACCTAGTGGATGTTGAAAAAAAAAGAAGACTGGTCTATAAATCAACTCTATTACTACTATAATCCCAAAATGAAGAGCACTAATACTCATAAAAATTCCAAGAAGCTATCAGTACCTAGAAATTAACTTGTTTTATATTTTCGTTTTCAGAAATATATCCAGTGAATGTATTCCCTGGCCTGCCAGTAACTTGCTGTGCAACTGCAGACAAGAAGCTTAACTTCCTGAGCCTCCCAACAGGGAGGGTGAAGAGAAGCTGACAACTGGAGGAGGGCCAGGCCTGTGGAGGTGGCCACACTCCCAATCTGCTCAGATGCATTTGTGGCACAGGCAAGCCCCACACCTCCTCTGAGCCTCACTCTCTGCATGCATATCTGCTAGGTGGGGATGCCGCTAAAACACAGATCCTCTTCACAATTTTTCCAGCCATTTGTTTCATGGTATCTAAGGTACCTTTAGGTTCTAAAATGTCCTCTGGATCTATTTTATGATCTCATTTTTAGATTTAAGGACAAAGCCTTGAGAGAAACATCTTCTTAAGTGAATCTAGCAACATGCAGGCTCCAAAAGCCATTTCTAAAGCATTAGTCATTAACAACATAAATAGCAGACAAATAATGATTAGAATACAGAAGTTAAACATTTAAAAAGCCAGTGGTTGCCAAATCATAGAACATATATTTATATATATTTTTATTAGTCATCATAAATCCATTACAAATCATATATAAACATATATATGTGTATATATATATCCACATTTGCTTCTACAAACATACACACACACACACACACACACACAGTCTAAGGATTACTATAAAGACAAAAGGAAAGCTATTATATGCATTAATGAATAAATCTAAAGTCTACTACTTTATTTTTTTTACATATGTTTAGGTGGTATAAGCATGGATTTCTTATATGCATATAGTGCATTGAGGTGAAGTCTGGGCTTTTAGTGAACCCATAACCCAAACAGCGATCACTGTATCCAATGGGTCATTTTTCAACCTTCACCCCACCTCCCACTCTCCCACCTTTTATAGTCTCCAAGTCCACTACTTTAAATACAGTAGCACCCATAGCTACAAGCTTCAAATTCACAAGTTAGTGTGAATTTTACTCTTGTGTTTTTATCAAAGACATATGTCTAGTGAACACATTGACTTTCCAATCCCACATATCAATGTTTAAAGTTTTATGTAGTCTAAAACATGGCCATTCTTCAAAGGACAATAATGTTCTTAATGCAGATATCTGGTTATCTTTAGTGTTTAGATGTTTGATTTTTATAATTCTATATTATTTTTTAAAATATACACTCATGCAAACTCATACATTCAGACTAAAATACATATACTCACAGAAAGTGAAACCTACTCTAAGTAACTATCCAAGAATACATTTACATAATATGGGCAGGAGAGAAGAAGAGATAGGTCATTCCTTTTATAAACAATTATGTTTTGAGACCATTAAGAACATTCGAGCCTAACCGCTATAAACAAAAATCCAACCATAAAAAAGATCCATGTTGAGAGCTTATTACACATTTTGTTTTGACTTACTTTCCCTCTATTCTAGTCCACCTCTACCAATGATAGCAACTAGATGACATGTAAACTTCCTTTCAGCTCTCAATACTTTTATCTGTAAATTAAAGATTTATAATAATTAATACACTCTCGTCATCACAAGCTAAAAATTTTCAAACTACTCTTTAAATAAATCTGTGTTTGCACAAGTGGGGCAAAAAGAAAAGAGTTGGGGATCTTAATGCACCAAATGTGAATGATTAGTCTGTAATGTAACGCCGATGTTAATTTCTCAGAAGAAAGGTAAAGTAAGTAGCTGACTAGAATTTATAAAGAGAAATGTCGAATGGGGAACCAGAGCTAAATGTAAATCAGAAGTGAATTCTGTGTGCCTGATGAGTCACTCATTGACCTTGCCTTATAACTACCAATCAAGGCTTCCTGTTCGCCCTGGGCAATTTTTAAGCAGACTTAATGAAACAGTTACACATGCAAGAAATGTAAGCCCAAATCTGAGACGGTAACACTAATTTTCTAATAGTAAGGGTGTGATGTTATCCCCTGCACCACCTGGATACAATATAGAAATGTATAATAAACATTCTCCCAAAGTGCATTATTACCATTCCACCTGGGTGTAGACTGAGATTGCTGCAGAGTAGAGCATTAGTAGAAATATCCCCCAAAATGTTATCCCCAAGTTATTGAATGTTATAATTCTTTTAATAAAAAAGAAGAAATCAGTGTCTTCAAGTCTTGATTCTTTAAAAATAAGCCGCTTCACAGCTCCAGGAGTTTTGAAGTGAACACATCTCCTCTGGTAGCCCCTCACCCCCAGCCTGCCAGCGTCTATGCAAGTGAAACCTATGAATCTGTCTTACCTGTAATCTGACTCTGTCCTTGTGGATTAAAAGGACTTGGTGCAGAGTTCAGGGAGGGCCGTGGGTTCTGAGGCGGGACACCTACTCTCATACTGGGATGAGGAATGCGCCCTAAATCACTGAGGCGGTCAGAGAACAAACTAGGTTTAGAGTCATCAAGCTTCTGTCTGTGCCCTGGAAATAGCAAATCATAAAATAAAAGCATATTAATTAGCTGAACAATTGATCATGCTAAATAGATATGTGAACATACAAACTGGGAGTTTAAGCCAAGGAATTATCAATATTAATATTTATAATGACGTGTCTACATAATGCCTTCCATTTCAAATTGCTTTATGAGCGGTATCTAGTGGCCAGCATTCCTAGCTGTGTTTTATAAATGGAGAGCTGAGGTCTCAGAGGGCAACTTGGAGTCAAGCATCAGTAGAGAGGCCGGACACTAGGCGCCTTCTCTGGTCTTCTCAGTGAGGAAAAAAAAAAAAACAGGAGAGGTGTGTATTGGGGGTGTTTGCTTGTTTCATGATGGAGGAAATCCCCTCTGAAAGTTCAGAGAGTCCATGCATGTTAGCCACAATGTCACAAAGCTGGAGCAGAGACACAGACAAACACATTTGTCAAAGGGAAATTTCCATGAAGACCATGGTGACTTTTCTTTAACGTTACAACTACTCTTTACTAAGACTCTTTTCTGGAAAATTAAAACTCAAACCTAAACCCCTCTAAGAAATGAAAAAACAGAAATGTAAGCAGGGAAACTCAAATTCTCGAGGAATCTGGATATTTTGTGATATGCCAGAGCTGGAAAGTGTATAATAAACTCTGTTAAATCAGAGAGAATGCTTTTTTATTTTAAATCCACTACTGTGGTTTTGGAAAAGAAGCTGAAATATACTCTTTGAGTAAACATGTGACTGTGACAATTCATTATCTGGGGGGGGGGGGGGAACCTTTCTATCTCTCTACCAGTTTATTCAAGTCTAAAACCTAAGGAAATTCTGAGTATTAGAGAAATACACAAAATTAAAATAAACCAAGGTATTAAGACTTCTTAAAAATCATCAAATCATTCTTAACAAAAGACATACTAGTGTCTTGGTGCAAGTATAACACAAAAGCATCTGAATATGGGTGTGCCATAGTAGAGTAAATCTATAGGGTGGTGCTATTGGGAACAGATGCAATGCCTAATAGAGAAACATAAATGGACTGTGGATTCCTTCCTCCAGATTCTGTGCCAGTGAGGCCCTAGGGTGCTGCCCCAACATTTTAGTATAACTATTAAGTGACTGAAGCTGATTCGAGGAAGAGCCGCCAAGATGATGATGGGATTAAGAGTTTGCCCCTTGAAGAGAAACTAAGGGAATTAGAATGGCATCCATAAAAGGAAAAAACCATGAAGAAGGTTTATGACAAGCCTTCAAGCATGAGAGTTTCTCACTACTCTACGGGTAACGCAAACGTCTTAGCTTCCACTTAATACAGAACAAGAGGAATGTATCAGGATAGGGTTAAATTGAATATTAGAATTTCCCAACTATAAGCTGTCTTCGTAAGACAAATTCCTTATTTTATTTGCCCCAAAATGCATTTTCCTGTCTCCTTTTTCATTGCCTACCCAGCCCAAAGAAAACAGATAGGAAGCCAAGGCTTGGTAATATGAGTGTAGCTGTCTCCACGGCCAAACGTGTTCCAACTAGACCCATTAACTGAAATGCACCCACCACCCTATTTCCTGCCAGTGCAAGATCTTGGGCATCTGCTATAACAGAGGGACTAGACCTAGGAGAAAAATGAACAGGAAAAATTAGAGAAATTCATTGTTAACGGTTGTTTTCCCCACCATTACTGTTTTGTATACAGATTACAAATAGATTTTAGCTCCCTAGAGGACTTTTAGAGATGACCCAAAACAGCTCCTAGACCCTGGCAAGTAAAGTGTTCACCTATGAAGTGACTGAGTTTTGCAGAGGTAGAATAACTAGCTTATGGTCCTCGGCTGCCGACTAGCTCAGCCTCAACGAGGATATAGCCCTGGTCAGAGGTGACTGAGCTTTTCCATTCATCGTGTGGCACCATCAATGCTGGTATTCTAGCTTTCTCTTCCCTTCCTCTTCCAGCTGCCATGGAGGACTGAAAATATCCAGATCATATAGAGTGAGACACCTAAGAACTAAGCCCAGTGAGGTGCCAAGGGTGGTTTTCCACATAAGCAGAAGTAGCAACAAGGATTCAATTACAAAGTTAATAATTCACCCATTACCCTAAACAAACGGCTGTAGCCTAACTCACAAAACTTCCATCCGTACATCTTGTTGGGTCTAACTAGTTTCACAATTAGGGAATTATATAGTACTTGTCACAGATCCATGGAGTCTGTGCCTCACACTCACACACACACACACAGACACACACATACACATAGTATTGGTGTGGTGTTGATACAGCTGTAAACATTAACAAGAAAGCTTACGGAATTGTCCCTGGAAGTTATTTTTCTTAATAGGCCGTATTTTTGGAATGGCAGGTTCCCTGAGGGCTGAGGGGAGGGCTACATGATCTTGCATGGTTCCTTTATACACTAAGACTTTACATGGGCTATGGGTCATAAGAAAATTGAATAAGCTTTGCCTCTGCTTTCTATAGCCTTTTCATTAGGTTTTCCTAGAGGCTGTATGAGATGTGAGCTCAGACTGTACATGTGTGAGTACATTTTTACTTTCTCTCAGCCCAGTGCTTTCAGGAGTAATAAGAAGTTGCAGGCAAAAATAAAGGACTTAGGCTAGGACTGGTAAGTGTGAAAAATTTTAAAGCAGGTGAAATTTTAAAACCCTCAATGACCTTTTGGAAATTATCTTCAAAGAGTGCTTCCAAGTATCTACAGGCACCCTAGAATAATTCAGGAAACATTTATCTGCAGATGCACACACACAAAAACATATGCATTTTTCTTTGTAGATATCTGCCCCTTCACAGCCACCACTGCAACCACAACAAAATGCACTCTTCATAATGTATGAAGTACATTGAAGAACAAAGTACATTGAAGAGCAAAAGCCAAACACGTTCTTCATATTTCAACTATGACAAATACCTGTTACCACTAAACCACATCAGGGTAACACTCGAATGATGGGCTGAAAGAGGGTGTACTTAAATCTCCAGCACCCAATTCCTTCAGAAATCAAGAACATAGAAGACCAAGGACACACTGACTAAGTCAAGGACAGGGTATTATGTCATAGAGCAGTGAGGACTAAACCTCATCTAAAGGGCCAAGGAGTAGATCTTCCAAGCAGGAGAAGGGTATGAAGAATGGAAAACTCCTGTATTATACTTGAAACTCTATGTAAAAATGCTCAGTCCTGGATCCCTACTCTAGCTGAACTTTCTCCCAGAATCCTTCCATCCTTGCTGAATAAGAAAATTCCCTAGGGAGTTTTGAAACATATGGATGTCCAGGCCCCATATCAGATCAATTAAATCAGAATTTCTGATAGTGGTACCCAGGGAAAAGGTCTCTTTTTTTCAAGAGTTCACCACATGATGCAATGTGCAGCCAGGATTGAGAACCACTGCCCAAGGTGATCTCAATCTCATACACTAAATACCACCTATTTATACCAATGACTCCCCCTTTTCTGGGTTGAGCCCTGACCTCTGTCTTGAGTTCCAGCTTTGTGTGTTCCACTGCCTACTTGACATCTTCCCTGGGATGTTCCAAAGGCATCTTAAATGCAGTATATTCAAAACAGAATTTTTTTATTCTCCCCTACAAAAAAAATCCTATTTCTAATAGTCCCCCATCTCAGTAAATGGCACTAGCCACTCAGTTTCCTAAGCCAAAAGCCTAGACATTTTCCTTGATTTCTCCTTATCTTTCTCTCTCTCCACATTCAATCCATTACCAATGAGCCCTGTCATTTCTATCTCAACGCTATATCTCAAATCAATTCAGTTCTCTCCATTTCTACTGACATAACCTTGGCCTAAGACTGTAGCATTTCTCTCTGGGCAGCTGAAAATTTGTCTCCTTTTCAGTTTCCCATCTCAAGAGCTTTCCATATTCCTGAAGTGCTCCTCCCTGATTCCTTGTAGGGCCCACTCTCTCTTACCCGTTAGACCTCAGAACGAACACCACCTCCTATGAGAGGCCTTGTCTGTCTTCCATAACCAAAATAGGTTCCCACCCTCTTGAGCACACCCTCTCTTTATTTTCTTTATGGCAGTCACCACAATCTATAATTATCTTGTGTATTTATTTTTGTCTCTCCTGTAAGACTGTAAGTCTCATGAGAATGAGCCCTCTGTCTTGTTTACAGCTGTAAACTCACGACCTAGTTCAGTGCCTGCTACCCAGTGGGTGCTCAGTAAATATTTATGCAATAAGTGAATGAATGAATATTCTCCTCTTTTAGATAAATTCCTTGAGTGAAAGAAAATTTTCTGGTCCAGGATATCATATTATATATATCATATTCTTTCCCCAAAAAAGTTCTTCTTGTTTGACGATCTAGGGAATCTAGTGGGCAAAACCTTTCTCTAGAGACAAGCCCCTATTCGTGCTTCCTACAAAATTTTACTGAAGGACGTTCGTTTAAGTGAAAACTTGCTTTCTTTCTGGAAAATCCTATTTGCTTTCACTGTAAATCTTAAGCATTGTTGAAAGTCACTGGGAATCAGAGAGATGAAAAGGGCTATAGAAATCATTTAGACTCTAAAGTGTAGAGTAATATATTCTTTTATGGATGAGGACCCAGAGTGGGGACGTGCCTTACCCAAAGTTATATAGTTAGTGGCAGGACCAGACTCAGTTTTCCTGATTGCTGGTCCGGGGCTGTTTTCTCTCCCATTGCCAACCAGCTTATTTCAGCTCATAATAGTTCAGCAGCAGTCATTCAGGGGAAATCATGATCAAAAATCAATTTAAAATTAAAAAGAAAAAAGTGGTTTCCAGAAAAGATTTCTTTCAAAAAGTTGAGTGTGTTTAGTTGAATATGACTTTTGTTGCAATAAATTCAGGGGCACAAGAAGAAAGCATAATTAAAAGGTCACAGCATTCACACATCCTTAGAGCAAAGACAAATGAGAAACAGTTAAGTCCCTAAGCCACAGTCTAGCGAATCACCCCATTGTGCCCTACCCATAATGAAAGTTAGTAACACTACCATTATAACTTCTGCTTTCAAAAATCACACATCTGAAACTGGCACACAAAGACTCTGAAAATGTGGTCTGTGCACTACGAAAGTAAACTTGACTCTGTGTGATGTGACGCATTTTGCCCATTTTTATGAAAGTTGATTGAGAAACATTTAACGACTTCGGAGAGCTACATGGCTCCCCAGCCAGAACCTTACATTCTCTGTACTATATCCACAACCTGATGCACTGCACCAGTCAGCGCACCCTGAAGAATGTCAAAATGCACTTACAAAAAACAAAACAAGGCACCTTTCATGAAGAGTGTGCCATGGGATGCCCAGTCTACCCTAACGTGGCACAGCAGAGTCATTCCGCTGATCACTAGGGCACGATGTTTGGAAGCTCATCTTTTTGGAGTAGTATTTTGACTTGATTTTAAAAATTCCTTACGTATCTACTTGTATCCTAAGTATCATGAAAACATAATTTTTAAATAAAATAAAGTTTAAAAGAAGATCTGTAATAGAGCATCAATAAGGAATCAGTACCATGTCCATATTTGGATCAGTTAGTGCAACTAATGTGTACTGGTTATCTACTACACGCAAGCCTCACTAGGTATTGTGAGGAAGGGATAGAAAAATATATAAGACAATATCCTTGCCCTCAAAGAGTTCACAGTCTAGTGGGGAAGAAAGCAATTAAATATAACTGAAGAAAGACTGTGGGGAGGGCAATCACTAAAATGCCATGATTGCGGATCAGTTGAGAAAATCTGAATATGAACTATTTTTACATATTAAGAAAGTGGTACTTCCTGTGATTATGTAGAAAAATGTCCTTCTTATTTAGAAAGGCTAACATATATTTAGGGATTAAATATCCTGACGTCCAGTATTTGCTTTAAAATATTTGGGCAAAATAGTAGGTGAGGAAATACGCCAAAAAATAAATAAAAGGTGATGGGTAGATAGGATTGTATTCAATATAATCTCTATTTTTATGTTTGAAATTTTTCGTAACAAAAAATTTTAAAAGTATTTAAGTATTATAGGAAGTACAGGGGAACAATTTATTTTGACTAAGGGGAAAGAGAAAACCGTCACTGACAAGATCATGATGCTGTCCTTGAAGGCTGAGTAGGATTTTGATAAGCAGAGAAGAAACAAGGAAAGTTAGCTGGAAGAAAAAGGATGAAAACCTGACAATAAATATCTTGTGAGACAAGATGATGCTAAATATATATATACACACACACACACACACACACACACACACATACATACACACACAAACATGCACACACATATATACACATATCTATATATGTATGTGATATCAGTCTAAACAGATACACACCATTCTTCAAACCACTTTATACCTCTAGTCTTACTACTATGCATTAATTCTTTTAAGCTATGCGGTACCTGTGGGAATCTGCCCTTTAAAGACAGTTCTCGGCTGGGCGCAGTGGCTCACACCTGTAATCCCAACACTTTGGGAGGCCGAGGCGAGTGGATCACCTGAGGTCAGGAGTTCAAGATCAGCCTGACCAACGTGGAGAAACCCCATCTCTACTAAAAATACGAAATTAGCCAGCCATGATGGCACATGCCTGTAATCCCAGCTACTCGGGAGGCTGAGGCAGGAGAATCGCTTGAACCCGGGAGGCAGATGTTGCGGTGAGCCGAGATGGCGCCATTGCACTCCAGCCTGGGCAACAAGAGCGAAACTCCGTCTCAAAAAAAAAAAAAAAAAAAAAAAAAAAGAAAGAAAGGAAAAAGATACCTCTCTTGATGAATAAAACCACACTTTGGCAGTCCAGGAGCCTCATCCACCATGCATTCAGACTTCACTGGAAGAGAGGAGTGACTGGGGAGACATGAGCTAATTTTGCTGTCACCAAGTATACGATTGAATAAAGTCTGGTCCAATACTCTAGGGCTCAAGCCACAGGATATAACAGTTTCAGAATGTTGTGACAATGATCCCTGGAGTATAAAGGAAGAGAGGAGAGGACTTGTATCAGAATTACTATTTCTCAGAGAAAATTGGTTATATGTCCACAGAGCTGCTATTCCACAGCAGTTTTGGAAAAAATAATGAGATCCTTCACTTCTAATCTATCCTAGAAGTGCTACATGAAGCAGTGGGTTCAGGTTGACTAATTTTAAAGTCATGATTGCATTCCACATGTAATTGTTGCATTTCTACTGCTAAGGATGAGCGTTACTGTATCTTAGGGAGTTCAGTCGATGGTTTTCAGCAAAAGCAATAGCACAAAGAAGATTACACAGACTCAAGTACATTCTTAGGGAAGCCACACAAAATTCTCATCCACATACTTTATTGTAACTATTGAGGCTTTAGATTAAAAAACTTTGATTTTCTGCATTCCTACATACATGTAAAAATGAAAATACTATGGAGAAAAGTGAAAGTCTGCTCCTCTGTTTACTTTCAGATGACTACATTTCACTGGTGGTTTGTGAATGTCTAGAAATCAAAGACCTATACTCTTGTAATGTTTAGTTAAGCCCTTTGCCTCTCCCTTCCTCCTCAAACCATCCCAACCAGCTTCTCCTCCGATTTCCTTATTTTCATCATCATCATTTTCTAGTCTCTCAGGCTCAAAATCCAGTGTAGGCGTATCTTTGTCACCTCCTTTCCTAGACCCCCATCATCCACTCCAGCCCATTTCTATAGTTTCTTCAGGAATGGGCCCCTACTAGAACCCTCCTAACCTCTGGCCTGTGGCTAATACAACAGAGGAGCAGCCTGGCATATTTGGAAGGGCACCAAAATGGAACCCTGTTGGTCTTAGTTTCCTCATCTGCCAAAAAATGAAGAGCTAGTTTCCATGATTTCTGAAATTCTTTCTGCCCACAAATCCTAACATTCATGTCACTTACCTGCTCAAAACCTTTCAATTGTCTTCCATTGTCTACTGAATTAAATAGAGCCCCCTGAGCCCAGCAAACAAGGACCTGGAAAATATGGTCGCAAAATGCGTTGTCACTTTCATTTCCAATGGCTACAACTGTACTGCTCCCAGCCTGTGCTCTACTCACACTGGTCTATCGACAGTCCAAATACACCCTGTGCCTTTGCTCAAGTTGTCCCCTCCACTTGGAACACCCTCTCCCCAACAACTCCATTTGGCAAAATCCCTTCCAAGCTCAACTTGGTCATCACATTGTTCTGGTGCTTCCTGTCTCAAAAGCCTTGATGATCCCTCTGATTTCTATCCCAGCAAGCTCAGGGCAACTACAACTGTGTTTTGTCTACTACATGTGGTTGTGCTTAGGTGCGGTAGGCATCCAGTAAGCATTCACTTACTATGAATTGACATAAAATAATGATACAACATTTCAAACCCTGTTATTTTAGATTTTCCTAGACTTGACTGAGAACCCCTTAAAGATAGGTGTCACGTTTTATGTCTAGCACGAAGTTGGAGACTAGGTACAGAGATGTCACACAACAAATGACTGCTGAATTAATAAATAAGAACATGGATAAATTTATAATTATCTGTACTTTTGTCCAGTAAAGACAAAGAGGACAGAAAAAAGAAAAAAAAAAAAGAAGCTGGTTATTGGGAAACATTTCCCACAGTAAAACTGATGAGTCTATAATCTTTGCTGGGAAAGGTTGCTGAGTCATCTTTTTCCCTAAGAGTGCACTGTCTGATTCAGGTCAAAAACTATTTCTGGACTAGAATAATGAAATGGGCTAAGAAACTGTCTTCATGTTTAAGGCCTCTAGCCCTTTGAGCCGCTGGAAATTAATAGCCATGCAATATGACACAGGATAACTCGTGAGTAGAGACAGCCCTAGAGCAATGTTAGTGTGTGGCTTCAGACAGAGGACCACAGATCATAAACAAATCTGCTTCCAGAAGATTCCTCTCTGATGGCATTTCAAAAATGAGCTAATGAAGCTTCTCTCTAAGGGCCCCTCTTAAGATATAAACCAATTTCTAAAGGAAAAAAATCATAATCACTACCACATATCTTCAAGAGTCCCCTTTCAGCTCTTAAACAGAGTCAGGCATGTAGGATTCGGCGTTTATCAAGAGAGAAGAGAGGAAGAACAATTTCACCCAAGAGAGGTCTGAAGCCTTTCCAGTCTCTTGGGTGAAACATAATTATGGGAAGAAAAATATAATCTACTCAAGAGACATAATTACATGGTTAAGCCATAGACTCCATAGAAATATTCTAGGGACTCCAGCTCATAGAAAAAATGTTAAAAGTTGAATTTGCTTTCTTTTGATACTAAAAGGCACCCATTTAGACCACTGACATAAAGTTCACTATCTCAATCTCATAGGTAGTCATTTTTAAATACAATTAGATGTGTGTGAGAGAAACGCGAAGGCCTGCTTCTTTCAAAATTTAGGCTTCTAAGGGTTGAAGAACTCAAGATCTTTGAATAAATACGTTAGTAAATGAAAGAATTGTATGATGTTAATTTGAATGTCTATAAATGCAAGTTCCTTTATAACTTTGAGGTTTTAGGCTGTGGTGAATCACAACAATCAAAGCATACAGTGTCTGGGAGAAAGGACAGATGTCAGGCTATGCCAGTATCAGTCACACTTCAGGGAATACATTATAATAAACACGTGCTTACAGTATAATCCCTTTTCTTGAGATAATGGACTAAAAAAACTTGAGACATCTGAAGAAAAAGAAACTTTATAGGAGGTAAGAAGCAAAGAAGGATTAAAATTTTTTTTTAAAAGACCAGATGAAAAGCATCATGGAAATATACAAGACGAGAAGTAATACTTTTTGCAGGCAAGAAAAAAGAGCTAACAGGGAACCTGGCTAACTTCGCTGTAGCTCCTCTCTCATGTCCTAATACACCTCTAACCTACTATGCTTCCTTATGACAAATCTACTGATATCTTCTCATTTCAGACCTACTACTCAAATTTGTCTGCCTGTTGTTTCCAAGGATGCTTCCATCCCTTCTTACTCCAATTCAAAGTACAATTACATGAATTAGGATTTTTCAGAGTTGTAAGAGAATATAGATTTCATCAGACCAGGTTCCTTCCTTTTAGAAAAATAATTAATGCCCAGAAAAATACCGAGACTAGCTTTGAAGTCATGGAACCAGGCAGCGACACTGGGAGGCAGTCCCCTAAACGGCCTGAGCCTCCTTTTTCCTATACCAGGCTGCCACTGAGGGAAGGAAGAAGGAAACGTGGAGCAAAGAGACCAGAAGGACACATTAAGAAAAAGTGCAGAAGCTTACTTCAAAGATGTTATTACATTACGCCCAGTCTCTCTGACTCCGTTTTATCAGTTGTTCTCCTACTAATTACAACTCAACATCCACACCATCCTGGACCCTGTGAATCTTCATCTCTCCCTTGACGTTACGGGAAATGAACAAAAAATCTCTTTCTCTATGTCTACACTTCACTTCCAAAACTTAGTAAAACTTGAGGGTTTTAGTTCCAAAAACATTTTCTTTGCCTTCTTTTTCTATAATATGTTCACACATACCACAGTTCTTTGTGTTTCGAGCACTTATAGAGACCCCACTGAGAGATGTAAAGTTTTTTTAGCGGTAACATTTTCAGCAATGGAAATAGCAGTTTTCGTAGCTGAACAAAAAGCATCACTGTTTATTTGCCAATCCAGCTAAACATGGATGGCATTATTCTTCAAAGGGTGCAGTGACAACTAGTCTACAAACAGACTGTCACGCAATTCCTGGATCCTGGCTCAATTTCCTTAGCATGCGATCTTTTCTGTTTCTCTTTCATTATGATGGTTTTGTGCATATTTTATGTGAGACAGCGAGTGAGACAGAGAAACAGAGACAGAGTGTGTTTTAAGCAAAGAGAAACACTACACAGATGTAATTAAAAAGGCAAACGGCTCCTGTCTTGACATTCACTGCTGCAGCAGCAGAACATCATTCTCAATTTTCTCATTTCTGTAACAGGAAGAAAATGTTAAAAAGTAATAACCAAAGAAAAAGTCAGCCAACTCCCACAGCCTGGTCTTGCTGTGCTGAATGGCAGAGAAGATCACAGAGGAAGAAAAAAGAAAACGACAGAAGAAAGGAGGGGGAGAATTTCTTGCTTAAACTGGACCTAGTCCAGCTGGCAAGAAGAGGTGGTTTTCTTAACGCCTGCAAAACCTGATTACTTTTTTTAAAGGAATGAAGAAGAAGGAGATGTAAACACAGCCATTAAAACAGATTTAAGGTACTTAGTTTTAATCTAGTCTAAGACCTCTTCAATTGTATGCTGCTCTGCAATTCTCTGCTTGCTAGACGTTAATACAGCGCATAGGCACATGTCAATGTCTTCTAACCAGTGAACGCTTTCCGCTGAGCTCTGTGGTTACCCTCTCAGGTCAGGCATGGAAGGAACAGCAGCTTAAGCAATAATGGATGCATGTCTGTTACGTGCTATGTCTGTCAGAAGTCTGTTTTACGACATTAAAGGACTATTGTGTTTATATCTACACAACAGGTCTTAAACAGATTGTTTAAACATGATTAAACAAGAGACGTCTTTGAAATAACCCCCCTAATAAAATTCAGATGGGTAAGGAACTGAAAAATGCAGTCAACAATATTTTGAAAAATCATTTCTCTCTAAGCTGCAAGGGTAACATGATATAAACTCCAAAATAAAACAGTTTTTACAAGTTAAACTCAAAGGATTACCTCATATATCAGCACCGCTTTCCAATGGAATAGCGTTTATCCACCTATCCATCCACCCTTTCTTAATGCTGTTGCACAAGTTGCTAGTCTTGATAGACAGATAATTGCTTTATTCAGCCAGGTGTAATGAAGGGGAGTCTATTGTGTTAATCCCAGTATTCTTATCTTCTGTGAACTCTGAATAAGGAACTGAAAACTCTACCTCTTCATTTCAGAACCACTGGAGTTTACTCACATTCAAATCTGTTAAAGTGTTCTTACATTCCACTCTGTCACTAAAGGTGCCAAGTATTTTGAGTAGGATCAAGTTATTGTTATATAAAAAGGAATCAAGAGTAGTGCTAAATGGAGTTAGAAGATAGCAAGTTTTACTCTTTTTTTCAAAGCACAACAGATTTTTTTAAAGTGTATTATTCTTAAGAAAAGGAAGCAGGTTGGTGTGGGTTAATATTAAAAAACATCCTTCAAGTGATTACATTTAAAACCTTTTTTTGTTTTTCAAAAGCAAATGTAGTGTTTAGTTTTGTGCATATCTGCCTGCTGGCTTCATGCTGAATTAATCAATAATGACAATTTGGTGAAATGTTTTTCTTTGGTCCATATGAAATATATTCCCTTTTCCATATATATGTACATATATGTGGTTATAAATTTATATTATCTCTATTATATGCATACATATGTGTACAGAGAGGAATAACCCAGCCAGAGGAACAGTGTTACTACTAACATTAGTTCCATGTCTCTATCCAGGTAATTAGGGATGCTGTCCTCTCAAGGCCCAACGTGCTTTATAGTCTGTTTGCACCATGACATCACAAACACTTCTGATCACAAATACCTTTCTTTGCAATAGAAACATACCTTTCTTTGCAATAGGAAGTTCTCATCCTTCTGCCTAATTAGATGCCTTCGTTTTAGTTCAAAATGATACATACTGAAGAACCTATGAAGCTCACTGGAAAAGAAGTAATGCAATCTGGAAGAATGGGATAATCCCTGAAAGAACATCATCATTTAATTATTTCTCTTGTGGGTCCTATCTCTTTCATGGACCTTTCATTGAGAATGTTCTCAGGAATGGCATTCTTTCTACTCAGAGGATGGGCTCTTCTCAAGATTTAACTTGCCTAATGTCTCAACAAATCCTACTAACAACCCTTGCAATTAAACACAGAAAGTCTGTCCTATGGCAGACACCTGTAATCTCAGCTACTCAGGAGGCTGAGGCAGGAGAATAGCTTGAACCCAGGAGGTGGAGGCTGCAGTGAGCTGAGATCGCGCCACTGCACTCCAGCCTGGGCGACAGAGAGAGACTCCATCTTAAAAAAAGAAAAAGAAAAGAAAAGAAAAAGAAAAAAGTATGTCCTGTGGAATTGATGACTGCCCAAAATGCAGTACGAAAGAGAACATGTGACTGAAAGGAGACATGGGTTCTGCTACTAATAGCAAGTTGTGAACTTCTCAGGTACAGAATTTTCTCATCTGTAAAATAACAAGTGACCCAATTTGCAATCCTAAGAATCAATAATGCTATGGATTCCTCACCTGTCACTATGAGTTCCACAAATACATACACACACATATACACATAATTAGTGAACTTAATGTAATAGTTAAAAGACCAAGGCAGTGTCTGACTAAAAAGGAGAATCTCGTATCTAATTCTGGGCGTGACTATACAAGGAGTAGGAAAACTTGGGAGTCTATTCCTAGCTCTGCTACTAAGTTAGTTGTGAGGCTGTAGGCAAATAATCTATCATCTCTATGACTCAATTTCCTCCTATGACTCAACTTCCTCATCCGTCAGAAAAAAAAAAAAGTATCTGCATCACAGGGATGTCATCAGAACAAAATGTAATAAGAGGTGAAAATGACCTACACAGGTAAAACCACTATGCGAATGCAATATTCACTTATCAATTAAAATGTCCTAAGCACTACTATGTTCCATGAACTACGCTAAACTAGGAGGCTCACGGTATACTGGAAGGCATCATAAAAACAAATAATTACAGCAGTGTGAAAAATAATATAATTAAAGTATGAAGAGGAAACCAAAGAGGAGTCAAAGATTAAATACTTGACTTTCAAGAGCAGTCAGGAAGGGCTCCCAGAGAAGACAGCATTTGAGTAGACTTAAAGAATGAGTAGAATTCAGTCAAGCAAATGCAGAAGAAGATAACATTCCAACCAGAAGGAACAGCAGGTGCAGACACTGAGATGAGAAAGTATAGAGTGAAGCAATTTGGCATAGCTGGCGCTCAGCCACAGGTGTGTGGGTGGAAGGCAGTTGGGCAGAGCAGATGCTGAAGGGCATGTCAGTGTGCCACCAAGTCTGAACTTCATCCTGCAAATAACAGGGAGACATTGAAGTATTTTAAGCAAGGGTGTGCCATGAGTTGGTTTACAGTTTAGGAAGATTGCTTTACTTACAGGGGAAGATAGATTTAGAAGGGAGTGGAGTTAGAGACATAAAACCAGTTAGGAAATTGTTTCTACGCTACAGGTCAGAAGATAAATACTGAGAGAGTGAACTAAGCTAAACCAGCACTAACAGATATGAGGGAATGAATGTGAGACATAGAATAGAGATACAGACAACAGTACAGTGGAATAATTAGATGTCAGAAGTAAGGCAGAGAAGGTGAGTCTCAGGTTTCTGGTTTGGTCACCTGGGTGAACTGTAGGGCACTCAAAACTGGTAAAACTGGAGGAGATTCATGTTTGGGCAGAGCAGTTTGGTTGAAGTAGAGGTGGGGAATCCCTAGTGCTGTGTTGGCCATGAATTTGAAGTACCCATGGGACATATTCAGGTGCAGACACCCAGGAAGCAACCTAGAAATACAAGTCTGAAGTTCAGAAGAGGTTGAAGATGCATTTTCAGTGGTCATGGGAACATGAAGTTAATGGTGTCAATGAGGACACTCAGGGAATGGGTACAGAATGAGTGGAGAAAAGTGTCTAAAAGGGAATCCTGAGAAGCAAAAACATCCAGGATGGCTAGGCAAGGAAGAGGAGCCCAAAAAGTGATCTAGGAAAGACAAGGATGAGGAGCCAGTGGTGGAGACAACCCATGCAGCAGACACTGAAACAGTTCTGAATCTGCCCTTCTGCTGCTTCAGGGACCCAGGGGAGCTTAGCAAGAGAACCTTTCATTCCAGGCAAAGGACACAAAGTCATGTCACAATGGCAAAAAGGATAACTCTCCTCCATTCATTCCATATCCGTTCCCCATGCAGCCTCATCAATCCCAATGGCTTCAAGTTCCTGTGACTATGGAAAATGTATTTCTAGTTTCTACTAAGCCTCAGATTCATATTTCTAAATGCTTCCTGTACACCCTTGCATAAGAATACCTCTAATGGTATTCGTTATTTAAAGGGAAAGATAGATTTAGAAGGGAGAAACATCTAAATACTATTAGAGGTATTCTTATACAAAGATGTAGTTTTTCTAGTATTTCAAAATGGAGCCCTAGACTGGTCTATAATTTTACATACCAGGTCACAGTATAAACTTTTATTTCTTAACACTAATTTGAAAAGAAATGCATGCACAGTGTCTTCTGAGTTAAATCTTAGTCATGTTATTCTAAACAAATGGGAGAATTTTTTACCCAGTCTAAAAGCCCTCCCAACTGCATAACCATCAGTCCTTTCTGGGTCAAGTCACAAGTCAGACAATGGCTCTGTACCTGTCACTTGCACAGGCCAGAGAGTAGGCAAAATTTGTTTTGGTCCAAATATTACATAGGAAATGCCAACATCAGAGTCAGCATCAAAGATAAGGGAAATTAAAAGAAAACATGAAGCAACAACAAAAATCTCCAAAATTAACCATCCTTCCCAGTCTATCTTCTGAGCAAGGTTCCTTCCTCCCCAAAGGCTCCTTGAATCTCATGGGGCAGAATAGCTGACCACTTATCCTACCACTTGCCACCCCAGTAAGCTTAGGAGAAACATGGAAACAAAATTAAATAGACTCACTCCCTCTTTTCCATCCTCTCTCTGCATTCTCATCAGAAAGTAACAAACCCTGAACAACGTATACTGGAATGGAAGAAAAGAATCCATCTGTTATGGATGGAGAAATGGCAGTGATCCAATGCAAATAGTATAAGTGATATCATTTACAGAGCTGCAAACGTAACTAATAAACACATATAAAAGGGTTTGAGAAAGAAAGTCTGAGCCACCAAGTTGGCCTGAAGATTTTTGGACCTCTTACCTTTCCCTATAAAAAACCATACACCAGAGGTTGCTAAAATCTAGAACAATTTAGAATGTCCCTTGAAAAAACATGATTATCATCATTTTGTAGTGGGCTTATTTTCTAGTATTTCATTATTCCTTAACACTAATCTGAAAACAAACTTCAAAATGTAGTTAAGAAACTAATTCAGACACCTGATCTACTTTGTTTAACTGAATCACAGTCAACTGAATAACTATAATGTGCAAAACATTATCACATTGTAGTGGTGCAGCTCTAGTAGGGAGATCAATAAATACAGAACTAAAAAATGACAGAATTGTTAAAGTACTAGAGAAAGGGGCATTTAAAATTAGCTCTGAATGTTGACTAGGCCCTAGATTAATAGAGCAGATGACCACTGAGGTGGAAGGAACCACCTAAGCTAAAGCACTAAGGCATGTGATACTACATCTCCATGCCATAACTTCCATCGGTATACCTGCAAATGGAGCTAGGGACAAGACAGTGAAAGACATATAGTGTTAGTCTCCTAAAAGTCATCATCTATCTACCTAGAATTTTATAACCAAGAATTTCTGCCAATAAGCGTAATGACTAATCTTCAAGACTCAGCTCAAATGCCTTGACTTCAACAAAACCTTCCCTTCACCCCCAAATAGAAGTAAAACTGTTTCTGAACTTCCATGTCACTCCAGTTGCCAGTTTCTTATGCCCTTTCTCATGTTCTTTCACTTTCTGTCACATAATCACAGTCATTAACACTCATGTCTTATTTCCTAAAACAGATTAAGCTTCTTTTTTTTTTTTTAGATGGAGTCTTATAGATGGAGTCTTACCCTGTCGCCCAGGCTGGAGTGCAGTAGCGCAATCTTGGCTCATTGCAGCCTCCGCCTCCCAGGTTCGAGCAACTCTCCTTCCTCAGCCTCCTGAGTAGCTGGAATTACAGGTGCGTGCCACCACACCCTGAGATTAAGCTTCTTTCTAGGCCATGTGTTGGGCCACAAATGGGTCAGAACTCAGTCATCATCGCTGAATTCCCAGAGCCCTTCCTTAAAGTGCCTATGGTAGGTACCCAATAAGTGTTTGTTGAATAAATAAATTACTGAATTCAGAGTGTGATTCTGTGACCAAAGGATCTATGTGCTAGCAACCATTCTACTTAAGAAAAAACAGTTCTCACTACAAAAACAAATAAGGCAATAGAAAAAGCCTTCCCAACCATTCATAGTCATAGATTATTTTGCCTTCTTCCTCTAGGATAAGAAATGAAAAGCTGGACTCAATGTCTATTAAGTACTCACCGAGAGTCCGATGCTCAAAGGCACATTTCAACTCCCCAGCATTACCAACAGCCAGACTAAGCTCTACAGACTCTGATAAGATACCAGGCTTATTAACAGATGTGAACAAACATCGATGGTTTGTTTATATTCCTTCTACAGTAAACACTAACCAGGAAGACTGCCCACTCCTCTCAAAGAAAAAAAAAAAAGATAAAATCCACAATGACTTATCACAATGTACACATTGTATTGTCTACTGAAATACATATATATACATATGACATAAAAATATGGTGGGCATTATTTAATATATTTTCCTAACTTAGTTTATCCCCAAATATTCCCTAGCCATTATACAAACTCTTATTCACTTTACCTTTTACTCCACTATAGCTATCTCTAGGGCATAATAGCACTGTGACAAATAATTAGTTCAGAGAAAGTTTTATAGCCCCTGATGCTGGGCAAAGGGAAAAAAAAAGAAAAGAAAACAGCAAAGCCAACTAAATCTGCACTAAGGGCTTGGACAGACAGAATGCAATTATCCTGACCTTAAGATGTGTTTTCACGGTTGACAAAGAACATTTCCCTGGATTAAGGGCAATTTTTCTTTTCTTTTAAGGGCAAAATCATTTGGTGCAGATAATAATTCAGACATTGACACCTGAAGTGGCGGTGCTGCGGCAGCTCAGCCTGCTTCTTCCCAGGACCTGGTGACCATGGTGGCATTTGTGAAAAAGGAAAGAAAACATCTAACTTTCACAACTATGACCGAGGAAGAAAACTTGACATTCATTCCCACATATGTGACTCCTTTCAAGAACTCCTGACTCAAAATTTCAGAGGGAAGTGGCCCTGTAATAACATCTCTTCTGAGAATAGTGCCATATGGTTTTAACAGAGGTTTATTTCCTGAACCCAAAGAGGGCTGCTGATTCTCAATCCAACGAAAATAATTATGCAGACAATTTCACTCTATTACTTTCAGTGAAACCCATTCTGTGTGGTCCACACATGCCTGCTGACACCTTCAAAGAGACATTAAGCCATTTTTATGTACCATAGCCTTAATGGGTGGAATGCAAGGTAAATTTCCTTGAAGATTAGCACCTGTCGTCATGCATAAGGCATCACCGCCCCCCCCGCCACCCACCACCTTTGAGTACCACATGTTAATTCTCAGAGTGGGCAAAGAAAAGGAGAGAGATGGACATGACTTCCAAGTTAAGTAACAACTTATTATCAGTTAGATATAAAGGCAAACATACACACAAACAACATACACGCGCGCACACACACACACAAGAACTGGAAATACTACATCTCCCAAAGTCAACAGCACTGCTGGGAAATTGCTTCAGACACAATTGGCAGGTGGGAGGAATGGGGGAGGGTGGAGCTGGGGGGAGTGGGGAACCACTCCCTTGTGTAAATTCTAGCAACATTCAACTGCTAACCTTAAAATAATCAAGAGAATAGGAAAATAAAATCCCTTCAGCGCAAAGGCTGAACAACACAAATGCTGTAAAAATAAAGATTTAACCAAGGAATACAGCTATTAAATAGTTCTTTCAAAGAAGACCACCCTTTAAGCCTAAGAATATTCCCTTAAGAACAAAATATGCTAACTCACACCAGGTTGCCCCTGAATCTCTATTTTATTACACTAGTTGGGTATGAAATGAACTGGTTCTCCCTTTCAGACTACTAAAGATCACTGAGCTTGAAAATGAACTGGTGAAAACAGGCTTTTATTTTGCCAACATGCTCGGCGCACTGCAGAAAGATACACTTTTCCTCCCATAAGTTCTTTGCTTTCTAATACCCACCCACCTCTCTTTGAATCAGTACAGTAACAACCAAAAAAAATTACAGTTTCTCTAGATGTCCACCGGTGTTTCACTAAATCGAACCAAAATCACGAATATTCTTTAAAAGAGAGACAGAGACAGAGACTATAAGGAAAGCAGTGTCCAGGCCACAAGGTCAGAGCAGGAACCAGATACAAGCCGGCACAGTATTAACCACAAGGCAGGCCCAGAGGCTGCTCCGGGACTGTTTTCTTTAGACTGCCTAAAAGTCCTGCCAAGAAACAGACGGATGCTGCTGAAAGAATATCTTCCACAGCTGGGCATCTGGGTTCAGTGACAGACAACCCCGCTCCTGTGTGTGTGGCCTGCAGAACATATCGAAAGCCTAGGAGGGAATACTTGGCAGAGTAGGAGAAAACCTAAGGATGTTCTTTCTGGGGGAGAAGGGAACGTAATTCCAACATCATATACATCTGACTGAAACTTTGCCTTTGTTCCTGACACCCAGACTTAAATTTTGTTTCTCACTTTTGCTCTCCGTTTCTGATGTCTGCTTACTGATTGGGTAGAGAAAGCCCTCTGCTCACTTTCATTTCCAGTAATACTTTTACATCTAGTTTTTGCACCAGGCAGCACTAAGGCTATTTTGTTTTTAACAATCCAGGGGACTATTTAGATAAAAAATAAACTAAAAATCTTGAAATATCTTAAAAACAGAAACAATTAAAAATTGTTAATTTTTAATTGTGCATGAGAACTACTATCAAACAAGCTTCAGCTGAATTTTCTTAAATTAAAAAAAAGAAGAACCCACTTACCTTCATTTATCAGATGTATTTTCTTAAAGCATAAGCAGTATCAAAGTTTAACTTTAATAGTATACTGGCCAAAACAGTAAAACGAAAACAGGGCTCTATCAAAGAAAAAAGAAAAAAGACCAGTCTCTACTATATGCTCTTCAAAGGAAAAATTCAGAGCTCAACAGAGAAAAAGAAGGTAAGTCTGAAAAATTAACCATTAATTGAAAATACCTAACTTCCGATTGTAATGGAATAATAGGACACTGTCTTCTTGATTATCCTATTTAAATAGCTTTGAAAATGTCGGCTGCCGGCGCGGTGGTTCACGCCTATAATCCCTGCATTTTGGGAGGCTGAGGTGGAAGGATCACAAGGTCAGGAGACTGAGACCATCCTGGCTAACACGGTGAAACACCGTCTCTACTAAAAATACAAAAAAACTAGCTGGGCGAGGTGGCGGGCGCCTGTAGTCCCAGCTACTCGGGAGGCTGAGGCAGGAGAATGGCGTGAACCCGGGAGGCGGAGCTTGCAGTGAGCCAAGATCGCGCCACTGCACTCCAGTCTGGGCGGCAGAGCGAGACTCCGTCTCAAAAAAAAAAAAAACAGAAAAAGGTCTGGGGCGAGGGGTTTAGGTACCGCTTGAGTTCTACAATGCACAGGAAAAAATATGCACAAAACACTCTGCTTTTCAGGAACTTAAAAAGAGGATGAATCTCTGACTTATATCCATAAATGTCACCCAAACTCTAGCACTTTGTTAGGAAGTCGTACGCACTCTTTACAACCAGGAACTTATTTGTTCTGGACCTACTTTTTGATGTAACAAATCTGGTGACGTCAATGAGTGGAAATCACTTTACCAAATTTAAAAGTTGAGGCACCTTTGCTAAAAAGAATCGGAAAAAATGCAGTAGTAATTTTCTACCCCCATTCCCAACCCCCAAGTGTCCACGTCCCAAGATGGTTCCTGGGGTGGCTTTCTATCATCTTGGCTCTAACTAGCAAAACTGAAAAGCTATACCGTTATTATTCCCACAATGCCATTATTAGGTAAGGTTTTGTCAAATCTCAAATTTGGGGCCTTGAATCCACAAAGTCTAAATCAATTTCTCTGGGACAGAGTGGTAGAGGAAATGGGTTAAAAAGAATCAGTCTAATTTCTATGGAAACTTTTTTGCCCTCACAAAAGCCGCAGGACTCGCCAGAGTCTTGAGCTAACAAATGTACAAGCTACAAGAGTTTGAGGCATGTCTTCAGAGAAATATATTACAAGGGGAAACAGGCCTGTTAGTGAGACATTTTAATGCCCAACCATGGTGCTACAAAAAGGCACAGTTTCTGAGTCCCAAGGGAAAAGCTCAGAGAGACCAGGAGAAGTATTTCGGGTACCAAAGAAAGGACAATCTGATCAAAAGACAATCTTGGACTCACAGGGAGGTCAGGTTGCTTTTTCTGAGTATCAGGGTCCACAGTGATCTCATCCCCCAAATCTGTAGTACTCTTGTCTGTATCACTCATGTGACATTTATCACACACTTCTTTGTAATCTCCTCTGGCAGATGCTTAACTTCCCAGTTCTATGTAAAATCCTTGAAGTACATCTTTATACTCCATGGTGTCTCTCAAACTACAAGAAGAACTGGTTTTTAATTGACTGATGCAACCCAAGTCTGGGCATTTTTCTATCAAGCTGGGGTCTGGGCAAGGCTCAAATACATCTGAGGCAAGAGACGGAAAGAAAGTAATGAAAATTAATCATGTCATTTGGCCATATCATTTTCTTGGATCACTTTACATGGTCTCTACATTCAAAGACAAATACTTCCTACTTCAGAAAAAAGTATAAACAAAGAGCTGTTAAGTTTCTTATCGTAAATAGTAATGATACTTTTGTTGATTAGCGCCTATGGTTCGACTAATTATTTAATAAATGAAAACACAACCATGAAAACTACACATTGCCAGACTACTGCAGTTGGATTGGCAGAAAAAATACCTACTTTTCCAGTGGCAATAGTGTGTGCAGTAGCTTAAATGTGTTTTTCATTGTCGAAGGGGTCTGATTTCTTTCATATGGATATTGTTAGGAGGCTGAGGATTCGTGATGGAGTTAAGATGACAGAAAATGAAGCCATGGCAGGAAAGACTGCACAAATGCTTGATGCTCCTCTAGTTAGAGATGAAAGGTGGGTGGAGTGACCACTGGGCTTTCCTAGCTCATGTCATTGGAGAGGGATACTCAAAAAAGTTGAAAGCTTTCAGTTCTTGGAAATCTTGCTCACTCTTTAGACTCTATGTGTTAGAAGGAGATCTTGAGGGAATTACCTATAGTGGTTTTGAGGTTTTTGAATAAAGGGAGAAAACAGGGAAATTGTACAGGCATCCCAATTGACTTCAAAAGTTGATTTGATCTGTACATTTCAGAATTGAATGAAAAAGAAGCACTTTCTCCATATTTTCTCCACAGTGTTTGAATGCTGGTTTAATTTTGCTCTAACCTCCTGCTATGTGTAGAGAATGATCTTATCTTTAATAATAATTCCAATGGACACATATTCATAAGTATGTGTACAGACCAAACCATCGACCTATATAGGCTATGTGCTTTTCTGATATTATTTTGTACTATTAGAACTTTATGACATGAGGCTAAAATGTAAATGTTACAAAAACAAAAGTAAGTTTTAAATGTAAAAATAAAAACCAACCTTTTCTTTTTTCTTTACAAATATTCTTTTAAAATTAACCATTCATTTACCCGATAAACATTCACTGGGCACCTACTATGTGCAAGACACTTTGCTATTAATAGAAACACTGGGGAATATAACCTCTTATAACAAGTAAATAACATAAAGGGTTTACATCCTCAAGGACCTTACCGTACAGCTAGGTAATAGCTGTACACAAATAACTAACATGAAGCAGTATGTTTTAAGAATTGTTAAGTGTCACAGTCTGGATGCTGCAAAATTTTAGACTGAAGGAAAATTTAATGGGGTATACGCCATTTAAGCTAAAGAGATAAAATTTCAAAAGGCAGAAATGAAAGAAATATATTCAAATCAAAAGGTGCCACATGAAAAGAGATGTGCAATTGGGAAAAGGCAAGGCATGTTCACCAACAGTGAGAGCAGTTTGGCTAGAGCAGTGGTTCTCAGCTCAGGTAGTACAAACTCTTCGGGAGTTTGGGAAATTTATGGAGGCAGTCTTGATTGCTACATGATTGGGGATGCGCAGCTATAATCTGGTGGGCAGAGGCTAAGTATGCCAGTTGTCCTGCAATGGGACAGTCCTACAGAATGAAAAGTTTTTCCACATTCCTCATGACTTTTGGGACATACACCAGAAATTCAAGTAGGTGAAAAAATCTGGTTATAATTATCTGAGCCTAGAACTTAGTTCTACTTAAATATAAAGGGATTTTTTTTTTCCTGAAGTTTTAACACATTGGGTTTTCTAGGAATAAAACCATCTAGAAACCAAATACAAAGCATATTTTGTTTCATTAGGAGCTTCAACAAGAGTTGTTCTACATTTCAGAAAACCTTCACTAACGGTAACATTGTTCTTGGTGTTTGACTTACTAATATGCACCTGCATCAATCTTGATTTGTAGCTGTCATATTCAAGGTGGTTTTACACATGTTCAAGAAGCTGGCTAGTTCATTGTGTTTTCTAGCATGTTCTCTAAGTATTTAGATATTCAAGCGTATGAATATAATTTTGTTTTAAATTAGGTTCCTTTATTTTTCTTTTATGCGACGGTAATGGCATCACAGTGATCTTTTGGAAATTGTGTGGATATATATAGAAAATCTACGGATTTCATTGAGGATAGTAAAGAGAGATTATTGAGTATTTGTTATAAAAAGGAGGTGTTGGCTTTAATACATTTGAGAAGTACGGGACTAAAATGTAAGAAAGTGATTGCAGTTGTAATGATAAGACTGGGCTAACTTATTTTGGGCACAGGGAAACAGCCTGAGAAGCCTGTAACTGGTTGAGTAACACGTGGGGCACCACAGAGGGTTTCACAACATGAAGGCCTCATGTTGACATAATCAAAGCTGAGATCGAGGAAAACTGAGTTGCAGCACTGCATGAAGAGAACTTTAAGGAGAAAGAGGCTGGTAGCTAGAAGAATAATTGGTAATCACTACAATTCCCTATATTAAGGTAAGGAAAGGTTAGCTTTTACAGAGATATATTATTTAAAGATCAAAAGGATTTTGTGGCATTAGTTTTAGGGATAAGGGAGATGGGACATTGAAGACAGCTAGAATGAAAGATAAAGATTTGGGAGTTGTTCATTAAGTCAAGGTGACTGCTCACGTGATAGTGCCTTTGATGAGCAAGCAAGGAAACAGGAAGAAAGGAAAGCCAAGTTCAGAACTTTTGGTGATGTCCACTTGTAGGAGTTAGGTGGGGGGGTCTAAAAGATAAAGCAGGCCTTTTGCGGTGGGTCACGCCTATAATCCCAACACTTTGGGAGGCCAAGGCGGGTGGATCACTTGAGGTCAGGAGTTCGAGACCAGCCTGGCCAACATAGTGAAACCACATCTCTACTAAAAATACAAAAATTAGCCAGGTGTGGTGGTGTGTGCCTTGGGAGGCTGAGGTAGGTGAATCACTTGAACCCGGGAGGCAGAGGTTGTAGCCAACTGAGATCACGCCACTGCCCTCTAGCCTGAGTGACAGAGTGAGACTTCGTCTCAAAAAATAAAAGTAAATAAATAAATAAACAATAAAAGAGGACCAGTCATACAGGCAGGAGAAAATTAGAATATGATATGGAAGAGACCAAGGGTGGAGGCAAAAGGGGTCACCAACAGGATTATATCTGTGGAGAGGCCAAGGATCATGAGGATTGAAAGTCTGTCAGAGTGAAGCATAGACCATGGCTAGCAACCTTCAAGACAGCAGTCAAGTCGTGGGAGCAGAAGCCAGACTGCAGGAGGCTCAGCGTGAGTAGGCGATGAGGAAATGAAGGCGGCAAGTCTAAGTGACTCTTTCCAGAAGTTTAGTGGTTAGAAGGAAGAAAAATAAAATATCATCTCAAAAGAGTAAGAAAGGAAAGGGATGTTTTAGCACAATCTGACCAAATAAATATTAAAGCATTGCAGGAATTGTTTGTCAGTTTCTCATCTGTCGAATAAATGAACTGAATCAAAGCATCCTTTGTTACAACTCTAAGGTTCTATGATGAGCTACTCGGGCATACAAATTACACTAGTTAAGAAATGAAGCATTCCTAACAAAAATATGTTTAGTGGAAATAGGATTTATCTCTCCAGGACACAGAAAGAGTACTCCTACTGGAATCCTACTAAAAACTACAAAGCATTAGAATACTGGAGGCATTAGAATCACCAAGGCTACCTGTGAAAAGATGTCAGTGCCATCCTGGCCGCCCTTCTGGGAGACCTGAAAGATCATCACACAACCAGACTGGGAGCTACACTGCAGCCTGGCAAGGGCTCAGGCTTTTATGCTGATGATTGATTCCAATCCTGGCTCTGCAGCTCACTGGGTTTGAGGACTTGAGTATGCTACCTAACTTCTCCAAGTTTTTTTTATTCACTTTTAAGTTGAAATCACACTAGTACCTACCTCATAGGGTTATCGTAAATACTATATAGCATTATTTTTAGTGTGTTTTTTTTTTTTTTTTTTTTTTTTTTTTTTTTTTTTTTGACAGAGTTTCGCTCTTGTTACCCAGGCTGGAGTGCAATGGCACGATCTCGGCTCACTACAACCTTGGCCTCCCAGGTTCAAGACGTTTTCCTGCCTCAGCCTCCTGAGTAGCTGGGATTACAGGCACCCGCCACCATACTTGGCTAATGTTTTTGTGTTTTTAGTAGGGATAGGATTTCACCATGTTGGCCAGGCTGGTCTGGAACTCCTGGCCTCAAGTGATCCACCCACCTCGGCCTCCCAAAGTGCTGGGATTACAGGCGTGAGCCACCACACCTGGCCTATATTTAGTTTTCTTAACATCTCAAGATTAGAGCTACTGCTGCAATTTAGTAGGCATGGAACTAAGGCATAGAAAAAAGAAGTAGGACAGGGTACAGTGGCTCACGCCTATAATCCCAGAACTTTGGGAGGCCAAGTTGGGTGTATTGCTTGAGTCCAGGAGTTCAAAACCGGCCTGGGCAACATGGTGAAACCCTGTCTCCACTAAAGATACAAAAAAAAAAAAAAAAATTTAGCCAGGCGTGGTGGTGCATGCCTGTAGTCCCAGCTGCTCAACAGGCTGAGGTGTGAGATTCACCTGAGCCCAGAATTCAGTGAGCCAAAATCGTACCTCTGAACTCCAGCCTAGGCAATTGCAGTGAGACCTTGTCTCAAAAAAAAAAAAAGAAAAAGAAAAGAAAAATGAAGTTGTTTTCCTAAGTTCCTACAGATAGAGACCAGAAGGCAAATTTCTAAACATCATATGACCATATCAACTAGACATGGCTGCTTTTTAATTAACTGAAAAGTTTATACTAGTTAAGATTAATTAAATATTAATATTTATTATATAAGATATGCATAGTACTAAAATTAGAGTCCTTTGAGAATAAGACTCTTGACCAATAATATTTATTATCCATTGCAGAACACCCTCAAAATATCATAAAAGTAACCATGAAGGACTAATATTTCAGAAGGATGAAATAAGAGTTGTCATATTTCCATTTCACTGCCCTTAGATGATTTTGCTGAGCAATGACTCTGAAAGATCCTCTAGGATTATAATAGAAACTGGGAGCTTTCAGAGTATCTATGGAATGCCTACAAGAAATGGATGGGTTGGCCAAGGCTTGTAAATACATCAAAAAGCAGGTAACCTTCTTTCAGAAGCATACTGTTCTCCCGAGCCACCAGGTGATTTATAAGGAACCATGGTAGAGACAAAAGAAAGAGTCACATATAAATTCTAAAGTATTTCCCCAGCTTATACACATTTTTCTTACAAGGCTCAAAAGATGGCAAATCTTGTATATACTCAAGAATCAGCGCCACTCCCAGAGTTTTCTTGTGTTTGAAAGCAGTGAACTGGCCACGTGATAGATAAATGTTCCAGCCACTTAAGGAGCTGCCACAATCCCACTGTAAATCAAGAGATATTGTGATTCACACCCATCAGAGGGTTTGTCCAGACAACTTAAAAAAGCATAAATCCTACTAAGGCACAGTTAAATACCTATGACTATCAAAATGACAACTTCTGATGTGACTGATAGGAAAATATTCATTAGGGTAAAATGAGAAAAGTGAATGAACAGGTTACCTAGCTGCTCAATCATATACAGATTCTGAAAGAGGAAATTCCTTCATTTTCTGTAAGAAAGTGAATTTTGGATAATGCTGGGACATTGACCTAAGCTGGTTTTTCCAGCTCTCTAGAGAGCAAAGCAACAGACACAATAATCTGGTTTGAAGCAGTTCATGCAACCCAAGGGCCACTGTAGATAGAGTTTTAGAATGCTGACACTTATCAAAAAGAAGTAAAGGATTTGTATTTCACTTTACATTATTCTCATGTCATCATTCTAGCCCATCATCGCCAAAAAAAAAAAAAAAAAAAAAAGTTTATATTTAGGGTACAAACTTCTTGGGTTTAGCAATCAATTAACAGTTCACTTATTTATTTGAAAACTTTACTGTTAACTACTACCTAACAGGTACTGGGCTGGGACCTAGCACATTAGGGTGAAAAGACATAGTCCCTGATACACAGAGAACCGATAAAGGATCACTTAGGAGCCAAATTATCTCTGATGTTGTAAACATTTTTCTTTTTATTGAAATGGAGTCTTGCTCTGTCGCCCAGGCTGGAGTGCAGTGGCGCGATCTCGGCTCACTGCAAGCTCCACCTCCCGGGTTCACACCATTCTCCTGCCTCAGCCTCCCGAGTAGCTGGGACTACAGGCGCCCACCACCACGCCCAGCTAATTTTTTGTATTTTTAGTAGAGACAGGGTTTCACCATGTTAGCCAGGATGGTCTCAATCTCCTGACCTCATGATCCACCTGCCTCGGCCTCCCAAAGTGCTGGGATTACAGGAGTGAGGCACCGCACCCCGGCCGATGTTGTAAACATTTTTCTAATTTCAAACACAGTCCAAAATGAGTTCAACTCATTGTCAAATTAGTCTTATCCCACAAATTAAAGAAGATAGAAACATTTCCATTGATATGTGTATTTCCAAGATAAAGTAAAGATCTGGATGCAAATGCCTCACTGTATTGTCTCAAAGCTGACCCAGAATAATGAATAAACTGAGATACCCCATTCTTTCCAGGGAAAAGTAAACTGAAAGAAAAAAGGAACAAAAATAAAAGGAGGGATAATTCATTTTTTTAAAAAAAAGCATTTAAACAAATTTGAGTATTGCTCTATAGATTTCTTTGCTTTACATTATCATACTGACACTGAGAAAATCCATCAGTTTTAATTCTACTGGCAAGACAAAAGGGAAAAAACCAGCATACACCAAATGAAATAAAGACTAAAGTTGGAAAGAATTTTTCTCCCCAGCTAGAAAGAAAATATCTCCTTGTTTTGGAATAATAAAGTCACCTAAAATGCCTTAATGGTAGTCTATTTAGCACATGGTCCACCTTATAACATTATTTTAATATTTGATGTCTTAGTCAATTCATTCTGTTTTTAATATGCCTGAGGATGATATAAATGCCTCCTTGTACAGACTTTTCCTCTTGTTTCTGTATGGAAAGATTTTATTTCTGTTGGAGAGTAATGGTATACATTTTATTTCCATTGGAAAGTATCAGCATGTATTTTATTTCCTGTGCTTACCCAAGACCAAAAAGAAAAGTGACCCAGGAACTAAACCATTTGGTAAAGACTCCTTCTTTTTAAAAGTCATTGATCAATATTTGGTAGAAAGAGAAACTGCCTGCGATGTGCTGTTTCAGGTCAGATACCCAAGTGGCTGCTACTCTGTAAAGGTGCCTGTGCCACAGTATGCATCCCTCACATAGGGCCAGATGGGGACACCCGCAGCCTCAGGTTCTGCCCAGCCAGCAGAACTCTGGGGTTAGACAAGCAACTTGTTCCTTTACTCAAATGAGCACAGAGAGACAATTATTACACTACGACTCACTGTGGTAAGTGATGATGCCTTCCAGACATCTATGTCAAAATTAACTTGCAACTGATGCTCACTTGCTTAAGTTTCATTCAAGTTCAAATTATTTGCTCTGAAAGGGAAATGTTTACTTTTGTGCACACTTTGGTTTCAACCTCCAATACTATTGCTAGAAATTAATCTTAACCACTGAACATCTGCTTTAAAACCCAAACCCAAGTCCATCATTTTAACAGCATCAATTATAAATATACTGTTTTAAAAACTCTGTTGTGAATAGTGACATATCGTCACCACACAAATCATTAAAACCAAAGTCCTAGCCCTGACGAATTATTCAAAACTACAGTTCAGAAATTAGTAAGCACATTATTTCGTGCTTAAGGTCTGTTTTCAGACAGTTTGAGAGCTCATTTAATCATGTATCTGTTTATTCTCACCTAAATCTCCAGGTACAATGTTCTTGGTCTGCTTGTACATCCCTCCCACAGGTACACGTAAGACCTATAAGACCTCAATGTCAAGGAGAAGCAGTGGCAGAACTGTCACACCCCATCAGCTTAATGTTGAGTAAACGGTGGAGTACCAATGCCGCCCCCTTCTTATTTCCCCGGAAAGGACCCAACCAGCACTTTCACTGAATTAGAGGTAGAAACATGGGTTGCTTAACATATGGATAATATGGATATAAATAACTGGAGTGCAACTCATTGATTCTAAATCCTTTCATGTATTTAAAGCAATTTCCTTAAAGCAGACTGTCAGGAATGGAACCTCTTTTTTCTCTCTTTATTTTTAATCAGTGTTTCTCTGTACATTTTGCTTTATTTATCTTAATGTCTTTTTTATTATTTGCTTGTGTGAGGGTCACATGAATGCTGGGGGGCTTATATTCCACAGAAGTCTTTAGCAGTTGGACAAGCCAAATCTGGTCATGTGTTCTAGCCACAGCTGCCCCGGGAACATTTTTAAAGCTAGTAATTTATATTGCCAAATCATATTTTTGTTAAAAAAAATTGCAGCAACCAATTAATATTGACAATTTATTTAATAAAAATCACTAATTCACTTAGTAAATTATGTAGTAGGCACAGAAGAAATACAAAATCAAATGTACCTAATCCCTCAAAAAAAACAAAAAGAAAAAAATAGCCTCATTCTGTCACTGTTTGGCTTCCTCCCACACATTTCCTGCCCTTAAACATGTTTGTAGTCCATGCTTAGAAGAGAGCTTAGAAGAGTGCCCAGACTAGTGCCAAGAACAGTAGTGGTACGTAGTAGGTGCTTAATACTCTTGTCGATTGACTTCAGACTCATTTCATGAGTGTTTCCCCATCTTAAGACACTCCTTCCTTTTGCACTTTCCTTCTCCATGATGTTGATAGTGACTTTAAATGGCATATACATTTCCTAACAATGAAGTTCATTCCTGAGTCTCATCACACTGGGGTTGTGCGAGTACTTTTCCAGCTGGCTTCTTTGCCTCTATATAACCCTTACCTCCTATGTCTTCCTTATATTTGGTTCCTCTTGCTTTCCCCACCAAATCAAAATATCTCTCTTGCTTCACAACATGGAGCACTTCTGTGGACAGAGGTAGAATGGATCCAGTCCCTGTAACTCCCTATCAGGTGGCAATCCAAAGCCCTCCCTTCAACTACCTTGTTGGGGAGTTCACGAGGCAACCCTAGTGCCTGCTCCATTAACTCAAACTTTTCTGAGTAGCTTTTACAGCCCTGCATCATTAGCCTGATTCTACCTATTCAGTGTGATTTTCCTCTTCTCCCCAATGTTCATCCTCTGTTCCAAACTAGCTGCTCCTACTTCTTCACATTTCCTGGTCTTTTCCTTCCCTGTGCCTGTAACACATGCCTTCAGTCCACCTAATCCATCATAACCATTTTCTTCAGGACCTAGTTTCCTCCAAGTGATCTTTTCTTTCTTTTAAAATTTCAATTACATGCTAAGGATAGTATGACTTTTACATTTATGTTGCACTTTACAAATGACAAACTTTTACTATACACTATCCTCTAAAATAACCATTATGGGTAGGTGTTATTATTTCCATTTTTCTGCTGAAGATGCTAAGGCTCTGAGAGACAAAGTGGTTTGTCAAGGGTCACTCACTCTTTTTTTTTTTTTTTTAAGAGATGGGGTCTTGCTGTATTGCCCAGGCTGGAGTGTAGTGGCTATTAACAAGTGCAATCACAGCACATGACAACCTCGAACTCCTGGCCTCAAGTGATCCTCCTGCCTCAGCCTCCCAAGTAGGTGGGACTACAGATGCATGCCACCACACCCAACTCAAGGGTCACTCATTCTTGATAGTTCAGCACAAGAGCTCCAGTTTTGTAACTCTAAGTCCAAATGATCTTTCCATTACGCCATATCCCCTTCCAGTTACTGCCCCATTTCTCTGCTCCCTTTAAACAACCTGAAAGCGTGTTCACTTTCTAAATTCATTATACTCACCTTCTAGCCTCCATTTCTCTTAATTTTCAGCAAATGATCTTTTGAATCTATCCTTGCACTGACATCTTTTTTGCCAAGATCACCAATGCCTTCCACACTGCTAAACTCAATGACAGTCCTTGGTCAGCAAAATTTGACACAGTTGGTGACATTCTTCTTGAACAGAGTCCTTTGCTGCCTGAATATCACATTCCTTGGGGCTCTTCCTATCTCACTGGTTGCACCTACTCAGAGTCCCACATTGGCTCCTCTTCCTAATCCTTATTTCCAATGTTGAGAATTACGCCAGGGATCTGTCGTTGGCCCTCTTCTCTATCTAAAATTATTTATTCCAGTCCTATGACTTTAAATACTACACCAGATTTGACCTAGAGCCTGAAGGCTGACTCATGGTCTAGCTCCTACTTGATCTGGGCCTTCCAAGGACCATTCTCTGCCCCCAACTATCTCTGTGGCTTCATGTCTTATCACTTTCCCATTCACTCACTGTGCTGCAGCCACACTGGCCTGCTTGCTATCCCATAACCATGCCAAAGAGCTGGGCCTTAATGCCTTTGCTCTTGACATTCTGCTACCTAGATATTAATAGGTGGCTCACTCCCTATTTAATTCAAGTCTCTGCTCAAATGTTGCCCCATCAGCAAGGCCTGCCTGACCTACATGAAAAATCATCCACCTCCCTCCATTATCTCTGTTCCCTTATCCTGCTTTATTTTTCTTTAAAGCACTTATCACTACCTGCATATTTGCATATTATATATATATATATATTCATTTGTTTGCTTACTGTCTCCCTCTTTCAATAGAATGCAAGTTCCAAGAGGAAAAGAAATTTGTATATTTTGTTAAAGGTTATATTCCTAACACATAGAAGAATGCCTGACACATGGCAGGGCTCAATAAATACTTGTTGAAAGAATGAACATGTGATAGCTGAATTGAATACACAGTGCCATCTAATTGTTTATTAATTATAGTACTATCTCCAGAACAATATTTTAATTCTTCTAAAGTAGAACTTTGTGCCTTATATTCCAAACTTGTGTGTAGTTGGCATACTTGTAGGCACACAGTAGGTGCTCAATAAATACTGTGGTTGCCTGGTTGATGTGAGCAATGTAGAGAAAAGCAGGATCAGAATTGCAAGTATATTCAGCAATTCAAGTATAGTCAGTTATTTTCAGGTAACTCTATGATTTTTACAAAGAAAATTAACTGTTATAGTCTCTGCTCTGTGGGAATATGGTTTTTGATACTGAAAATGGAAGATCATGATGTATGTGACCATAAGAATGTGTACAAATAACTATAAACATGCCAAGTTCTTGGGTTCTTTATGGCAAGAACCCAAGCTAAAGTAAATTCAACTGAAAGAAGAGTAAGGGTTGAGACTAAAGAAAGAATATGGGATGTCAAGAAATCTAGACAGAAATAAGGGCTGCATAATGTCACATACACACAAGGAAAAGGAAATTAATCAGGAGGGGGAAGGAAGGAGGCAAGTGGTTCAAAGCTGCAGGTTACTGTCAGGTTTTAGAAACAGAGAATACAGCTATGCATTTCTGCTGGCAAGTTTTTTCCAAGAGGACAGATTGTGGACCTTGAGGTTTTGCATCTATAGCACTTACCCTGTCAAACCAGAGACATTAACAAAAGAGCACCTCAGGAATTTGAAGGAGTCAGGAGGTTCCGTATGTTTCCAGATCATACTTAGAGCCACTTTTTCTCCCTGGCCACAGATTATTACATATGAGTTTTATGTATAATGAATATATGAACCTTGAAAGGTCCATTCAGCTAACTGGAAGATTCCGTTTAGTTTATTTTTCATATATTTTTACTGAAATGTCTTATACCAGAGAGGAAAAATAATCAACTTTTTTCGTTGATTTAATTTATTTACATGGCAAAAAGGATTAGAAACTGAAGGAGATCATAATGTATTTGCCAGTTAACACATTGGTGGCATGGAATAAATTTATAGTTTATCAAAGTTACCACAGCTGATTCCTTAGTAACCCAATATTTCTATCTGATTTCTCAATGTTACAAAGGTGAAACATAGCCTCTAGGTAGTTTCATCAAGAATGTAAGATACTTAACAAATACTCTTCATTGCCTACAATATGGCACTGTTTTTGTTCTTAATTTCCTACCCCAAGCCAGGCAGGGTGGCTCATGCCTGTAATCCCAGCACTTTGGGAGGTTGAGGTTGGTGGATCACCTGAGGTCAGGAGTTTGAGACCAGCCTGACCAACATGGAGAAACCCCATCTCTACTAAAAATACAAAAATTAGGCAGGCGTGGTGGCGGGCACCTTATAATCCCAGCTACTCAGGAGGCTGAGGCAGGAGAATCTCTTGAACCCAGGAGGTGGAGGTTGCAGTGAGCCGAGATCGCGCCATTGCACTCCAGCCTCCAGACTGGGCAACAAGAGCGAAACTCTGTCAAAAAAATAAATAAATAAATAAACCAACAAATGAAAAAATTCCTACCCCAGAATTTATGATTGCATTTGAGTAGATCCCATATAGTCAGTCAGAAAGACTTCATTGCCTATGAAACCTTCATATGCCTGTGAACTTCCTTGTCATATTAACCAGGAAAATGCATTTTAGAACTACCTCTGCACACTTTTCACAAAGCTTTTAACCACAGTGTTTTTCCACTCAGTCCCCGGCTCTCATCAGCCAAGCTGCCACTACCCTGGCTTATTTCTTCTACTTTGTTCTATGGGCCAGCCTCCCCAACTTTGCCTCCTACTTTTCTCTACTTCACTTAGCCTCCTTGATGTCAAAAGTCACACTAGAAAGGCTGCTTTAGTTTTTACAAGCGTTGAATAAAAAATAATAATAATTCAAATTACATTTCCAGGTAGACTTAGTAGCTTAAGGCAAAGCATTTGCCAAGCATAATGCTTCTTCTTTTCCAGATACACTTATGAACTGAAAATGTTACACTTTTCAGGATTTTTAGAGTCTTCAATCTACATCCTCTCATCTTTCATGTTTCTAGAATTCCAAAAATAAGAAAAAGCATTATCTGACATGGGATCTTCCACCTTCCCTTCTCCAGTCACCCTATCTCCTATGGAGATGGTCCAGGCAAAAAAAAGAACTACCTTACCTGCTGATTCAGCCATCCCTGACCTGACTTGCAGCCTTCTTTTGTTTGGAAAGGCTAAACATTACCTTTCCATTCCATCCTTAGTAATGAGCAAGCTGCTACACTAAAAAGGCATTTTTTTTTTCTACATACATCTTTTTCTCCATTAATTCCACTTGTCTTTGATCCTCCACCAGAACAACTCAGAACAAAAACTACAAGTACATAACCCCCAAAATTGATTTGAATTGTTTTCTTCTTCACATGTATCTGATTCCTACTTACTTTTGCCCCCTCCTCTCAAAAAAGGTATATAAAAATTGGCTAGCTTCTAGTTAGAGTAATCTGAAATTATTTTGGATGTGGTAACATAGTGATATCTTACACATTTTTCTTCAAATTCACAGCAGGAACTTCTGTTCATCTTGAATCTGATTTGAATCATACTAACCAATGTTAAATATGAAATGTTCAACACAGATGTGTGATCCCAGGCAAGTTCCTTAATTTCTCCAGCCTTCTTTCTCACTTGTAAAATGGTATCTTCTCTGTCTACTTTACAGGGTTATTGTGAAGTCATCAGTGTTATTACAAACTTTGTATGCTATGCAAATATAGAATATATTATTTTCTGAAAGCCCAGAAAAGCCTAGGGCAGGTCTGAGCATCCTTTGCTAAGGTATACATAAACCAGTCCAAAAGATGACATATAGAGATGGAGCCTTGAGGAAGTCTGAAGAGGAAACCCAAGAGACCCTCAAAACATGCTTAGAGTGCCCAACATAGCATATTCTTATTTGATTAGCATACCAAACATCTGTGAGCACCTATAAAACAGAACAGAGATAAAAGGAAAAAAGAGGCAAGAAGAAAAGCAAGGAGAAGAATGTACACTCAATATGAGTTGTCTTCTAAGGCAGACAACCATATCAGAAAATAAATAATCCAGTGGGCTGTAATGTTTTTAAAGGAAGCGATTTTATACCAATTTTTGTAAATTAATTTTCAAAATGTTCATTTTTAATCAAGCAGGATTTACCATTTTGAGATTAAGATTCAGGGTATAGGTCAGTCAATTCCTTTGAATGATTAAAAAATAAAATCAGTTTAGAAGATGCAAAACTGTATAAAATAAAAAGTATATGTGAATATATATTCATACATACAAATACATTTAGGAAAAAGTAGTAAAAGGAATTATGTCAAAATATTAACTGCGATTATCTTTGGTGTTGAGTTTCAAATGACTTTTACCTTTTTCTCAATGCTTTCTGGATTTTCTGAAATGTTTACAACATATCTTCTTATATACTAATTAAATTAAGTAAATGTTATTTAAAATGTAAAAGGAAACAATTGGCAGCACTGAGCATCATATATATGTTTTTGTTACTAATCCTAACAATGTTGTATTTTCACCAAAACAGAATTTTTTTCCACATAATCTAAATTATCAAAAACCAAAAGTATGATTACCTACAACGGCAGGGCATTTATCTACAATGGCATTAAAGACTAACAGGATCAACACATCTTGTAAGGTACGTGAGAATATTAATTTCTTGTGACCAATAGTGATTGCAATTTCTCTAAGAAGAAAAGATGGCTTAGTAAAGACAAGCAAGGCCCAAGGAACTTAAAGGCGTATTGCTGATTGTCACAGGAGTCTCTTTACCTTGCTCCTTCACCTTCCACCCGCTTCACACTGTGCTAAAGACAAATAAAAGGACTACAAATCAAGCCCTTTATGGACCTTTATGGGTGCTAATCTTGGGTTTATACTCAATTCTGCTGGAGGCGCTTTCACGTTAGACTCTCAAAGTTATTTCATCAGCACTTAGCATTCTCAAAGGCCCTGGACAGAGCAGCCATGGTACAAAAGTTTGCTCAATTAATGTAGAAATAAACAATATAGATATGTTATTAAAGCTGATTTTCTTTCCTAAAGTTACCTTATTTTAATTACCAAGCTCACCAAGAACAAAAGCATCTAAATATCAACACTGGAATTTTACTGGAATATAATTATTTGTCAATTAAAAATGAAATAAAACTTAAAAAAGAAGAATTTCCCTGAATTGCTACAGATACTTTGTAAGTTGTATAGAGGTCTTGGGATTTAAGATGCTATTTTGCAAATGATAATATTTAAAGCAGTTGCTTTAAATAATTTCTAAACCATTAGCTTTCCAACAGCCTGGCTAAATGTAGAGAAGAACAGTGAGGTTATATTTTCTTTTCCTTTTCTTTTTCTTTTTCTTTTTTCTTTCCTGGAGTCTCACTCTGTCACCCAGGCTAGAGTGCAATGGCATAATCTCGGCTCACTGCAGCCTCCGCCTCCCAGGTTCAAGCGATTCTCCTGCCTCAGCCTCCCAAGTAGCTGGGACTACAGTCACCTGCCACCACGCCCAGCTAATTTTTATATTTTTAGTAGAGACGGGGTTTCACTGTGTTGGCCAGGCTGGTCTCAAACTCCTGACCTCACATGATCCACCTACCTCGGCTTCCCAAAGTGCTGGGATTACAGGCATGAGCCAGCATGCCCGGCCTGAGACTGTGTTTTCCTGAAGTGAAAACTTTCAAAATCCATTCCAAGAACTGACCAAATAGCACCAGGAATAGAAGTAGGAATAGAACTCAGCTATGATTCAGCTGCAGGAGCTCATTGCAGTAATGAAAAAACATACATACACACATACATAAATAAATACATGCATAGATACATAATCTTCTGATAGACTTTTTGGAGCAATTTATTCCAATTTAGAAAGGAATGAAAGGAGACATTTATAAATTTGCCGGAAATGCCACCTATTCCTTCAAACACAAGGATTTCTCGCTTCCCCATAAAAGTTTTTGTTTACAGCTAAGAGATGACTCATGCTGTTGAGTTCTTAGCAGAGAGGCATTCAGTAAAAGTTGTAATAACCAAAGGCATCTATCTAGATCATCAGATTTCCTTCCTCTGGTCAGTTTGTGCCACAAATCTCATGCTATAAAAGATACATTTCATCCTTCAGTGTCAGATTTTTTCCAGTTCAGTTGCAAAATTTTATATATTTATATTTCAGTTCTCCTAACAAGAGAATAAAGAAATGGTGGCTCCATACCACAGAAGGGCTTCTTCAGCTATATCTGACAGTGGGTTGACCCTCAGTAAAAATGAGTCCTTGGGGCTGGTATGTCTTGCAAAGTCCTTTTCCATTAACTTACTTCCATTCAAATGCTACCACTGGGCTAGTTGGTGACAAATTAACTATAATCAGTTTCTCCATTCACTATCCTCGGCACAGCTCCAACACAATCTAGAATGAAAGCAAAGGAAGAGGCATCTCTCCTTCTTCTTATTCAGGCTATTTGGCTCTACCAAGGAACTGCTGCACCAGGTCTCACAAAATATAGAACCAATATATAATATACAGAAAGGGGACAAAAATATATTCTACAAAAAATAAAATGAATGTTCATCCTACGTTTTGGACAATCGATGCTTTCCTAATTGCTTGGATCCCTGGCCCCAGCAAATTTCTTTGCTATGTCAGATCTGTGCTAACAATGTAGACTTTCATAAATACCCAAAGAGAGTCAATGTGGGAATCTCCTGAGACATGCTCAAAGCACAGGACCTTCACTGACACACTCTCCAAATCATCCACTTTTGTTCCCTTTGAATCTCAGGACCTTCATAAAAGCCTCCATCCTTCTCGATTGTGCTTTAGGCATTATCATGGCCATGTGTCCAGCCTTCTATAAAGCCCTGACCACTGAAAGCTCTCACTCTGTCTCTATCACAGTAACTCTTAAGGAAAGGGAGACTGGTTTATAAGTCTTAAGTAAAATCCTCAGGGGAGAACAGATAATCAAACACTTTTTGTGGGTATACCAATGGGTGTTCTGTTGCTTCAGATAACCCAATATATCCTCAGTTTCACAGTTTATTCTTCAGGAAAACAGAGCCAGCCTCAGTTACTGCAGAAAATATGGAACTGGCCCTCCACTGTCCCCCACATAGGTAAGGAAGAGACCTTTCCTATAGCAAAGTATTCGAGAAGAGGGTTCTTTTTTTATAAAGATAAACAACAGGAGGAAACCAAACCTCTCTCCAGCTGATTTTCCTTCCCACCATCAATCCTCTGGCCTCACAGCAAAAGAGGAGGGCCACTAATCCCCTTCAGGTTGGCTTTTCCGGTGGAAGAGACAGCCGTAGCTTTTACGAATCTTTAGAAGAGGTTTGAAAATAAATCATTTGGGGGTGAGGGGTGGGGGAGATCCAAATGTAGAAATCATAAGAAGGACTAAATAAAGAGCCAAAGTGACAAGACCACTAAGAAAATGCCATGGACAATGAAGAAAGGAGAGCAGTGGAAGAAAGCAAGTTGTGACTTCTGACCCACCTTGGGCTGTGGGTGATTCTCCACCAGTGATGGTGCTTTGGAAAGGTAAAGTGTAGTGGCTAAGGGTCTAAATGTTCTTAATGAGCCATGGAGCCCAAGTTATTTTGGGAGGAAAGAAAAATAGGCTTTCTGAGTATTTTTCCTTTCCCTAGCCTGGCACCACACCCACTCAGCCTTCTTCCTTGTTGTGTCACCTGTTTCAAAGTCTGCTTCTTTGGTCTCTTGATTATTTTTTTCCTTTAGAGAAAATTGTATGCACTTAGTTCAAAACAAGAACTCATCTAAAACACTGTGTGTGTGTGCATGTGTGTGTGTGTGTACATGCGTTGTTTCTCATTATTTCATTGGTGAGCTATCAGTGAATGCTTAAAGCAAACCATGTGCAGGTGTGCTAATTTATGATTACAAAAGTTGCTCAGACAGATATTTAATAAGCAAAAGCATGAATTAAAAAATAAACTTAAAAATACAAACTCTGATGCTTGGCTTCTCCAAGAAAAGTTAACCCTGAAAACAGGTCTCTTTCTTTCCTGCAGCTCCAGCTCCAGAGCTGAAAGGAATGGTGTGTCCAGCCAGCCTTTCTTAGACTTGCTCTGCTCAACTTCTCTTCCAGCCTTTAAATGCATGAAGGTTTCTGCTTTCAAAAATAAATCCTACTTATTTCCTCTCTCTTTCCTTCTCTGTGACAATAAATTCCTTGAGGGTGATTTTTGGATTGCATCACTCAAGATCCAGGTTGTACGAACTTTGGTGTCACCTGGAAATGTTTTTGATTTCTCCCAGTAGGGAAGGAACAGACAAAAATGAATCAATTTCATAAAGCCCCCTACTTTTCTATCTGGAATATACAAATCAAATGAACCTGGGTTTTTCTAACAATAAAACACTATCTCCCTTAGTCCAAAATTAATAATGCACCTATTCTGATTATCAATAACAATTTTTTGATCATATGGCAGATCTGTTCCTCTTTTTGGTCATATTTTTCTCAATTAAAGATTCTAATGACCACTGAATCAAGACAAATTACCCTCATTATTTATGTCCACAAATCTCTGTGAGTCTGAGCTTCAGAATTATAATGGAAAACAGAAATCATGCCTTTGATTTTGAAAGCAGAAAGGTGGCACTTTGTTGCACTTTATAAACACACAGAAAATCACTAAAAGGGAAGGGATTTGAAAAGTCCTCCATTCAAGCCGTCATCCTTCAGCAACCTGAACTATTTAACAATTCTTATAGTCAAGAAGTTCTTCTTTAAATCTAACCTAATTCAGTTGAAACCTATTCTTTCTCTGACTTTGCCAGAAACAAAACAGCTGGTCACCATACATAGCTTAATAACTCTCATAATTTTGAAGTCTGTTATTAAGTCATTTTTCAGTCTCCTCTTCTTGAAGCTAAATGATCCCAAGTCTTTCAACTTATCCTCATAGGTTCAATTTTACAAGCCTTTAATCATCATCAATGCTTTTCGCTAAACATTCTGAAGTTTTCCATGTTGCTCTTATGTTTTGAAACCCAGATCACCTTTGGGATTGCTTCTCATTGTCCACAAAAGCCAAGGCTTTACTGCATGACACATAGTCCTAAGAGAATCTACTCATATAGATAACCTACTGCTTTGTTTGGGTTATTTTTAGTAGAGGCCCACTCTTATGGCTCTTTTTTTTTTTTTTTTCTAAGAAAACATGTTCTTTGGGACCCAGAATTCTTATGGAGCCCCAGCTACAGACAAGCCATTCCCCCTCCATCTACTCCCACTCGATTTTTCTCACCAGAGCTCTTCAAGGTCTTTCTCAACCTCCTTTCCCTACCAATTTGGGTCTTGTGGTCCTCTGCTATAAAATAAGTATCTAGCTAATCTGATCTGATTCACTTATTTAAACCAAGTTGTTCACCAAAAATGGCTTAGAATGTGTTATCCTTTGCAGATAACATCTGTGAACATCCTGTCCTCGAAGCCTTAACTCGAAGAAGAATCTCAGGCACCTGGTGAGAATGATATGAGAGTGGTTTGGGGCCAGGAGGGATGAACATGAAAGGTCCTTTTGTGCTCCTCTAATTACACCACACCAGCCTTGGGTACAATTATAAACAGCAACTTTTGGGTGTGTGAGTCCAGTCTACTCTTTTTGCAACCTCTTGCCAACGATGTAGGCATTGCTAATGTCCTCTCACCTAGCAAAGTTAGGTATTAGATTCTGATACTGACTGTGTTCAAGGTTTGCACACAATGTGCCTTTTGCCTTGATGTCTCTTCCCCCAACTCTTCCTCAAACTGGCTTCTTCTCACCCCTTAGGTCTGTGCTCCGATGTCATCTCCCCAGACCGGCCTTCCTTGGACCACTCTTCAGTAGGTTCCATTCTGTTCCCTCCCACTCCATTACTCTTTACTATGACATCAGTTCCCTTTACAGCACTTATCACAATTTGCAATTAGATGTGATTATAGATAAATGTTTGTTTACTTGTTTCTTGCCCTTTTTCTCTACAGAATGTAGGCTCCTCAAAGGGAGGATCGCGCCTGCCTGGCACCTGGCTAACAGTAAGCACTCAAAAGTAATTTTTTGAATGAAAAAATGCTGGAAATATGACGTTTTCAAACACACCTCTAATTGTCACAAAAAAGGCTCTGCTATTTTAAAGGGGAATGGTGTTTTCAGTGTTGGGACAGGGTCAGGGGAGGAATGGATCTTTCTCAGATCCATCTAGTCCCACATCATTCAGGTAACACAGGCCCTTCACATCACAGAGGCAGTCATTAACTGGAAACAGTCGTCAGTTCTATTGTCATGCTCCTTTTCCTTACAGCAATTATCCTCGTTTCCAGTTATTCGCTCTCCTTTGAGCTTCAATACTCATTCAACAAACATACCTATATCCATGAAGTGCATGCCCACTCTGTGCCAGGCCTTATACCTTTGACTTCTGTACTATTCAGTGATGCTACTGCAGCACCAAGCATGCTTCTTATGTAACACTGCTTCATCACACCAACCAAGAATGCCCTGGGCCCGACACTTACACAGACTTGACAAACGGCAACAGGATAAACAGGAAAATATCTGGAATCCTTGCCTGTCTCTATAAATCATCTGCTGACTTGCAGAATAACACAGGACAAATGAGTTCTCGGGTGTCCATGCCTCAGTTTACTTATGTGTAAAAAGGATAATGCCTCCCTCAGAGGGATGTACAGAGAATCACTGAGGTAATGTCTAAGCATTTGGAACTCCTTGGCAGAAAGGCGCTACATAATTACTATTTGGTATTTAAGCTGCCCTTCATGTGTGCCAAGTACTTTATGATCATTCCTTAGGAGTTACTCCTAGCTACTTTGCAAAGTTGTCTTCATGTCTATTTCCATTTGAAAGACGAAGAAATGGAAGTAGAGAGAAGTTTAGTGATTTGCTTAAGGTAACAAAGATGGCAATGAGGTCTCAAAAGAAGAATTCCTGAGTCCTCCAATTCCCTTAGCCATAAGGGAATCCACCTCTTAAACATAAACTACCCTTACAGATTAATTCCCTGTTCAGCTACTCTGAAACAGCCCTCATGGTAGAAAACACATTGTCACTTGTTTTTGCAGGCTGGAGTAAACAGTGAGGGGGTGAAACAGAAACCAAAGCTCTAGAATTAGTAACCCAGCCTTCACACTCACCCTTCTTTTTACACATTTATATTTCTCCTCACTTCCTGTACAACAACCTGCATTTGGTACCTTCATCATCTCCTTGAAGGGCCCATCTTTGCCACTAATAATTTCCTAGGCCAATCCTAAAGAGGCATAAAGCCCTGATTAATCATCCTGAGTATCCCCTGCAACCAAAATACATGCTAGCATTTTTACGCAGGTTGTATCTCATAAAATTTAACTCCAAGGAGATAAATGAGAAGATGAGAATGCATGCTGTGGAGGGTGCATATGCAGTCTGAGAATTCACAGAAAAAGGCAGAAAGCACCAGCTTGCTTCAGTGTCGTCTGATGTCTTCCCCACCAGCCAACTACTGCACAACCCCAGGAAGATACATACCCAGCCGGCACTGGAATCACCCCATCCACCTTGCCCAGAGCTAGTCCTACCCCAGTTCATGGTCTCCTGGCCCTCTTAAACCATGTCCCTCTAGTCCACACATTATTTTCTTCCCTATTCTTAATTCATTGATTCATTTACCATACAAAAGACAGCTCTTATGGTTCTGAGTCCTGTACTCTCACCAAGATGATAGAAACATGTGGACACCAATATCTAAGGATGCCTGCTGTGGTTGTTCAAGGAGCAACAGCCACATGACCTCTGCAGAGCAAGTGTAATGATGGAGTTCTTTAACATAAAGTTGGATAAAAAGTTCCAAAGCAACTCAGTGCCTGCCCACGGCAAAAGTGTAAAATAGGGTATTTAATTTCCTCCCCCTTTCTTTGCTTTCTCCTCTGCAGGAACATTCCCTCCTGCCTCCTCCCCACTAACTGACCCTAGACCTCTCCAGAGCTCTCCAGAGTGACAGGAGCTTAGAAACATTTCCCTTCCACCATCTTTCATGAACATTATCTGTCCTGTGTTCCATTTCCTTAAATACTACTCCAGCTAACCTGATAATAATGACCTGAAAGTCTCAATACAAAGGAATAACTGGAAGTGTGGATCTCAGGCACTCAGAGCAGACAGGCTTTCAGCACAATGCCTCTCACATCACCACATGTTGGCAGCAGCTAACACACACAACTGCTAACATTTTCAGGAATAAAAACTCTCTGAGAGTTTCACACCAACAGTTTCTCGTTGAAGGAATTACTGAAGGATCTACATCAAGAAAAAAGCAAACTCAACTTAGAAGGAAGAACTAAGGTGAAGGAAAGAATGATGAGCAAATGAATCAATAAACATAATGGATAAATACAAGTATAAACATTTTTTAAACACCGATAATGACTAATCCAGAAAATATAAAACAAGAATATACTAAAATATCAGATAACGACATTAGAAGAGAGGGGGTGAGACTGCAGTTTAAAGAATGCTAAAGTTCTTGTATGGACAGAGATCATGATTAATTTTAATAAGACAAATTTACATATTAAAATGGTAAAGATAATACTAAAATAAAAGAAGCACATTCAATGGTAACTTGCAAACCAATAGAGTAGGAAAGCTAGCATGTATCGAGAACAACAAAAAAGGAATACTCTGAAAGGAAAACATTTGCAGAAGAGAGAGATATGGAAATACAGAAACCCAAAACTCTTACCTTCCAGTAACAAAATCTTGCACTCTTAAGAGTATATCAGAACTGAAAAGCATCAGGAATGCTCATTGCTACAGTCGACCTGCAGCAAAATTGTGATGCCTGAAGTTGGCAACCACTGGCCTCAAGGCCAGCAATGGTCCTGCCTGCTGCACACTGCCACTCACCGTTTACTTTCTGGTACCCAGGATTTCACTGACCACTCTCCCCCTATCTTCCAAAAGCTACTTCCCGAAAAAGGATTCTATATCACTTGTTTTTATCTTAATAAGAATTTAAGTCCGAGTTACCATTTCCAGGGGTGCGTGGGTTTAAGCCTTAATCCTAAATTTTAATGAAGGGTTTTGGTCTTCCAACAAATAGATTTTCACCACCAGTGCACAGTAGAAGAGAAATTCTGAGAACTGGAGCCCTTCCTTTGCTACTTACAAACACAGTCTTTTATTTTAACTGTTACATATGATCTTGAATTAATATTCTAGACCTAAATGGTTTTTATGCCTTTTCTTAATTTCCAAAAGTTACTTGAAAAAACAAGAGTAATTAATTATTTTTTATACCTGCCTAAATAAAAACTTTTGAGATTTTATGTGAAGGTCAAAGATGTTCTTTAGTTGACATCATAAGTGGGTCCTATAAAAACGCTAGGTAGGGACAGGTATGAATGGGAAAAGCAATATAACAAATCTTTTCTTTTCCCTGCTATTTTTAAGTATATCCTATTCACTGGCCTAGTCTTCCTTGAAGAAATTGCCAGACACAAACAAAATAGAGGTGAACAGAGTATTTCAGTGATCTATCAGGAATTATTATCTTTGAGAAGGAAAGTCATTTTTATTAAAAAGAGAGAGAGAGAGACCAAAAAAAGCGGGGGGAACCCCTTTCTCTCAAGTCCCTGTCAAGTCCCTAACACTATTTTCAGAATGAATGATTCCTGACTTACACTAAGATACAAACTACTGACACATTTGGATCAAGCATGTATGTGTTTTTAGAACACATATCACTTGAAAACTTGCCATGCTATATTTAGTTAGAAGTAAATATATCAACTGGAACATACGCATGTGGAAACTGTGCTCTTGCTGTGAAAGCTGCAGTGCCTTGTTAACACAAGTCCAATACAATGAGAACGCACATTCAGAGCCGGGAAGCCAGGGAAGAGAGCAAAGGAGGGACACGAGCATGTTTTAACGGTGGTGATAATTTGCCATGAAAGGATGTTAATGCCATAGCTCCTTGCTGCAGCATGCCATGTGCTGCTGAATTAAATTACTGCCATGCAGTCTGCGAGCGAAGGAATGTGTAAACAGGCCATATATCCTTGCATCAGTTCCACAGAATGTTGCACAACACAAAATGCCTCTCGATGTGTCATTTCCTTCTTGGCTATCTTCCCAGCTCCTGACAGCCAGTCAACAAAAAAAAAAGGACTGAAAGATATTTAAAACTGGTCTTCTCAAGAGCACATTCCATCAACCACCAGACATAACCTCCACCAGCGCTTCTGACCCATCCCCCCGCCACCCTCATCCTTCTTGAAGAAAGGGAAACAGAGAACAGTGGGTTTTTTTTACTGTTATTATTCTCTTAAGTTAAAGATTTTCAACGATGTTTTACGTACTGGTAGCCAAGTGATGAATATCTATGACAATCAAATTGCTGCTTGTATTTGCCAACTTGTAAATATCAAAACATGGCATTTACTCATAAATTCTATTCCTTGGGCACGTCAGAGACAGTAAAGAACCCAGGGGAAGTCTGAAAGTCAGGAAGTTCAGGGCTTCTCTACTAATGCTTTGCATTAAGGACTAAAACACAGGCCTGTGGCATCTGGGGCATGGCACAAAGCCTATCAAGGTTTTTTCAAATCATCTTCACAGACTGCAAGAATGTGAATGCAAGAACTGTGTCCAGAAAAATCAAATAACCTTAAAAAATACATCTGCTGTGCCTCTATCCAACACATTTTACATGTCCCCCCACCTTATTTCACATGTGACCAATCTCTAAATAAGCATCTTCCTGGGCCGGGCACGGTGGCTCACACCTGTAATCCCAACATTTTGGGAAACCGAGGCAGGTGAATCACGAGGTCAGGAGTTTGAGACCAGCATGGCCAACATGGTGAAACCCCGTCTCTACTAAAAATACAAAAAATTAGCCAGGTGTGCTGGCACGCACCTGTAATCCCAGCTACTCGGGAGTCTGAGGCAGGAGAATCGCTTCAACCCAAGAGGCGGAAGTTGCAGTGAGCCGAGATCCCACCACTCTACTGCAGCCTGGGCGACAAAGCAAGACTCCATTTGAAATAAAATAAAATAAAATAAGTATCCTCTTTTGGTAAATAAGCAAAGATCACAGGCCAGTCTTTGGCATAAAAAGCTCATTCCTTCACCCAACTAAGATGAAAAGTAATGGAGGATAAAAGTGAGCTGCTGCTGACATCAGCTGGAATGAAGAAGAGAAAATGTCAACCCCTCCATTCTCTCCACCCTTCACCAGGCTGGAAAGCAGTCCCAGAACTAGGTGAAACAGCGTGACAGAAAAATGAGATAATATCTTGCCTAGACCACCTGGTTTGTTAAGTCTGTTAACTCAAGTTTTTTAAGGTAAAACTTCTGCAATTGGACATGCCTCAAAAATACGGAGAAATAAAACTTCTCTGAACAATTACAGATTTGTTGATGAATTGGGCACAATTGAGAATGAGCAGACAGGAAAAGAAAATCGTTTAGCTGCAGGACCTAAGCCTAACAAGCTGAGTGAAGCATGATACTAAGGCAAGCCTAGAAATACCAACAGTGCCCTGTACTTCCAGATAACCTCTCACTAACCTAAGTCCCAGACCGTTACTGAAGCCATACACAAAGCCAAGCAGAGAAATGTTGCAGCCATGTACTCTGAGCCTGCAAGAAAGGAGCTAGATCACGGGAGGAAAAAAGGCAGAGCTTCTTTCTCCCACCAGCTCACGATAGGTGGCTGGCTGATCAGTGGTGAATGCCAGTGCCCTGGCAGGAAGTACACAATTCACAGCTTTGTTCTCTCCTTGAGAGTAAATACGATTTACTTACCTGAGACCTGACACACAAAAATTTTTAGAAACCCACTCACATGTATCAGGCAATAGGTTTGCAAGGGTACCAGCAAGCAAGAATTTCAAAGTTGGATGATATAAAGTATAAAACCTCTCATCTTGGCCGGGAGCACTGGCTCAAGCCTGTAATCCCAGCACTTTGGGAGGCCGAGGTGGGCAGATCACCTGAGGTCAGCAGGTCAATACCAGTCGGCCAACATGGCAAAATCCCATCTCTACTAAAAATACAAAAATTAGCCAGGCATGGTGGCACACACCTGTAATCCTAGCTATTTGGGAGGCTGAGGCAGGAGAATTGCTTGAACCTGGGAGATGGAGGTTGCAGTGAGCCAGATCAAGATCATGCCATTCCATCTCAAAAAAATTTTAAAAATTCCCTCTAATCTTAACCATCTGAGGATTCATAAGATATTTCTGCTACAGACTTGTCATGTTGCTGGGTAAGGCTCATACTTCTTTTTGTTCAAACATCTGATGTTCTTCTCACTTGAGTATTGATCTGCTAATACCAAGCACCACAAGCGAATACCCACCACTAATTCATCTGATGTTCACCAAATCTGTTCAATTCAGAATGACACTACCATTAGACTAGTAAATTTGGAGTCACTTTCTTTGAATGTCCCCTAGATTGAAAAAGCCAAGAGTCCTTTCAGAAGATGGTACCCTGAAAAAATTATTTCTCCTGTTGTGACAATGACAACTGCCAGCTAAGCACTTACGTAAGTTGATGACATTGGTGTCATGAACCACACCCCCCAACGTTCATACCATTGGTGGTTGTTTCCCTTAAATCCAGGCTGCACCTGTGTCTTGCTTTAACCAATCAAATGTAGAGAAGCAATTCCATGCCAGTTCTGAGCCTAATCCTTAAGAAGGTCCAACACCCTTGGGTGCAGTGGCTCACACCTATAATTCCAGCTGCTCAGGAGGCCAAAGCAGGAGGATCACTTGAGGCCAGGAGTTCAAGACCAGCCTGGGCAACATAGTGAGACCCCATCTCTACAGAAAATGTAAAAATTAGCCAGGTATAGAGGCACATACCTGTAGTCCCAGCTACTTAGGAGTCTGAGGTGGGAGGATCACTTGAGCCCATGAGTTTGAGGTTGGAGTGAGCTATGATCATGGCACTGTACTCCAGCCTGGATGACACGGCAAGACCTCATCTCAAAAAAAAAAAAAAAAGGAAAGAAAAAAAAAAAAACAAGGCCTGAGACCTCTCACTTTTGTACCTGAGGGAGCCCTGAGCTGCCACCATGCAAGAAGTCAGACTCAGCGGGAAAGACCACACGGAGAGGCCACATGGAGAGGAAGAGGATCCAGGATTATACAGTCAGAGATGCGGTGGGGCCTGCTGTCCCATCATTCCAGCTGAGTCCAACCATCCAGCCATCCCACCAAGGCATCAGATACATAAATGAAACATGTGGGATGTTCCAGCACAAGCCATTATCTGATTGCAGCTACATGATAGACCCCAAGCCTTACCAATAGAAAAACCATCCAGAGGAACCCCAATCAACCCAAAGAATCATAAGAAATAATAAACTGGATGTTATATTTGAGGGTAGTTTATTATTTAGCAATAGGCAACTAAAAATGCAGAAAGAGAATTTATTCTATGTAAGGTTATTTACTTTTTCCATCCTCTGCACAACCAATAACACCTTTTTCCATCAGTCCTCTTCCCTAACTCTGAACCACTTCTATAGAATATGATGTTGCTAACCAAGTTTTCACATTCCTGTAGAAATTATTTAAATCCGACTGGAAGTGGAACCAAGTCCACAGATGGAACAAGGGATTCTAATAGAAACTGATGTTTAAAAGAGCTAGGTATCTAAATGCATTACTATTGCTGCTGCTGCTTTACCACTTCTCTGGCTGACAGTTGTTCTTCAGAGCTAGCTTGCCAATAGAAGGTCAAAATGCCTTGCCTAAACACAAGACTTACAAATTTGGGATCTTAAGTATGATGTCATGTCTTAAAATGATAAGCTGGCAAAGAAAATAAATGGCATTTTGTAAAGATGTGCACCATTTTCATGTTTATGCTACTTAAGATGAAGGTTCTAATAAGTCATCGGCTATGTTCCTTTAAAGGGAAGTTTTATAACCGAGATGAATCACAACTGCAAAAGATCAAAGTTAAAAAACATCAATGATGCCATAGGGTACTTTTTAATCTTGTAATGAGTGATGATCATGTGCTCTTATGAAGTCAGTCCAACTGCCAACGCCAGATGTGTATATTAAGAAAAGAAGTTGTTTGTGATGTGACAGCACTGGTTCAGCTGCCAGAGACAGAAAACACAGAAGGATGAAACCTTTTGGATTTTTGAGTGAAAAGCAAGTCTTGGCAGATGTGTTGATAGGCAAGGCCTCAGAGTGGAGTACCAGTGCCATAGCATCTGCTCTTGGACTTTGCTGCAAACAAATTAAATTTATCATCAGTTCTGCACAGCTTTCCCTGGGCAGCATGAATATCTACTCAGGCATAATTTATAATACAAATTAGTGTCGTTTACTAATGAGCAAAAGTTAGTAAAGCCATCTGCAGGGGGAAAAAAGTAATATACTAGAGAACAGAATCTATAGATGGTATCTGTTTCCTAGAAGCATACCATAAGAAAAACTCTACGGCAAACCTCTGACACTGAAGAAAATTGATGTAACAATACCTGACACTTAATGAACACTTTCTACATGACAGTCACTGTGCTACCCATTTTACATACATTGCATTTAACATTCTTGCGGCAACTGATGAGGAAGGTATTATCATTCTCACATAAAAGATGAGAAAACCAAGGCAAAGAGAAGTTAGGTAACTTGCTTGTCTCCATACAGTTAATAAATGGTGGAGTTGGGATTTCGATCCAAGCAGTTTGACATAAAGACCCAACCAGTTAACCCAGACTTTGTCCTCGTTCAAACAGCTGAGCTACCAGAAGCAGGCTTTTCAATATATATTCAGATCTTTAGAGGAAGGAGTAAAATTCCATCAACAGGAACCGATAGTACAAAATTCTCAACTCCTTCAAGCCACTATAAGTGATAAACAGAAGTATACTACTTTTATGACTAATAACCACTAATTAAGGAATTATAATTTGGGGCAGAGGAGGCTAAACAATTGCCTATAAATTGCTCCGTTCCCCTCTCCACCCGCCCCAGGAAGGCCTTTTACTAAAGCCCTTCTCTATTAAGGATCAATAAAATTAGCCACTTTGAATAAGCAAGGGTTGACAAACTACAACCTGGCTCACCAATTATTTTCATAAGTAAAATTTTAGTGGAATACAGGTTGAATGTCCTGAATCTGAAAATCCGAAATGCTCCAATATCTGAAAGTTTTGAGCACCAACATGATGCCACAAGTGGAAAGTTCCACACATAAGTACGTAACATAAACTTTGTTTCTTCCACAAAATTATTGAAATATTGTATAAAACTATTTTCAAGTCATGTGCATAAGGTGTATATGAAACATACATGAATTTCATGTACGGATTTGGGTCTCATCCCCAAGGTATCTCATTATATATGCAAATATTCCAAAAATTTAAAAAAATTGAAATCCAAAACACTTCCGGTCCCAAGCATTTTGGATAAAGGACACTCAACCTATATAGCCATGACCATGAATGTATGTATTTGCTTATGCTGCTTTTGAGCTACAATGGCAGAGTTGAGTGGTTGTGACAGAGACCACCATATGGCCCACAGAGTCTAAAGGATTTTCTGTCTGGCACTCTACAAAAACTGTTTGCCAATCTGTGTTCTAGAGGATCTCCCATTTAACATTACATGTACCAACTAATCAAACTCCTATTATAGTCACTGTTTAAGAAAATTGGAAATCTTGCACATTTCCCACACCTAGGAGTGTCAAAATTAAAGAATAATATTGAGAAGAGGGCTATGCTACACATATTCAATGCCCAGGATGACCAAGAGCAGAGAGGAATCCAGCACAGAGTCCAGGTTATAGGATTCAGCAGTCGCTGAAAGCAGACCCATCCCTCTCTCCAGACACTGACTTCGTCAAGTCACCCCATAATGTCAGGAAAATGACCTTGCATTTTCACCGATATTTTCAGTTAATAAGAAATGTTATTCAGGCTTATCTAGAGCAGGTGGTCTACCACTTGCAGATCTGTATCTGCTTCCACCGCCCACCCTGGGCACCACACAAAGCCTGAACTCAGGTCCCACGTATACCACCTGGCCCCTCTATTCCTAACTCTCACTGCTTTCAGAGTACTTCTTTGCCTTTACAAGGCAGTGAGTCTATTGACTAATTTGGCCAAAAACCTCTCTAAATAAGGTACTGCTATCCACACTTGAAACAGAAGTGACTTTTCCAAAGCTACCCTGCCTTCTCACTTATTGTCATATCGTTCAGAACAGGGAGCACCTATCCTTCCCTGTTTCCTCTCCCAACCATCAAATTTTGAGCATCAACTCTTGTGTATATGTACATATACACACAAACATACACACACACACACACACACACACACACACACACACACACACACAAATGGTTTTTCCAAGAACTGAGAAAAGCAGCTGAGATCAGCAGGAAACATCTTTAAGAGATAAGTATCTCATGGTGCTACATGTTAAAAACCAACTATCCTGCTATATGCATTACTAAAATGGACATCATGCCTTTTCAGGAATTCCGGGGCTAGTCTGACCAAAAGTTAGAAGACATCTTCCATCATAAGGCATCATCCCCAAATTATGGCCATCCAGAAAAGGCAGGCAAAGCCCCAAACCAGGCAAAGCTCTGTTCTATTCACCTGTACTCCATAACCACTAGCCCTTAGGCCTAGAGACTTGGGGCTTACACACATGTGTACAGCAATCACCTAACAGGACATTCCCAAATTGAACAGACAGGGCCAGCACTGACTCAACATTATGAACCTGGAAGAATGCCATACACATGAAGGGAGAAGAAAATAAAAACCTCAAAGACTTGCTTTTGAGGCAGGAAACCTCCCTAGTTCAGGCAAGCAGTCAGTCTTTGTGAAAAGAGACAGCAGCAAAAGGGACAGGACCCATCATAAGTTCCCACTGCTAGGAAGGTTTGCTACTTGGGTAGAGGCAAAATTTTATGAGACCTTTTCTCTCATTTGAGGGGAAGAAGAGATATGCCACTCTCATGATCTAGGCAGGTTGATTGTTACAGAACAAGTACTTCTGCCAGCTATACCTCCACCACAAACCAAATTGAACTCCCTAAATGCAGTGATTAGGATTCCAATGTATTCACTCAGCAAAGGCAGAGTTCTATATGATGTTTCCATTGGCACACAATTGTTAACGGTTTATATATCAAATAATCTTTAATCTCTAAATATATTTAAATACCGCTATGCTGAGTTTGTTCAAAGCAGTTTTTTGGTGGCGGTGGGGCAAGCAAACCTCAGTCAATTTAGATTTAGAAGGAACATACATATTGGCCCAAATAGATTATGTGCACTACCTGAAACTGATTGCCGGTGAAACCTTCTGGATGTCCAGACAGACAAATAAACCAAGATGGATTTAAAGGTGGTTTGACTCTATCTGTTAAAAAGAAAACTACCTATAACAATTACTAGAGCATGACCAAACAACGGTGTTGTAACAATCAAGCAAGTTATCATTTGCAAATAAATTCTTTGTAATTAAGCAGTGTGCTCTTCATAAAGGGAATTGAGTGGGCGAGTTAAAAAGCTCAAACACATTCTTAGGCCATGGGAAACACATGCAAATGCTTTTTGACTAAGCTCAAGATTTTTAAGTTTACTCTTTTCTTCCTCAGCTCTCATGGGTCTATTCTGCCCCAGTATGTTCAGTACATGAGCAAAATTTCTTAGCAAATAGTTAACAGTGACTGAATAATTATTCACTCATTTCCCAAAGTTATGGAGGCCTTAGCAATTGTGTGGTAAAGGTTAAAACCGTAGTTTTATTTTCTAACTCTGAAGTTTGATTAACTGTCCCTCACTAAAAAAATATATATGCAGATAGCAAAGTCTACAAAGACACTATGGGTTGAAAGTGACCCTAACTCATTTGGAATAAATTCCTCATAGGGTCTCTGGAAACTCTATTACCATTTTCAATAAAAAGGGGAGTACTTACTTCTGGGTTCCCGAGGTCCATCCACTGTAACTTTAATTGCTCTGTGGTAGGTAGCTACTTGGGGGGGATTTGTGAAGACAGTTATGGTCAAGGTGAAACTCTTGCCTGCAGATATAAAAGGGGAAAACATACAGTGAATATTAAAAAACAGTGTTGATGATTACACAGCAGCATAGATTTCCAAATTGCATTTAAGCACCTCTAAGGAGGCAATGAAACAAAGACAAGAGGCAGGACTCCTTCTTCTAAATTGGAAACCCCCTGTTGACCACTTTTAAGACATTTCCAAATTTGCTTAGTGTCAAGATCATCGTCCTCATTGTAGTGCTACACAGGAAGACTCCAATTCCAAAAAAGCTCCTCAGTAGCAAGAGTTGTAATGAAAACAAAACCCTGGTCCACTTGAGGGAGGTTCTTTTTCTTTCAATTTTCTCCAACATCAGGAACACATCCAAGCACAGACAATTTTAGAAGTCTTTATTTAGGGTTAGGTCATGACCTCATGAGAGAACAATAGTAAATCATTGTTGATTATGTTATTTACTTCACATGGTTTTAGCATTTCATTTGCTTAGCTGCACTACAAGAAGAAGATAAAAGAGGAAAGTTCTTATGGGAATCATTTTAACAGGAGCCAGTGTCTCCTGTCCTGGCCTTAATGTGCCTGTGGTATGATGATTTCATCATTACTGGAACAAAGTTTTTCTCCTCCCTGTCTACCCCTCCCCTAACATACATCCTTGCTGTTAAATCTTGAAATAACTCCCTGACAGTGACTTACTTTTTGCTAAATGAACATGACATCTCTCAATATAAACTCAGATTTTGCTTTTAGCAGAAGGTGTGCTTCATTGAAATATTACATCTGATGCTTCAAATTAATGAGCTAAAAGCAATGAATAAGAAGGGGAAAAGAGGGAAAAGTTTGGTAGCATATTTGGATGTCTGTTTTCTCCAGAAGAAGATACGATTCTCTGTTGCACAGACTTACTAACAGTTGTAATCAGTTAGATTTGCAACGGTTAATCATGTCAGATAGTCAAAACTGCAAACTGTTACAAGACAGGAAGAGGTGGGCGTGAAACAGTGACTCAATAAAACATTCAGCAATCTCAGGCCAGAGTGCTCATTTAGTCTGCTCCTGTAACAGACCTTTAAAAAGCTCATTTTGTTTTGCTTTGTTTTTTTGGTCAGAGATTCTTTTTCTCTTTACTGAAAACTGAGAGTATTAAACCAAAACACAAATCTTTGACAATATGTACCAATGCAAAGTTTAATGCAGTCTTTTCAAAGCTTAATATGGAACAGGTTATATACAAGGCTTAATGGAGAACAGGTCTTTGGCTGTCAAGTCTAGTGAATGGGTTTTCTTTTCAACCTAGACCATGTAAGTTCCTAAAATCTGTTTAAGACACACATCATTTGTTGCTGAGTATAAATAGTTTTAAGTCTCCTTGGCTATACTTTTCCATAGCCAAGGGGAAAAAAACAGGAAAGAAAAGACAGGAATGGGGTGGGTGCAGTTTGAATAGGGAAAGGCGAATAACAATTAGAAACTTGTTAAGTGCCACTTCATACACATTATTTCAATTAATCCTCCCCACTTAGATTTCTCACCCCCATTGCACAAATAAAGAGGCTGAAACCTCGAGAGACTTAGTAATTTACCCAAGTTCACCCAACTAATACATGAAAAAATGAGGATTTGAACTTCATTTCTCAGAGTCTAAAATTAATGCTCTTTTTTTTAAATACTCCGTCACTTGGCCACTTCCTTAAGCGGCTTGATCATGCGCCATTTAAAAAAATTAATAAGTAATTTATTTCTAGGTGCATCCCAATCAGCTCTATGTGCCCAAGAAACAGTAAATATAAATGGACTAATGCAATATCTCAGGATGATGAAAGTATCTGTTTTTAAAGTGTCATTGATAAATCGTATTTCATCCACTATATTGGGTATTACGTAGATTTAAATAATTTATAATTAGTTAGCAAAGAGAGGCTTTATTATAAACATTAAGATTAACCAAAAGAATAAACCAGCCAGGAGTCTAATAAACCAGTTACAGAAAACTAAAAGTCTACAGAATTGGAAACCAGAAACTTGAATAGAATGCCACTGGGTCCAAGTTAGAACCTCAAAACAATGGAAAGATCACAGAAAGTGAAACAGTTGATCTCTAAATTGAAAATTAGTTTACACTAAAACATTTTAAAGTGCCATTTTGGGGTCAGATTGGTGGTCTATGGGCCCAGGATTGCCTTTCTAACAGTGGCTCCCATGGCTGTTTCAGAGTCAGTTTTCATCTATGGCACTCATCTTAATAAATCAAGGATATATAGAGATCTCAGTTATCCTTAATGTCTCTAAATAACCTGCTAGAAAGATTGTCGGCCTGGCGCAGTGGCTCATGCCTGTAATCCCAACACTTTGGGAGGTGGAGGCAGACGGATCACCTGAGGTCAGGAGTTCAAGACCAGCTTGACCAACCTGGTGAAACTCTGTCTCTACTAAAAATACAAAAATAAGCTGGGCGTGGTGGCACACGCCTGTAATCCCAGCTACTTGAGAGGCTGAGGTACGAGAAACGCTTGATCTCAGGAGGCAGAGGTTACAGTGAGCCAAGATGGTGCCACTGCACTCCAGCCTGGGTGGCAAGAGTGAGACTCCATCTCAAAAAAGAAAAAAGAAAAAAGAGATTGTCCATAAATTTATTTAAACCGGTTTTGGTAATAGTTCTACTTTAGACCTTTACAACTTACTTAGGATATTAAAAGTCATCTGTGATTCCCCTAAATTCAGGGCAACGCCTCATGTAGGAACAAAAACCAAATATAAAATTCACCCTTCAAGTATAAAGCATTTAAATGTTCAGAGTAGAATCAGTTCTGTAAAAAAAACAACAACAACAACAACAACAACAACTGCTTTTAAAAAGAGATGGGTTTGGGGGAGAAAACAAGTAGTTAAGTGCAACTATGATCTTCCAATATCAAACCCTAAGGATCAAGATGTAATTAACAACTACAGCAAAAGTGAATGAGGCTCCTTCTACTTCTTATTGCCCCTTCAGAAGAAATATGTATGTAATGTTGAAGAAACTTTCAGAAATTACCAACCAATTTAGTAATTGGTTCTTCACCCTATAATAATAATGTACTTCTTAAGTCAAATGTTCATGTAGGCATTCATGATTTCCTTAAATTAATTTTTTTTCAAAATCCCCTTTTTTATCACTTTCCATAAGTGATAAAATACAGGCTCTTGTTTTAAAATGCAGGCTCTCAAATAGGGAGCTAGCAGTCAGTAGATAACTAATTGTGTCATCCATGGCTTCATCAGGAAAAAGAAAGCATACCAAAAAAAAATTTAAGAACCAAAATCATTTTAAACACTTCTCTTTAAAATATTAAGGATAAAATAAAGGAAAAATGATGAAAAACCATAAGCCACTCCTAACTTCATGCAAGTTCCACTGATGCTCTACTTTTATTCTAGCACTTTCAAAAGTTGTGGTCCTAAGATGACCCATAAAGTCAAAGTCAGTAGTGACATGACTCTTTATAATCTAAGATTGTTTTTCAATTTCTGAGAGTTTATGTTTCTACCAGTGGAAAGAAAAAAAAAGTGTAATATTTGAGGAACTTGTTGTTTTTTTAAACACTACTGAAAATAGAAATATTTAAAGCCAGGAAAGAAAATACAATGGTAGCAGCATGTTGATCCAGACTTAATAACTTAAGAGAAATGTAGAAGTGTGAAAATCAAAGAGGAAGCTGGAAGAGTCTGTTACAAAGCAGGTCAGGTACAAAGGCAGGTTAAAGGGTTTCCTGCCACTGAAAAACTAACCCATTTTTTTTTTTCAGAGTGTGATCTGTTATCAGTGTTCTCTGTCCTTTTTTCCTCTTCATCTCAGCTTGATATTACTGTTTCCTTTCATATAATGTTAATGCAGTGATATAAAGATCTATTATTAGTGATAAATCAATTTTTCTTTCTCTCTCCACCCACTCCCCCTACCCCCCATCTAAATCTTGAAGACAAGTCTGGACCAATTTCTCCATCCTGCCTCTGGCAGCAGACTGTAGCATTTCAGATCCTCCACCAAGTCCCGGCTGCTTCAAAGGAAAAATCCTACTTTCTTCAGTTAAGATCATAAGAAATATAGGGGGAGGGGGTCAGCTCTGTTTGGACATAATTACACTTCATCAAAAGAAGCTTTCTTCATCTTCCATGCGTGAAAAGTCTGCAAGCAGTTAAGTCTGTCTTTTTTTTTAAATATAAAAATTGCTATTTGGGAAACCAGCCAAAACTCAGAAAGCCAATATAGTAAAACAGTGCACACCCTTTGTTTCTCTTTGAAGTTTCTTAAATAAATACGTTGAGGGTTTACAAAGTACACTATCACTTTGTCATAGTTTCTACTTAAATTGATCAGAAAAAAAGTTATGCAGCATCTATATAACACAAAAGTAAGATAAATGAAAACACTAACTAGAATCTGTAAGGTAAAATTAAGCATGGCACCCAATCCTTTAAAAACTAAAATTGATTACTCTAGTTAAAAACAAAGTATTATTACATAAGAAGAAAGATGCAATTCAGAGCATACAGGTAAATCATCATGTTCACATTTTTCTTGATTCTTACTAGAAAAAAAAAAAGACAAACTTTGATTGCATAGTGGACCTGCATAAGTAAATGAGAAAAAGGAAGAATGAATACACACACACATGCTCCAAACCTAATCAGTCAGTAGTGATATAGGATGTGTCTTTTTTCCTCTTTTAATGAAAGTGAACTAAACGTGATGCAGAGATAACCCCCTTAGTTTTGATTCTACCAGAGGCTGTGAGCCTCATTTTATTTCAAACAACCTGTCAGTGACAGTATCTCATTAGCATGAATCATTTTTTTTAAGTTAAAAAGTACAACTTCTTGGCCCTGTTCCTAGAAAGTAAACTAAAACTACTCATCGGAAACAGCCTTGCTTGAATTTCCCTTATCAAGTTTTTACAATGGTAATAATTTGACATCTGATCCAAACTAAAGAGCAATTATTAGACATGGTTTAAAAAGTGGTGCTTCTCATTTCCTAGTCAAACCTGGGTTGCAATGATTCCATAAGGCTTTATTTCACCTCAGCCCTAAAGTGTTCTATTTTCTTTCTTCTTATCAAAATACTTAAAATGGAAATATTAGATTCAGTTAAGTAAATAAATAAGCATAATGCTTCTAATAGGTGAGTAACCGGTAAAAGTCTTTCTGTAGAATAAGTAAATAAAAGCCAAAATATTGGTCTCCTTAAAGACTTTTTTAAAAAAAAATTAACCTCATTTATCAAACAGTTACAAAAACCCTAAAAGGGATAATTTTCTATTTAAGGATTTCTAATTTTTGAATATGGATTCAGATGGTGGGAATCCTTACATAGTATGTAACTATTAATATTAGAGTACTAATCATTCATCTGTCTAGGCAACTTTACATAGTCATTCTAACATAAGTAATACATTATTCACTTATTCAAATGAAAAGCCTTATGTTAAAAAAATGATTTTTAATAAATTCTTATTATGAAAGTAAATTAAATCATATAGAGGTAACCTGTGATAAGTGAAGAGCATTATGCCAGCTGTCCTTGCTACAACTTAGACCAAAATTGATATTATCAGGAAATTGATCCAACATATCCATTTTTCTTTCCCCTTTACCATTCAATTTACTCAGTTATTTGACTCCTCATAATTCAGAAGTTGATCCTCCAACTGTTCTTTTCTCTACCTTATATGCTCACACCCAGTGAAATTAGGAGCTAGTTTTTCTGAAAACATTGTTTGAATTTTCAATATCATAAAATAAATGAAAAAGGCCTGAGTACTCAGAAAAACACTCAGCTTCATCTGGATGTATTTAAATCAAATCTTCAGTAATTCTATTCAGAAAAAGAAGGTGCTGATTTGTATACAGACTAGTATACATTTCATCAAAGGAGCCTAATGTGCTTATTCCATTATCAGTATCAAAAGTCAGAGACCTACCTCGTCCACTTCGGCCCACAAATCTCAGATCGTTGAACCTTGCTACTTGGTTTTTCATAACAGCAGAGGCATTCCGGAGCTCAGCAGAATAATTTTCATCGTTACCCGCCATGACAGTAACCACAGTCCCATCTGGTACCTCTCCAAGGGCTACCACCTACATAAAACAGGAAACACAGCAGCAATAATGGCACATCAGAAAGGCTTACAAACAGAATATATTCTCATTGCAAATGATGTGTCTTATCAGGACTTAGTGTTCTAGTCCAGTCCAGTAATGGCCGACAGGAATGAAGCATCTGTGTATGGGTTGTGATGCCACTTCAAACAGAACAATGTTTCAGGGTCCACCCATTTCAAAGGCAGGCAAAAACTTCCTTCATTTGTTGTTGGATTCTTCACAGGAAATATGTACATTTTTATTAAACCCTATGTTAAGTTGTCCATAGGAATTATGCCACAGAAGGAAGGAGAATGCCCCCTTTGCAGATTGTATCATACAGATCCAGGCACCACCTGTCTGCAGGCTTCCTCTCAGGGAGAGCCCTGAGGTGTGGTCTTAGCCCATCACAGTCTAAAAAAATATCAAGTCTAGTCAACTCTATGGGAGAAGATTTTTAAGTGAAACCCTGGGGCTCCTGACTACATAGAGCCTAGATATCGTATGGTCTATGTTTTATCTCCTTACTTTGGGCTAGCACTTCAGCTTTTAATAACAGTATAATTACTGAAAACCCACTCTGCAGTGGGATCCAGTGGGATATCGAAAGTCATCAAGAAACTGAAGATGAAAATAATTGATGATAAATAAAAAATATATGTATACCCTTAGCCTCATTTCTATTATGTCTTGTCCCATCTGCCATCCTGGCATGACATACTTGACTGCTTAATCGTCAACAGTCAATCTGAAGCAAATTAACTCAATCAAGAAAAGATCTAGATTAATCCATCTTTGAAAATAACCAACATTTACTCTGCTCCAAGACTAAAGATCACACTTTAACCTGGGTCAGCTAACTTGCAAATGTGTGCCTCTATTAACACAGAGCCCGGTAAGGGGATGCGTGCAGATCCTTCACTGTCATATATGAAACATACTCCTCCTAATCCACTGCCAAGATCCTGCCCCTTGGTAACAATTCTTTGTCTCAATGAACTTCCAGGACTCTATATTCAGATTATTTCCATGTCTTCCTCATTCAGTTTCCAGATGCCCTCACAGTAATTCAGCAATGACCCCAGCTAAAGTAGCCCACAACTCTCTGACAATAACACTCCTGTGTGCTTGCCTGTCTGGTAAACATCCCACCTATCTTTTTCTACTTCTAGTGCTACTCCCTCCTTTGTCAAGATTTCCATAAGATAAACCTAAGCATTTAATTCCATTGTTCCCAATACAATTGGCATATTAAAGTAGATTTCTTATAGTGTGATAATATACACTATACCTACATTTTAGGGCTGAATTTCCCCCATCCATGAACCCTACTACAACACCCCTTCACTATGTCCTCTCCTCCAGCCAGGAAAACAATCAAACAAAAAACTTGTCAATATTTTTGTCACCCTTACTTTTCTCTTAGGCTGTTTCTCAGTTCCATTCCTTCCATTTAGTACTGTGCTATTCAGCTCAAAATCAATAAAGCCTTCCTTAAATTACAGGCTGCACTTTCCCCAGCATTCAACTGTACTCAAGTGATCCTCATTTCAATGTGTATATATATATATATATTAATATTAATGGTCTATGACTACTTTAAATACACCAGCCCAAAGCTGAGGGACTCACTCCTAGGAGTCCAGATTATATGAGTTTGGAAACTACATGAGAGAAGGGCCTCTATCTCATCTGTCTTGTTCACCACTTATCTACCTGCTCCCAAAAGTGTCCAGCACATGGTAAATGTTTGATTAATTTTTTTTTTTTTTTTTTTTTTTTGAGATGGAGTCTCACTCTATCACCCAGGTTAGAGTGCAGTGGCATGATCTCGGCTCACTGCAACCTCCACTTCCCAAGTTCAAGTGATTCTCCTGCCTCAGCCTCCTGAGTAGCTGGGATTACAGGCATGCACCACCACACCCGCCTAATTTTTGTATTTTTAGTAGAGAAGGGGTTTCACCATGTTGGCCAGGCTGGTCTTGAACCCCTGACCTCAGGTGATCCGCCCGCCTCAGCCTCCCAAAGTACTGGGATTACAGGCGTGAGCCATTGAATCCAGCCAGATAAATATTTTTGAAATAAATGAAAGAGCTCCATAAAGAGCCCCACTTTGCAGAGACAAGTCTGTGGGGCTACCCGCTAAAACTCTGAGAGGGTCAGTTAATGATGAGTCAGCATCCCTTGCTAACAGCAATGTGCCCTTGCTCCCAGCTCATTTTCTGACATTGTTTTCATCCCAGAGGAGAGGGAACCATGCTGCCTCCCCTTTCCCTGAAGTCTATAGTTATTCTCAATATGAGAAGTCTCCTGGGTCAAAAGTGAAATCCCTTGAAAACAAGACTTCCTCCCCGCATACTTCATCTCGTACCTCAAGCGGCTACTGAACACAGGTAATGCTGTACTCCTGGTGGAGGCAATGTGCTTTTCAGTTTTTCAAATTCACCATGCCAAAAATGTGAACATTTGAAAATACTGCAATAATTGACTACATTTGCCAGGATTCATCTGAATGTTTGACATTTTGTACACTCAGCATATTGTATTTTAACACCTGCTGTGTGGCTTTCTATGTCAAAGTAAATATGGACCCAGTAAGCATATTAATAAAGGCAGGAGAAAAGTTGTACTGTTTAGAAGAGAATGAATATACTAAAATCAAGAGGCTCCACTTTTTCCCCACTTCTGCTACATATCCGCTGTGACCTCACACAAGTAATTTCATCTCCAGGAACCACAGTTTTCCAATATGAATTGGAAAGTCTGCAAAATGTAGAAGATACTATATAAGTATAGAGTGTAATTATAATGATGTGCTTTTTGTAAGATGAGGAGGGTAACACAGTGTTCTGTTCCAAATCTGCTGTCTGTTAAACATAGGCTTTTACTTATAAGCATCCTTAAAGGGTTCAACTGAATATGTACTTCCTCTTTTCATGTTCTGAGATGTTCTTTGGTGGTGTTGAGAGATACAGGATGACTGCTGGTAGATTTCACTCAAGTCTGGCTACATTTCCGAAAAAAAATAAAGCAATCTGCCCCAATATAAAGGTTTTCGAGAGCTCTGGGACATTATTATTTTACTGCATATTTTTAACGTAATGGATTTTTTTTTAGTTAGAAGAAATGGAAAATTGATTCAATATGGGAAAATATGAAAGAAAAGATCCCTAAGAGTGAAATACATAAATCCATTTTACTGTGCTTAAGCAGCATAATAATGACCATATTCAATATTGGTGTGTTTTACATATCACATTTTACAAAACAAATAAATAATCACAAGTTGTGTGAGCCTTCTATGAGGCTTAGAGCAAGGCCTGAAAAAAAATTGCTAATGCAATGTAGTGACAATCTTTCCTGTTAAGGCTGAACTCTAGTTTAATGGCTAAATATATTGAGTTTTTTCTGCTATTCACTCTACCAAATCAGATTGCCTGATGTTTTTCTGAGGGGGAAAAAATGCTGGGAGTTGGGGGAAGTACTGTATTTGACTTTATATCAATCAGAAGTATAATTATATGTTTGAGAGGTTTTTTTCTTTAAGTAGATCTCTGAAGCTAAAAAGTTTCCCTTGGAGATTCTCAACTGTGTTTATCTAAAAGAAAACCAAAAGAATCAAGAAATTTTTACACATTTCATCTGTACCAAAACCAAGCAATGGAAAAACATTTGAAGGGGTAAAGCGCAGTCAAAACTAAGTCAAAACTCGCTCTTTAGTTAGGAATAAGCACAAATTAAAATTTGCTTCCATTCTACTCAATATAAAAGTACTGCTCTGCAAAGAATAATTTGTGATGAAATCTTAACAATTACATTTCTAGGTGTTTTGAAAATATAAAATCTACAAATTCAAGAAACTTCATGAGAAAAGGAGAAGTAATTTTCTGTCCTGACATTTCAGAACAGAGAAAGATGTTCCTTTATTTAGCGCACCTCACCATAACTAGCATTTAAATCACATGATATGTGGCTTGCACAAAATAAAGTAGAAGGATATTTAACTGTAGTAATGCTATTGAAATGTTGTATGAGACTCCTTATGACTAAATCTGTGAATCCCTAAAAGAAGAGGAACGAATAATTAACTCAAACCCTTAAAACAGTTTCTCATCTTTTTATATAGAAATTAAAATTTCCCACGACATTTCCATGGACAGAAGTCTAGTCCTAATTAATCCATTACTCTTATACGCCAACATAATTTGGGACATTGTACTTGTGGTATAATTGAAATACAATTATTTTTCAAGATACAATCTGATCAAATCTTTCTTTGCAATAAAAGAGGAGTCTAATTGCAAAAAGCAAAAATGTTATTCCTATCGTAATTATTTAAAGATAACTTCAAATACAGTATCAAAACATTTCAACAAATACTACAGTTAATTTTTTGAATTTATCCTAGAACTTAGGAAAAGCCCATTGAATTCTAGAGAAAAAACACAATATATCATTTCATAATTTTAAAAATATATATGTCAAAGAGAAATTTTGATAAAAATTATTTCAATGTAAAGCAGAAATTTGTGGGCCATGTATCATGGTAGTTTAGATCATTTGACAATAGATATTCTGGAATTTTGAAAGGATACAAACAATAATGCCAAAGAGGAGAAAAGAATGAAAGATATCTACCATACCTATTTTCAATCATTTAATAGGAGTTTTCTAAAAAATTTTATAAGTATTTATTTTCCACCTGAAATTCTTTGTTCCAACTGCCTTACTTGGAAGTTGTATATATTCAGTCCCAAAATATTTAAGTTTAAGTAAGTTTTCTTGAATTCAAAGGCATAACACAAAAATGTGTGTCTTCATACAACTTGAAATCTATTGTGATTTACATACTTTTGCATAATAATTTATATTAAGGTTCATAAGGATTTAACAGGCTTATTAACCTATTTCCCTTGCTTAGATACAATGAGATTCAAAAAATATAAACATAAAATCTGATCACTAAGTATGTAAGAAAAATACTACTCACTGGTATCAAGTATTTATTAGTTGCATATTTGTTTTCGAAGAGAGAAAAATGGTTAGTGATGCCGAAAAATTATTTTCAAACAGAAATTGCTCCGTCATTTTGAAACCCCTCCTTTTGACAAGCACTGAAAAGTATTATTAAAGATATAGAATTAACTATGAGTGCTAGATTATGTATCTAAAAATGTGTTTTCTTTCTTTAATACTGCCAGAAAAACATATGATACTGATAAATATATATAGTCCAGTGTTCTCTAACTTAAAACAGCAGAATAGGCTTGAACTACTTTTAGTTTTAAAATATACATCTGGACTTAAAATTTCTGCATAGTGTTTCAGCTTGAAGCTATTTAAGGCAACTAAGTTATGAACCCTCAACACCAGGTTCACAGTGGAAATGCTGACGGATCCCTAACTAAAAGGGTGCTACTGGATGCGAGGTTGACATGCTCTCTCCACAATTACCTGACCATCAGCTAATGAGCTGAATTTGCAAATTACTTCTTCGTCACTAGAATTATCTAGGATAGAAAGGGTCTGGGATCCTCTAACAGTATGCCTTAACTATTTTAAGGTTTCAGTGAGATACACCTGAAAATGTTAAAAATATTTATTTCCGTTTCCTTGACACCTGGGGGGACCGAACATTTCAAAACTGCAGAACTTTGTTAAAAATACAATGTTAATAAACAACTTTATATAAAGTATACTAGTTGTTTTTGCATTTTTACATGTAAAAATAAATAAATTTTATATCATCTCGAAACAAGAGTAGATGAACAACGCTAACACATTCTTAATGAAATAGATTGCCAATATCGTGTTTAAACACTAGTTTAAATTGACATTTCAAAACAGTCTATTGAATTCATTTCTGATTCTCTGCAGTGTCAAGCTCAGTGTGACAGATACAAAATACGGGCTCAATAAATATTGTATTGATTTGAATACCAGCCCTCACAAGTAAGTTGTGTGTGTGTGTGTTTGTGTGTGTGCATGTTTAAACCCATTTACCTATCTGCTATCTACCTGACAACCACTATAATTTATTTTTTACATAGCTCTAAATACCATGGCCAAACTGCTGTCACCACTTTTAAAACAGAGACTTCTTCATATTATTTCTTCATTGCAGATGTATTTGATTATATTGTAAGAGTGTAGAAAGTCTAGTGTTCCAAATATCCATACATTTTTTTTCAACCGAGTATTTTCTATACTGCGTAGATCTTAGCTATCACCCACTTTTTGAATTCTGTTTAAAACAGGTATGGTAACAAAAAGACATTGACAGTGAGGTTTTAGGTTAACTCAATTCATTATTCAATTGATATCAATTAAAATATCTGATTTAATATGGTCTTGTTACCTATGGTCTGTATCCTGCTTAAGATAACAAAAATGTACCCCGTAATTAACAAGTTGATTAATAACAAATAACAAAATTCATTTTCAAAATAATTTTTAAAGGGTGGTAGCGAAAAATCTTAGATGACAGCCAAAATATCTGAGACTAGCTCAAGCTAAAGTGCAAAAAACATCTTTTCCATCCAAAATGCTCATGTTCAAATCAATTCAGTAGCATAAACGCGGGAGAACAGTTCAAGATAGACCTTAAATATGTTTAGCAGAATGGTATATGGAATATCAAGCATCTAAATGTCTTTAAAAATGTAAGCATCTGTTCTCATATTTTCACATATTCTGATCTACTAATTTGTATTTGTATTTTTTGCTGTTTTCATCCAGGTTTGGGGTTTTGTGGGGCTTTTGGTTTGGGGGATTGAAGGGGTATTGGTGGAAACAAATTTCCATTCTCATATAAGACTAATTTAAAAATTCTGTGCCCTTGGACGATGGACATTGTAAAAGATACCTATTGTATGGAAATTTAAATTTATACAGTTCACATGTATTCTGAGCTTTTCCTACTTCAAGGAAGCAAACATTAACCTACAAAATGGGTGGTTTATAAAAGGAGAAATGTGACAGTTAAAAAAAAAATTCATGAGCCAACTGCAAAATGAAACTTGCCCCAGAAAGCAACATCCCCTTTCCATAACAATTCATTCTGATTTCTGTTCTGATATAAGACCTAGCGAGATTACCAGCTCTAATTGACCTGGACTCCTCTTTCTTTCCATCCCACCCACACACAGAATCTGAATTTGTGCGTGGGGTGGGAGTTATCAACAACTGGGAACTGTCAGTGGCCCGTGGGAGTTTGGCCACCGGGTCCCCAGTGGAGAAACTGGCATGATTCCTCCCCCGACTTTTTTTTTAACCTCCCCCGAGGCCTTGCTTGCCCTGCTCTCCACAGACCTCAGAACCCAGGGGACCCAGGCCCACCTACTCAAGTTCAGAGGTGGAAAGGGCCCAAAGCACCTTTTTGAGAGTGCTCATCTCCACATCTGGCTTACCAGCCCCTGCATCCCTGGCGTCTTGCGAGTGTGGACAGCCCGGGAACCCATTTCCCCATCAACCCAGTATGCGCTGGGCCCTGGGGACTCCGCGTCTCCCCCCTGGAGAGGACTGCCCCGGGAAATCCGGATCGAGTTACGGAGACCCATCGGGCTACTGTGAGAGGCTCCAGATCCTAAACCCTCAACCTGTGGAGCACCTGCCTGCGACTCCCGCGGCTGCCACCCGCCCTCAAACTAACGGGCCAGGCAGGCACAAGAGTCCGCGGGGCGCGCAGAGGCCGCTCTCAAGCCTTCGAACTCACTCCGTGCTCAGACCACCAGCAGGAGCCTCTCACCACCTTTCAGAAGCAGGAAGGACCTTTTTTAGATTTAAGTCCTTTAAAAACAATAATAAAGCAAAAATACAAAATTTCACCTCCGTTTTCAAATTGGGCGAACTCAAGTTGTTTCACCGGTTTCCCTCATCCCTCCCTGGCGGGCCGAGGCGCAGAGCTCGGTCCCGGCTGGAAGAAGCGGCCCGAGCTCCCGCCCCCTCCCCTGGCCAGCACCTCCCAGCACTCGAGAGTTCAGCGCCCAGGCCCCCTGAACGCCCCCGCTTCGGGGCTCGCAAACGCCCCGGCGGCCCCGCCTTCCTCCCGGTAAAGGGATCTGGCGCGGGTCAGCGAACACAGCAAACGCCCCCGTCCTGACACCCCCTCCTCTGGAGACCCTAGTCTTGTCCGGGACCCTCCCGGGCACGGGTAGTGCAGCCCGCGCGCCTCAGTCAGTACCCCACGCCCAGCCCTGGGCACTAATGCCCGGCGCCGGCACCCAGCGAATCCCGACCCGGGAGCCCGGGAGGGACCAGGACCGCTGAACTCTGCGGGTCAGGGAACGGGACGCCGAGACCTAAGGAGGGGCGTTTGGCTGGGAGGGAAGCGGGTGGGAGCGCGCGGAGCCCCAAAGAGAGGCGACGGGGGCAGCCTGCATTGCGGCCAGGCCGGGATGACCCGGGAGGAGGACGCGGGAGCCCGGGGGGACAGTGTCGGGGATCCTCGCCCCCGGGAAAGGGGCGGGGTGGAGCAAGTCAGCTCGCAGTGCAAGAGTGGGCACCTTGGGGATCCTGGAGGAAAGGGAGACGGAGCGAAGGAGTGGGTGAGAACCGAGCCCGGGCAGGAGGCAAGAGGAGTGATGAACGGGTCAGGGGGACGAGGGCTGAAGTCGGGGTGGCAGAGGGCACAGGTGGGAGAAGGAGGGATTTGCGCGGAGGGACTGCGCCCCGAGCCCGCCAGGGCATCTGGAGGGAGAGGCCCAGCCAGGGGTCTCTGGGGTTAGAGCCGCCAAGGCAGGAGGTCTTGGAGAACGTGCGGGGCCCAGCCCCGTGGGCAGGAAGACACCGGCGGGCAGGTTCCGCCGCTCCCGGCCGGGGGCGGGGGGCGGTGTAGCCTCTTACCTTGAAGGCCACGGGCAGGGTCTTGTTGCAGCGCCAGTGCGAGGGCAGTACCGAGCACAGGAAGTTGGGGCTGTCGGTGCGGACGAGTTCGGCCGGGTGGTCAGCGATGATCTCCACCATGGTGCGGTTGTCGTGTGGCGGCCGCAACCGGGGCACTGCAGCTGCCGCCGCCGCCGCCGCCGCCGCCGCTGCCGCCGCCGCCGCCTCCTGCTGCTGCTGCTGTTGCTGCTGCTGCTGCTGCTGTTGCTGCTGCTGCTGCTGTTGCTGCTGCTGTTGCGCAGCCACCACCGGGCTCACTTCGCTCATTTTGCCGGGCTGCAGGCTGCTGGAGGGGGGGCTGAAGCGCCGGCTGGTGCTCGGATCTACGGGAATACGCATCACAACAGCCACAAGTTAGCGAAGTGGCCGGGGGAGGGGGAGGAGGGTGGAAATGAGGGGCAAGGAGGAAATTGGGGGGGTGAAGGCGAGACGGGGGGAAAGAGGATGGAGGTGATGGGGCTGAGGAGGTGAGAAATCAAGTTTGATGAGGCCGACTGCCGGGCGGAGTCTGATGGGCCAAGAGAGTCTGGCGATGCGGCGCAGTCGGGCTGGCGGGTAGGGAGACCCGGGAGGCGCAGATCTTTGCCGGAGCCTTTGGAACACCCGGGGTGGCAGCTGCGAACGGGCGCGGGAGTGTGTTTGGCCCGGGGAGGCGGGGGACTTGAGTTTGCAGCTTGGAGTGGGGTCCCTTGGGGCACCGCGTCCTGGGTGCGCTGGCGCCCCCTCCCAGTTCGAGTCCGGTGGTGAAGCGGTGTGGGTTCAGCAGTCCAGCCCCGGGGCCGGCGTTGCCGCGCGCTGCCCGCCACCGCCGTGCCGCGCCGCGCCGCGCGCTGCTACCCAGCTGCAGGCGGCCGCGCCTCCGCCCTCCCGCGCCGCCGCCTCCGCGGCGGCCGCCGCTCCCCCCGCGCCGGCTGCACGCTCAGATTCCTCCCGCGGCGGCTGCCAGCCCGGCTCCCCGGCTAGTCTCCTTCCTTTCCCTTCTTTTCTTCTCGCCCTCTCTCCGCCACCTCCTTGCATCTACTCCCTCCTACAATTTGCAAAGCTCCCCTGTCTCTCGCGCTTCAAGGTGCCAAGAGGTAAGTCGTGGGCAGCGGATCTCGGGGCAACGGATCTCGAGCCTGCGAATCACAGCCGCTGCCGCCGCCAGCCGGCCGCGAGAAGGAGCCCCCCGCGCGCCGTGTGCAGCTTCCGAAGCCGAAAGGCGGCCCCAGTCTAGGGGCAATCTCGCCTGGTCTCGTCCTCTTGTTCTCCCCACCCCAGGACAAGGAACCCCCTCTTTGTCGGAAAAGATTGAAGCCGAGACACCAGAGAGCTCCCGGCTGATCTGACTGTCGCTATTTTTCGTTGTAACTTCAGGAGAGGAGGAAGGAAAATTCTTGAGCGTCTGTGCTGACTTCTCAGCACTCTTCACCCTCCCACCTCCACCCCCCACCTCTGTCTGAGCGACTCCCAGGGGAAAAAGATTTTGCAGGGTTTGGGTGTTTTTTGTTTTAATGACACAAAAAAATGAGGGGGGTTGGGGGAGAACTAGTCAAAATAGTTTTTAGGAACTCAAGTGCATAGCTGGACATTTCTTTTTTCTTATATATTCAATCTTGTCATTCCTAGAGAACAAGAAAGAGGGTTTTGTTGGTGGTGGTGGTTTGTTTTTGTTTTAAGGACTGAAAAACTGTCAGCTTGGTGATTTAAATAGTTGCAAAACCGTTGCTGGGGAAAAGCACCAGCCTTTTTCCATGAATTTAAATCTTTTATTAAGTCTATCCTACATCTAAGACTAAGTTTCGTGTCTGTCTTCCCCACCGCTCACGGGAAAAAATTAAAAATACGAACTAAAAAATTCAAAATGCTTCCGTGGCTGTTTATTTATGTATTTATTTCCTAGTGTGGGTTTAAAAAGCGACTTTGGATCCCCCAAAAAGTTGCGGTCGAGAGGATGAAGGACCGCGGAAAAAAAGCGGCACTTTTTACCTAAAATGTGGTTTTTGGAGGCTGGGATTTCTAATGATTAGGTTTTTGTGGTTTATATAGACACGACTTTGGCTAAGGCGATCATTACGCTGATGAGAGTCAGAGCACGTGGGTGTCTACGACCAGCCTCAAACTCTGAGCCTTCAAAACAAATAAAACAATGTGCTGCGCCCGCAGAAGCCGGGAAATCCGCTTGAGGCTATTACACCCCAAGAAGGGGGCACAGGGCCGTTTTACCCTCGGCGTTGTGTACTACTACGTTTCTTGCTTATTACCAAACTCTTTAAAGCCTTCCAAAGCTTGAAAACGTGTTTGCGAAAAAAAATCTTCAGTTGCCAAAGTTTCAAAGATTCCTAGTGGAGTAGCTGACACAGTAACAAGTGAGTTTATGAAATAAATGAAGAATTAGAATGCCTCCTCCTCGAAGTATTAAGGAAGAAAGATGGTTGGGTCATCTCTCCCTCCCATCTTATTTAAAGTAATTCACATACCCATTACTGGGTGTTTTTATTGCTCAGTGCAAACGCCTCCCTCACCCTCGTAGCGACCTGCCACGACCCTCCCTGTCTGGTTTTAAAGCTTTGCTCCCACTCGCTGAGCCCACGCCCGGGTCCGCGCCCTAGAAGGGGCCTGGAAAGGCTCTGAGAGCATGAGGGGCACGGAAGATGGGGGCCTGGTGCCAACCGCGGACTCTGGAGCCCTTTCGAGTACAAGATGAGCTTGCGGGGCTGTGGTTGTGTGACTCGGTGACCAGGATCGCCCCGCTGAACAGATGCGCGGGGGACTGAGGGTCTACCAGACCGCGGGAGCAGAGGTGGGGGTGCGGGGTAGCCAGGTGTGCGCTCTTGCGGGGGTAAGGATGGAGTTCAGGGGATACTACTCTGTCCTTCCTGTTTGGGGCTTTATTTTTACCTGTCCTTCCTCCATGCACTGTTCCACGCCTCCCTAGTCGGTCTTTCCCTTTCCCACGTTTCTCTCCACGTTCCTGCCTCTTCCCCAAATCCCTCCACAGACACGAACCCCGCGCCGCTCCACTCCCGCCCCCTCGGCCGCCTGCCACTGCCACCCTCGTGACTCCGAGAAGCGATTCTGCGCCACCCGCTATGACACCTGGTCCCCAACCTACTCTTTGCGCCCGGCCTACTGGCCTCCCAGCCCGGGCGCCGCCAGGATGCGAGAACCCATTTAGCCAGACCGGACCAACTGGAAGCGCAGCCAGGAGCTGAGCTGGCTCCTGCGCGTGCGATTTTTAATTATCGTTTCGGTCACAGGGGAGAGCTCTAACCCCGAGCACCGCCGCGTTCCCTGCGTGCACAGGTCTCTGGAGTCCCACAGGCGGCCGATCCGGGAAGGGAAGCCAGGCTTTCCCCTCAAAAGAGGGAGAGAGACAGCATCCATTGCTGTCCTACCTTACACATCCACTCACGTGCACTGGGACACACACTCTTGCACGTCCACACGCAGACACACATAAATACACACGCACTCACACTCATAGCTTTTTTTCCTGCCTTTCTTTTTTCTTTTTAGGGGGCTAGTTATGCTTTGGGCATGTTGTGCCACTGTCTAACAGAGATCCCTGGCTCATTTTTTGTTTTTAAATCTGTGGGGGCTGCAAAGGGAGAGAAGCAGTTATGGGAATTGATTATTTCTGTGGTAAAAATGAGATCAAAATTCCATAACTACCATAGTGGGTGATATGCCACCTTTTCTGGGATTGTCCTCCTCCCAGGAAGTCCATAGAACAGAGAACTCCTGGAACTTTGAAGACAATAAGAAACAATCAATATTTCAAATGTGGACCACCAAAGGGGCTTTCCAAATAAAAAATTCTAGAATTGAATTTAAGAAGTTACCTTGGGGACTTTTCCTCCTTTTTTCTCCATCGCTGTTTTGTCCTTTGTTTTATTCGGTGGATAGCAAACTACGCAGGCCTCAGTGGTTGGGGATTTTAAGGGCAATTTAATTAATAGTGAGATTATTTATTTTAATTAATCATATCCAGTAACTAAGCTTTACAGCCTTTCTCGGTATCCTACCTCCATTTCACATTTCAGTGGAACTAATATAAGCAGCTCTTGGAAGTTACTAGTCTTGGATCTCTTAAAATATCCTACAGTTATTTATAATGTGGAAATGTAATTTTCCACTGAATACCCTAACAACGTTTCAGGTATCTGGCACAGTGGGTTTTCAGTCTCCTTTCAAAAACATCCTTTTGCTGAACATTCACACTTTCAACTGGAACTGACTGAGCCTGGAGCTGATGATGTCTTGGCTCTGAGCATTATACTTAAAGAAAGAAAACATTTTTACAAACCCCTAAACCAAACCTCTCCTGTTAATAGGCACATACGAAAACCATGAGGTTTTACATATGTGTATTTTGTGCTATAGTTTGCTTGATGTCATCTTTGGGTTTAGATTTTCTACATCAAAATGTTCAGAACAAATCACCCGCCCTATTCCTCTTCAGAAATATTCATCTTTTCCGTTGTATGTGATGGCACTAAAAAGTAAACATTGTTTTTCTGAAAATGTGGTAACTCTGGAAGATACAAACGTAATCACACCCACCACCACCTACCATGTACTTTAACATTTAACATAACTGTATAGTAACGACACCTGACAATTCTGACGTTCCAGAAAAAGAAAATGAGATGTGAAGTAGTCGGGTTATTTATCCAGTCAAAGAACTGACTGAGAACAGAACCGATACTCCTGTTATCCTAGTTTCCTGTTCTAACCCCCATACATTATTTTATATATACTTGTTATGATGAAAAGTAGAATAAGTCCCTGCAAATTAAAAAAAATTTTTTTTTTTTTTTTGAGACGGAGTCTCGCTCTGCCACCCAGGCTGGAGTGCAGTGGCCGGATCTCAGCTCACTGCAAGCTCCGTCTCCCGGGTTTACGCCATTCTCCTGCCTCAGCCTCCCGAGTAGCTGGGACTACAGGCGCCCGCTACCTCGCCCGGCTAGTTTTTTTGTATTCTTTTAGTAGAGACGAGGTTTCACCGTGTTAGCCAGGATGGTCTCGATCTCCTGACCTCGTGATCCGCCCATCTCGGCCTCCCAAAGTGCTGGGATTACAGGCTTGAGCCACCGCGCCCAGCCAAATTTTTGAAATATTTTTTAATGGACCAGCTAATAAAGTGGGACAACCAATGGAAAATTATGGGCATATTGATGATCCCTAAAGCTTTGAATGTGTCATATGGGAAAACTGTACAAACAGAACCGTCTTTAGAGAGTTTTCGTTTGGACTGTGATTGAGAGAAGGTTACTCAGCCCTTGAAGAAGCAGCATTGCCACTAGACCAGGAGTCATCAAACTACAATCCATGGGACAAATTTGGCCTAATGCCTGCTTTTGTATAATTCTCAAAGATGTTTTTTGTGTTTTTAAATAGTTGAAAAATTAAAAGAACAATATTCATAATACATGAAAATGATAGTCAATGAAAATTTCAGTGTCTACAAATAAAGTTTTATTGGAATATACTTCTGGTCAGTCATTTATGTATTACCTATAGCTACCTTCACCTAAAGCAGAAGAATTGGGTAGTTGTGACAAAGACTGTACGAGTCACAAGGCCTAAAATATCTACTGATTTTTTACAGAAAAGTTTGCCAACTCTTGCCCTAAAGTGAAAGGGATGCAAGACCCTGGAGGAGTGAGGTAGCAGAAAAGAGTAGATATTTTATAAAGATACTGGAGTGGGTGCGCATGAGGCTCAGATTAGCTCTCTAAAAGTGAGCAATGTAACATTTAACTTATTCTTTTCTGCATAAATTATTAGATTAATAGTTTTCACTTAATAATTTTGGAGGTACCAAAACAGAAGAAAAGAATGAGGAATGGGTACATTTGCACAGGCTCCTTAAGAACAATTTTCTTACACATCTCCATATGTCAGCATTTTCCATTGTCCTTAAAACATAGTGGGAGCACATTAACTACATAGATGAAGAAGAATGAAGAAACTCTCATGTAGTCTGAACATAAGAAGTAGGTAAGGCTTTAGTAGGTTTATTCCAATTGTGTTGCACATGGTTACACAAGAAACTCAATGAGCTTACCAAGAATTTTCTAGTATACAATATATTCATAAGACCTATATACACTTTTAAGATAGTTAGCTTAGTAACTTAAGTGATCCCAAAGCTTTTTGACATATTTTTTCCATTTTACTTTTTATACCATTTAATACTGTCTGATTTGTTTTAAGCTCAGTAAATTTTTCCCATTGTCAATGGACCTATAGTAATTTGCATGGCTGTAACAAGAGATGAAATGTTTGTAGTGGAGGACTTAGCATCATAAACCTTTCCTTGTTGTTTTAGTTAGCATTCCCAAGGGCCATATTCAGGCACTTACAAGAGAGTACAGTGTTGTCATAAAAAGGCTGACACTTGCCATATGACCTTTCAGAACCACATTCATGGAGTATCTGTCTAATTACTCTTCAGGCATGGTACTGTCTAAAGAGGTATATATTTTGTTTGACTAAAGTACCAACTTACTAAACGACACCCTAGTTACCTGAAGAGACCAATGTAATTTCTTAAAAGGGTCTAATTCATTACCCAGGAGTCAGAGAAAACTAATTTTCTCAAATTGGCCCTCTGGTATTTTGGTGTTGACAATTGTCCTATGGCAGTAGCAGTGATCTTTGAGCAGCAGTGGAATGTTATATATAAAAGTTTACAGAGGTCTGTGATGAAACTTCTAAGAACACCCTAAAATTAAAGATTTCCTGTGGTAATTCAACCATTCGTTACCCAGCTGCTCACATATTGCCTTTAAGGCACCAAGGAAGGTGCTATCCTATTCTAATCCCACTGCCCAAGGTTCCAAAGTTTCACTTTAGGCATTAGGGCAGTGATCTCAATTATTTGTCCCCTCCCTACACCCTGCCATCAAAGTGAAAAATGTAAATCATAATACTCTCAGTTCATCTAGTAAAGTACCAAAAAATTCAACATTTGCACAGTGTGGGAAATTTGAATTACAAACTAGCAAAGTAAGAAAAAATAGAACAGAAAAAAAACCCAGAATAGTAAGAGTTCAACTTGGTTCTATTAGCTGCAATCTTAGGGGATGCCAGATATGATAAGTCACTATAGTAAGTTTTTTGCTACTCTGGATTTCATACTCAGAAAGTCTTCCTTCAGTGCTTTATCCCATGCTTTTCTAAACTTTTCTCAGAGAAAACAATTTCTTCTTCCCATCTAGTCATAATCAATTTCTAAAAGCAATGACTCATCTTTTCTGACTTTAGATGATTCTCCTGAATCATCTTCATTATTGGCAGGATCTTTGCCTGACTCACATTCCTATTAGTGATTATCTTTCTTCCAAATCATTTTTCTTCCCTAGGTGTGCCACTTATCAGTTTATTGTCTCGCAGCTCCAAACTCACCTTTTTTACCTGCTCTGTGAAAATAAATCTGGATCCATTAAATATTTCTCTTTATCAGTTGGTGATCATGTTTTGTCAGTGGGGGTGTTAGAAAGACATTGCAGGAGGAAAGGGTTTTGCTTCCTGGTTCCCTTGTGCTTACACAGCAGGTTTCTGCAGTGCAGGACGTATAGATTTCCCAGCTCCTGGCTCCTGAAATGCATACATACCCACATCTTCTCCAAGGCCCAGCTACTGCAGTAAAGCTGACTTTTCCCGTGCCAGGCTCCTGAAGCACAGGTAGCCAGCAGTTTCCCCCAGCACGCTCCCCTCCTGGGCTGTTTGTAGAGGTGTGGCTCTGGTGAGACAACTCCATGTGAGCAGTTTTCCTCGACACCCTAGAGAGCAGATCTGCAGCAAGCTCTACTAGCACAACTTCTCTGCCACCCAGTGAGCCAAGGCTGTGCAGGGTCTGGATTCAGCCTTAGTTGAGAATAGGGGAGGACTCTTACTTGGATGCTGTATTTCAGCCCTGAAGGTAGTAGACGCTGTTATTCCTGTATTCTTTAGAGTTATCTTTACTTATTCCTAGCCAATTCCTTATTTCTCCAATCCTCTGGTATAGTCAATAATTCTTTACGTTAAACTTTTCTTATTCAAATTACTGTATGGTTTCTCTGTTCTCACTGGACTTAGACTGATATGCTAAGGTTTCCATTTTCTGATCCCCAAGACATGCTTATTCATAGTGGTTTCCATTTTGGATCACTCCACTGGGGTCATTATAAGATGAGAATTTCCAACATCACATCACATCTATTAAATGATTTTTCTCTTCCTAATTATAAGCCTATAATTAGAAAACATATATTTTAAAGAGAAAAAGATGTAGACAGAGATATGGATATTTTAAAGCACAGGCTAAAATTGGTCAGTGTTTCTTCCCAGAGTTGTCCTGACATCTTCCATGAAATCCTATGATCCTATGTCCATACTGCAATTAAAATACACATTAAAAAAATCCTGTGCAAAAATTCCAGAGCTGCCTTATCACTAGATCTGATTTAAAAAAAAAAAAAAGAAAGAAAAAAACAAGATCAGGGAAGGTGGAGAGATACCTTACAAAAATCAGAAAAGCAAAATATTACCACCAAGGAAAGAAAAGGAGCAGGGCTAGATGATTGCTGCCTTATTGCAGTTGAAGTTAGAGACTGGATAGTGCCACGACTCTATGATAAAATAAAATTGGGAAAACGCTGTATTAAACAAAATAAACAGACTTCATATTGCCAATTTTATCCCAGCTTTTAATATGCTACATGCATTTTGAATCTCCACTAGAAGGACTTAAAATACAACATTTACAAACTTATTTAATGATTGCTTCTAAAAGGAATTTAAAGGCCTTTGAAGTATTTTTAGAAAATACTGAGCTAAATCAAAGTGGGAAAAAAAAAGTGTTGGAACATTAAAGGGACCATCCTGTCTAGAAGGGAATATTGTAATGTAGTGGAGAAGTGAAGTTGGCTTTGCTGCTTGTAGCCAAGCCAAAGAGGGCCTTGGTACCATGATTCCCACCTATGGGCACATTTATAAGAGGGAGAATATTCATGTTGCTTCTAGAAGCCACAATCTTGATCTTTTCCTTGCTGTTACAACCCATTACCTTCCTTGATCTAAACAGGAGAGTTGAATGGAAGTTTCTCTGGGCATGACTCTTCACTCCTCTTGAGTCCTCATTAAGGCGAAGCAGAAGAGTTATGCAGGTGTGGGAGTGGATCCCCTCATTATTTAATACTTTGATATTTTGTGTATCAGGTATTTATTTGTATTCAATTTCATTTTTCAGAATATTCCATTAAAATCATATCTTGAATACTAGGGTTTGTTTGGAACCCCCTTAAGTTTTGCCCCTAAGGCTAGCTAGGGTCTCCATCATTTCATCTCATCCTGGCCCAGCCCTAGGTCTGTGGGTGTTGAGAACTTGCCAAGTGAGTTCAGGCCTCCTTGCTTCATTACAAGCATCTTTTTTTTTTTTTTTAATATGTTACTAAATATAAGTACAAATTGCAATCATTGCATATTCTTCCACAAAAGAATGTATCTTTTAGGCCGAGCTCGATGGCTCATGCCTGTAATCCCAGTATTCTGGGAGGCCGAGGCAGACGGATCACAAGGTCAGAAGTTTGAGACCAGCCTGACCAACATGGTGAAACCCCATCTCTATTAAAAATACAAAAAATTATCCGGGTGTGGTAGCGTGCACCTGCAATTCCAGCTACTCAGAATGCTAAGGCAGGAGAATCACTTGAATCCGGGAGGCCAAGGTTGCAGTAAGTCAAGATCATGCCACTGCACTCCAGCCTGGGCAACGGATTGAGACTCTGTCTCAAAAAATAAATAAATAAATAAAAATGTATCTTTTAACTTTCTGTATCTAATTGAAGTATTGATAGCAGATAAAACAGAATTTTGACCTTCACCATGTAAGGGTGATTATGTGTGTGTGTCCTGTGCTTACCCGGTTATCTTTAACAACAAAAATATGGATTGTCTGCTTATTACTATGTAATTTTAAAGAAGTAGATGTTCCTGTTTTGTTGTTTCTGTCTGTTTTAGATTTTATTTTTGAAATCAAAAAATAAATTTTATTTTATTAAAATCAAAGACTGTCTTTGATTTTATTTAAATACATTGCAAACACATTACACTTGGGGCTTATTATCTTTCATTCCCATAAGTGTGTCCTTGATGTTAAATTAATTAGATTCTCCTTTAGTAAATAAAATAGATTCCATTATCAAATCTTCACAAGAGTTTAAAAGAGGCAGTTCCCACCAGGCCTGGTGGCTCATGCCTGGAATGCCAGCACTTTGGGAGGCCAAGGTGGGCGGATCACTCGAGGCCAGGAGTTTGAGACCAGCCTGGCCAACATGGTGAAATCCCGTCTCTACTTAAAATAAAATACAAAAATCACCAGGGTGTGGTGGCACACACCTGTAGTCCCAGCTACTTAGGGAGGCTGAGGCAAGAGAATCACTTGAACCTGGGAGGCAGAAGTTGCAGTAAGCCGAGATTGTGCCACTGCACTACAGCCTGGGTGACAGAGCGAGACGCCGTCTCAGAAATAAATAAATAAATAACAATAAAAGGAGCAGTTCCCACCAGTGCCACTATGAAAGTAAACTTTTACCAGAGTGAAAAAAAAAAAAAAAGTAGGAAAAAAGCTGTTTTTTAAAAAAAGCTTATTTGGCCAGTATTCTTTCCTTCGTCAATACAGTTCTTTTTCTCTGAATTCACATCTTTGCCCAGAGAATATATTTATTTCTGCTTCCTAAGTGAAACCTCTTTCTATAGTTTTTGATGACTAGATTTGAGTCTTAACCATGACATGTTGATTATCTGGCTTTTTGAAGTAGGAATTTTTCACACGCCTCAAAATCAAAACCCTTACTTCTCATATGCACAAAAGAATCTTAGCAAGTCTTTTGTGTGTGTGTGGTTTTGTTTTTTGGTTTTTATTTTTTATTTTTCGAGACAGGGTCCCTCTCTGTCACCCAAGCTGGAGTGTAGCAGCGTGATCATAACTTACTGTAGCCTCAAACTCTCAGTCTCAGGTAATCCTCCTACCTCAGCCTCCCTAGTAGCTGGACCTACAGGCATGAGCTGCCATGCCCAGCTAATTTTTTGTTTTTGTTTTTGTATTGTATTTTTTGTAGATACTGGGCTTCAGCATGAGGCCCAGGCTGGTCTCAAATTCCTGGCCTCAAGTGATTCTCTGGCCTTGGCCTCCCGAAGTGCTGGGATTTCAGGCGTGAGCCATTGTGCCCAGCCTCAGCAAGTTTTAATTTGGATTTTTACTTCAACATTTAGACCAGATTTATATGTACATAGATAATCAACAAATCTAAAATGCTATTGAGTGACGTTATTCTTATTATTTTCAAGTAGGATATCCTATAGTAAATCACACTGAATGAGAAGCTCCAGATCTTAAGCTTAATGCTTACTATTCTCCAGGACTGCCAGAAATGTGGGTTGCATCTAGTAGTTTCATTGAATATAGTTTTTTTATTTCTTCTGTTTTTAACTTGCTTCACTGGTGTTTATCCTTACTGAAGAGAATTATTATAGAGTGCCCATAACTATAAACGTGAAAACTGGTTGAAGTGTTACAACTTATTATAATATATATTGTCCTTCATAATTTAATTATGGCTTCTCTGACGTTGATGGTATTGGTTCATGCAAAAATAAATACCTTATTTTCAAAGGCTTCTCTGATAAAATTTAAACTGCAAAAAATAAAAGAGAATTACCAGAAGTATGATGCATAAGAAGCATAACTCATCTTACATTAGCCTTGAAAATTGAAAGCTTTTCCATTTTCAACTTTGTTTTGCTAGCATTTACAAACTCAACCATAAAAATTCCCTCTAGGCAGAGATCTGGCAAAAATATTCCAGTTCAAAGTTAGACTTTCTATAGAATGTTTTTTACTGTCAGTGTTAAAATTACAAAATTGAAAAAAAAATTGTTGGCAAGTTGCTTTGCACTTGTCACTGAATAAAAGGAGGAAGACTCACATCTAAGCACGTTAAAGTCCAAACAATCCATCAGTCATTTTTATTAGACATATATGAAAAGAAAAATAAATGTTTGAATTCATTTACTTCACCCTCAGAATTGTTCTATTATGTGAAAAACCTTTGTGGCCTTGATAATTTTAATACGAGTCACTCAATTTTCTGAACTTCTCAATTGGAGAGTGTGCAATTTGGAGTCATTGAAAGAAAAAAACTTTCAGAAGGTTTATATTGGAATGGAGACTTGGTCTCTTCCCTTTGAATTCCCTTCCAGGAACAGAGCAACAGGACCACATGTAAACTACATTTCTTCTCTGTACATCCTAAAAGAGTGGGTAGACTGAAAAGTGGGAAGTACACTGGGAGCCTTTTGAACTAACTATAAAACCTTAAACAAGGGCTCTAGACTAACATGTCCAGTGGTTTCATAGAAATTTCCATCTAAACATTCCATAAACCCTTCAAGGTCAGCATGTCCCATATGCCAAACTAGTTGTTTCAGGTGAAAAGAAAGACAAGGGGCAACATGTGGGTTCCCAAGGCTCGGTGCACAGTCCTTTTTTTTCCATCTTGGTTAACAGTATGACTGTACACAGAATTGTGTGCTCCTTAACTGTAGGAACTATGTCCTATCCACAGAAAATCTGGAACCACACTGTTGAAGAAGTCTGGAAACACCGTCCCTACTATATTTCATGTATATACCATGTGAATAGTGTCCCCTGGAGTCATGTTAACATGGTATCCCTACATAGACCCCACAGCCAGCATAAGGTCTAGCATATAGCATGTGATCGATATATATTAGTTGGTGAGTGAATGAATATACCCCTTTAGGCAAAAACTTAGGTATCATGATAGACTAATCTTTTCCCATTATTTTCTACTTCTAGTCTATCACCTGATTCTATTAATGCTACTTCCCGAATATCATTCATATCTATTTTCTTTCCATCTCCATTGCCACTGCCTTAGGTTCAGGCTTTTATCATCATGAACCTCAACTACAATGGACCCCTAATGTGTCTTCCCTGCTGCATTGCATGAAGGTAGTTTTCCACAAGATGTACATGTACTCCTGCAGGACCTGAAAACTTTCCACAGACATAGTTTTAAGAGAATCAATTCCCAAATTCTCAAAGTCATATATACTCCTTCCTAAAAGTGATATGCCTAGGAACTTGCCCATGGTTCCCATTTTCTCCCTTCATATTTCCCTTTTCCTACTATTGCCCTCGGGCATAAAAAAATCTCGTGGCCTCCGAGCCACTGCACTCCAGCCTGGGCGACAGAGCGAGACTCCTTCTAAAAAAAAATAATAATAAAATAAAAATCTCCTGGCCTCCACACAGAGCCTCCATTAATCAAGGCACCAAAAGCACCACTTCTTTCAATTCCTTAAGGGATGCATTTCCCCCCCCCCAAAAAGTTAACTTTGATGTTTAATAATTGTTTATAAAAAAGTATAATGTAGTTATGTTCTTTCATCAATTATATACCATGACAATAATAATATTATAATAAGTCAAACCAGAAGTATTTTAACAGTTATAAACTCATGGACCTAGGAAGCTTAATTACTTACTTGCAATTTCAATTTATGTACTTATTTTTCTGCTGAAAAAATAGTGAAGCATGACTAATTGAGACTCTAAAGCAAAAAAAAAAAATACACGATTAAAATATTATTTTGGGCTGGACACAGTGGCCCATGCCTGTAATCCCAGTATTTTGGGAGGCCATGGCAGGAGAATCGCTTGAGGCCAGGAGTTCAAGACCAGCCTGGGCAACGTATCGAGACCCCTGTCTCTACAAAAAGTAAAAAAAAAAAAAAAAAAATTAGCTGGGCTTGGTGGCATGTTCCTGTAGTCCCAGCTACTGGGGAGGCTGAGATGAGAGAATTTCTTGAGGCCAGGACTTAAGAGGTTGCAGTGAGTTATGACCACACTACTGCACTCCAGCCTGGTGGATAGAGTGGGGCCCTATCTCAAAAACAACGATAAAAACTATTTTGTGGAAGAAGAGTAAGAGCGAGATAGAAATAAACAGTGTAAAATTTCTGACTGAGGAGGATCTTGTCCATGTATTTTTTTAAATGGAGGAAGGTGTCTCACATCACTGTGGTATTTACCCTGCATTACATATATCTGAGGCTGCTTGTAGTGGCTTATCCCTGTATCCCAGCAGTTTGGGAGACCAAGGCAGGTGGATTACCTGAGCTCAGGAGTTCGAGACCAGCCTGGGCAACATGGTGAAACCCTGTCTCTACCAAAAATACAAAAAATTAGCCAGGCATAGTGGTACATCCCTGTGGTGCCAGCTACTTGGGAGGCTGAGGTAGGAGGATCACTTGAGCCCAGGAGGCGGAGGTTGCAGTGAGCAGAGATTGCACCACTGCACTCCAGAGTGAGACCCCATCTCAAAAAACATTAATAGTAAATGAAAAGTGAGGGAATTATAACCCCTAAATTCCAGATTGTGTTTACCTCTGAATTGGATCAGAGATCAGATCAGGGTTTTACAGGTATCGATGTATTATTTGATAAGTGGGGTGGTAGCTACACAGGTATTCATTGTATTGCTATTTTTTTATACCCAACAATATTATATTTTGATACTATTCAGTATTTAATAAAGCAATTTATAAAAGTTCTGTGGTTCTGAATATCAATGTCTGTAACTTAAAGCACATATATTTCCTAGTACTGGGTTGGGCTGGAGATTGGTTTGGAAAATTCATGTCATTATTTTTAGTATTTTGGGGGATTGGGAACAAATACATACTTTCCCACAAAATAATATAAAAACTGGTCAAATTCTTATCTGGCCCTGGAAAGCCTATTTAACGTGCAATAAAACTAAATGTAATGCTAATCCCAGCACTTTAGGAGGCCGAGGTAGGCGGATCACTTGAGGCCAGGAATTTGAGACCAACCTGGCCAAAATGGCAAAACCCCATCTCTACCAAAAAATACAAAAATTAGCCAGGCGTCCCTGTAGTCCAGCTACTTGGGAGGCTGAGGCACGAGAATCGCTTGAACCTGGGAGGCAGAGGTTGCAGTGAGCCAAGATTGCACCATTGCACCCCAACCTGGGTGACAGAGTGAGACTCTGTCTCCAACAATAACAATAAGAAGAATATTAAATCTAATGCTAAGAGTCTTATTCTTCCATTGATTCTACGAAAAATGAGCCCAACCTTTACCTGAGAAGTCAGGATACCAGAACACACCACTTACTACTTTAGTCCCAGCCTCCCCATGATATTTCTACTGTAGTAATCCAGAGAGAGGGATTCCTATCCTATGTTTAAGTTCCCTTATCATAGGTGTAGGTGAAGAGGAGGTTGTTGAGACAACAGAGGATGTTTACTGGGGAGTTGTGGGAAATAATGCTGCATAGATTATGATCATATCATATACTTCCTCAAAATGTTTACAGAGCAGTCGAGAATTTGTGAAATAGGTAGAGAGATTATTTAATAAAAATTAAGCTAACAGTTGTTGAATATATACTATGTACCAACGATTTTTCTAAGTGGTTTAGATGTATAAACTCTTATTCTTCTGACAATAACTGTATGAAATAGGTAATTCAATATCCCCATTTTCAGATGAAGAAAATGAGAGGCACAGAGTGGTATCTCATCAAATGTCACACAAGTAGTAAATTGTAATGCTAGATGTGAACCCATTCTGCTGATCTGTAGCACTTGCCAATTTCTACGGTCTAAATATTCCCATCAAAGTTGATTTTTTTTTTTTTTTTTTTTTTTTGAGACAGAGTTTCACTCCTTTTGACCAGGCTGGAGTGCAGTGGCACGGTCTCGGCTCACTGCAACCTCCACCTCCCGGGTTCAAGTGATTCTTCTGCCTCAGCCTCCCAAGTAGCTGAGATTACAGGTGTCCACCACCACCCGGCTGATTTGTGTATTTTCAGTAGAGACAGGGTTTCACCATATTGGCCAGGCTGGTCTTGAACTCTTGACTTCAGGTGATCCCCCTGCCTCAGCCTCCCAAAGTGCCAGGATTATAGGCATAAGCCACTGCACCCAGCTTATCATAGTTGATTTTTAAGCCACCAGCATGATGTCACCAAACAATGGGTTGGAAAGAGATGTGCACAACTGACTCTAGCAGCTGATATGAGCTAGCTGTAGTGCACCACTGAACAAAGATTTCTCAAATTTTTATTGTATACAAGAAGCACTCTGTTAAGGCACAAAACTGTTTAGCTCCAACTCTTGCCCTTATGGTAGTGATGGTCTAAATGAAGGGATGATATTTGCTGCAGTGAAGTATTAAATAATACATACATATGTAACTTTATAAGAGGAATAACAGTTCACACTTAATTGCCAGATAAATGTTGTAGATACTGGCTTACAGGTGGAAAAATTGCAGTGTCCTCTATGGGCAAATAAGGTTTAATGGAGAATTAACAAGTCATTAAATCATTGCAGAATTTGCATGGATGAAAAGGAAAACATTCTAAATACTGGTAAGAACATGAATAAAAAGGGTTATTTACGTGAGTTAATGCTTTCACCAAAGCACACTGTGAAGAGAAACTGTAGAACTCCTCCCAGTGAAAAATTTCCCAGCAACCTGGATAAGTTTCAACATTAATCTGCCAAGAGGCAAGGGGGTTAATCAGATGAACTTTTGAAATATTTTCCAAGTTTGCTGGTTTGTATAGTTATAACTCATTAGCCTACCTGACCGTATGGCTCTATCACTGCCTTTCCAGAAATGCACTCATGAAGAGGGCATTGAAATCTAATCTTTCAAAATGTGATGTTCGGGTTCTGGAATGTCGAGGCTCTTCCTCTGGCTACAATAAAATCTAATACACTGTTTTGGTAAATTGTGAAGTTTGGCATCTGGTCTATTTCCTAGTAATAATCAGGTCTGTCTGTTGAAGTCTAACATGCTGTTGACAGGCACCTTGAGAATTGTAAATTCTGTTCAATTGCATAGATATTTTAAAGAATCAATTAATACATGTCAATCAACAACACCACTATCAAAAAGAATGGATGGGCTCTTAAAGGGAAAGGTGCAGAAAGCTATTTTCACATTGACTGTTTCAATAAGTGGGGAGAAGCAGCAGCACCATCGAAGGGCACAGAGGAGGAAGCAGTGAAGAGGCAGGGCCAAGGGGAATGGAGATATCCTAGAGCAGGAGAGAGTTTCAAGAAGGTGGGTCCTTTGCACTTGTAGGTTCTTATGCCTAGAATACTTTTCTCTATGATATCTACATGGTTTACTCCCTCAACCCCTTCTTTTTTTTTTTTTTTTTTTTTTTTTTTGAGACAGAGTCTTGCTCTGTCGTCCAGGCTGGAGTGCAGTGGCACGATCTCAGCTCACTGCAACCCCTGCCACCTGGGTCCAAGCAATTCACCTGTCTCAGCCTCCCTAGTAACTGGGACTACTGGCACATGCCACCACGCCCGGCTAATTTTTGCATTTTTAGTAGAGGCAGGGTTTCACTGTATTGGTCAGGCTGGTCTCGAACTTCTGACCTCAGGTGATCCACCCACCTTGGCCTCCCAAAGTGATGGGATTACAGGCATGAGTCACCACACCCAGCCTACTCCCTCATCTTTTTAAATGTCACCTCGGTGATTTTCCCCAGATCAGGTATGTGAGACAGCGATTTTCTCTCCCCACACCATCCAGCCCAAACGGGCTCCCTATTCTTCCCCTGCTTTGTTTTTCTTCCTTTATCTGATAGTTTACCATTTGATGTATATTTACATGTTTGTTTGTTTATATTCTGTCTTCCCTCTTCCCCCAAGTCACACATACATTAGAATGTCAGCTCCATGAGAGCTTGTTTGTTTTGTTTACTGTTGAATTCTTGGTACGCAGAACAGTGACTCACACATAGTGGGCATTCAATAAAGACTACTTAGAGTACAAGTAAATGAAGAGATGATCAAAAGTGGCAGAGGTGGTCCAGTTCCTTGAATAGGCTACATCTCCAACACTGGTCAGCTAGATTAAACACATCTATATTAATTAAAAGGAAAATCAGGCCAGGCACGCTGGCTCACGCCTGTAATCCCAGCACTTTGGGAGGCTGAGGCGGGCGGATCACCTGAGGTTGGGAGTTCGAGACCAGCCTGACCAACATGGAGAAACCTGGTCTCTACTAAAAATAGAAAATTAGCTGGGCATGGTGGCTCATGCCTGTAATCCCAGCTACTCGGGAGGCTGAGGCAAAATTGCTTGAACCCAGGAGGCAGAGGTTGCAGTGAGCCAAGAATGCACCATTGCACTCCAGCCTGGGCAACAAGAGCAAAACTCGGTCTCAAAAAACAAACAAAAAAAGGAAAATTAAACAATTAAGTATAGAAGAAGAAACCTTAGGCCGGGCGCGGTGGCTCAAGCCTGTAATCCCAGCACTTTGGGAGGCCGAGACGGGCGGATCACGAGGTCAGGAGATCGAGACCATCCTGGCTAACACGGTGAAACCCCGTCTCTACCAAAAAAAAAAATACAAAAAAATAGCCGGGCGAGGTGGCGGGCGCCTGTAGTCCCAGCTACTCCGGAGGCTGAGGCAGGAGAATGGCATAAACCCGGGAGGCGGAGCTTGCAGTGAGCTGAGATCCGGCCACTGCACTCCAGCCCGGGCGACAGAGCAAGACTCCGTCTCAAAAAAAAAAAAAAAAAAAAAAAAAAAAAAAAAAAAAGAAGAAGAAACCTTAAACCCATTGCCAACTGCTAAAGATAAATAAAAGAAATCCTTAAATCCTATTTTTTGTGTCAATAACAAATTTAATGTAAGGAACTTGGATCTTTATTATAAGGTTGTTGTAATCACATCCTTGTGTTTTATAACCTTAAGAAGAAAATTTTCCATTGAGTATGGATTACTTTTTTTTTTTTTTTTTTTTTTTTGAGACGGAGTCTCTCTGTGTCGCCCAGGCTGGAGTGCAGTGGCGCGATCTCGGCTCACTGCCAGCTCCGCCTCCCGGGTTCCCGCCATTTCTCCCGCCTCAGCCTCCAAGTAGCTGGGACTACAGGCGCCCGCCACCGCGCCCGGCTAGTTTTTTTTTTTTGTATTTTTAGTAGAGACGGGGTTTCACCGTGTTAGCCAGGAGGGTCTCGATCTCCTGACCTCGTGATCGGCCCGCCTCGGCCTCCCAAAGTGCTGGGATTACAGGCTTGAGCCACCCCGCCCGGCCGAGTATGGATTACTTTTTAAACTGCATAGATCTGCCAAAATGTTTTGTTATATATGTGATACAGGTTTTTTTTTTTTTTAATCTACGTTTATGTTTTTCCAAAAAAGGACTATTAAATAGATATTTCAGTGTGTTTATTTGTTTGCGGGGTAGGGGGTGGGGGCTGTTGAGACAGAGTCTTGCTCTGTAGCTCAGGCTGGAATGCAGTGGCATGATCAATGGCTCACTGTAGTCTTAACTTCCCAGGTTCAAACAATCCTCCTACCTCAGCCTCCAAAGTTGCTGGGACCACAGGAGCATGCTGCCATGCCTGGCTTATTTTTTTGCTTTAGTTTTTGTAGAGACAGAGGCTCTTTATGTTGCTCAGGCTGGTCTTGAACTCCCAGCCTCAAGCAATCCTCCTGCCTCAGCCTCCCAAAGTGCTGGGATTACAGGTGTGAGCCACCATGCCCAGCTGATATTTAAGTATTGATTTATCAAAGACAAGATTTTGTTAATGCTTTATAGAACTGATTATTATCTTTTGGCATTTTATAGGAAGCTGTATGAAAATTCCTAAAATATTTGTTGAGAGATAAATAAAATTAATATGTATTTACCCAACTTGGGTGAAAACATTTCAGGGCTCTTTAAAATAACTTGTATTCTTTTGTTTTAATGTTATTTCAAATGGCTTGCGTTGGAAGACATCCTGATATTAACCAATCTTTCATAATGCAACTTGTGGTATATGGTTTTTGTAACTCTGAACGGCATGAGACAATTTGCAAAATTTGCCAGTTGCTAAGGGAATCATTGTTTTAAAATTCCCACTTATATTAGCTTCAGCTAAAGAAGCAGGTAAGTTAAAAGAGGTAAGAAATGTTTAAATTATTTTTAAGAAAGTGAAGTGGCAAACACTCTTACATGGGCAAAGAAAATTTGTGGAGAGGTAAATGAATATTCACAGTGAAATACCATTACACACTCTAACAGCATAATCAACAAACACTTTCCTTGAATTATCTAATCCATTACAGTATAACACGATGTCAAATGGGACGTTTCTTGATATCCTAGTGGTAACTCTAGAACCCAAGACACTAGGAACGAAAACTGAAGGCAAAGAGAGTTTGGGTCTCAACATTACCACTGAGTGGTTGACAAGGATACATGAGTTTTGTTTGTACCAAATGGGCACTGCAGAAAGTAGCAGTTCTAGAACCATCTGAACTGCCACTAGAGCTGCAGCTGTGGTAGGAGAAGAGAGGCCATTGGAAGAGATTGAACGTCTACATTAGGAAGATGTACTAGCATTTGTATGCCTGTTGTTCATTAGCCAGAAAAGCAGAGGCCCCAACAGTTAGTCACACAGTCCAATCACATAAACAATCTTTGCCCTCTGTTCATTATCCAATTATTCAATTACTAGTTGCAGTTTTAAAAGCCTGCATTATCCAATTTCATTCTCATGGCAGCCCTGTGAGGTAGGCATTGTTTTAAAATCATACCTCTTTTCTGGATTAGAAGACTTAGAAATGGACTCAAAGAAGTTATACAGCTAGTTCAAGGTCACAGTTAGTGACAGAGCCAGGACTTAAACTAGCTTCTTTTGGCTTCATATCTCCTCTTTAATTCTACTGTACAGTATAGCCTTACATGTATGTTTAGTATCTCCTATGAACAAGGCATTGCTAAATGGATTAAGGAGTATATAAATATGTGTAAGATGTTCTTGCTCTTAAAGAATTCTTAAGGAAGTCTTTGTTTAGGAGGAGATCATAAGCAGCTTGGGTGAGAAGGCAATGAGGTTGTGGTTAGTAGAAGATAACAAAGAATGATAACATGCTTTCCATTAGAAATGAACAGAAATTTTGGCAGGGTTTACCCATTGGAAAATAATCCAGAATTTAAGAGAGAGGGTAGGATGGATGGCTGAATGACTTGACAGACAGGCTGAAGAAATTTTTTGGTTTTGTTTTTTGTTTTTCTCAATATCTTATTATGAAAAATTTCCAATAAATAGCAAAGCTGAAAGCTTTTTTTTTAACAGCAAACACCCATATACTTACCACCTACATTCTACATTAATATTTTATTATACTTGCCTTATCATACATCTGTACATCTATCCACCTTTATCCAGCAACTCATCTTTCTAAAAAAAAAAATGAACTTCAAGGTAAAGTGCAAACAATATGGCTGGAGGCATTTTAAAAATAGGAATGTATTATATTCAATTTTATGTTGTTTGTTTTGCTGCACTGTAATTCCTCTTCATTTCTCTTTACCTTCGGTAAAGCTCGCCACACAGAGAGTCTTTGTGAAGACGGTGTCTTTCAATAATAGAAATCAAGGGAAATGGCTGGGTTCCAAGTGTAAATAGATGCAGAGAGACGAAATAAAAGAATATATAAGACAATGGAGAGAACTCAAATTTACTGGAGTCAGGAAGTTAGAACTAGAGGTGATCACAAGACTATAAACTTTCAGGAATTTGGAGAAATCTTGGGGAGGGCATCAGATTTTGCACAAGGTGTGAATAGGGATTTAAGCCCATTTATGTAGATCATCTAAAGAACAGGCAGATACCAGTTGACAAGTAAATGACCACTTCGTTTCTCAGTTACCATTTACTGGAACTAGAGGTGTTCTGTTACTAGAGGCAATATTTGTGGTGTGAAAAAGGCAGGAAGGAAGGAACAAGTAAGACAGGAAAGAAAACCCGAACTTGTCATAAAGGATCCAGCCACTGCCTACGGTTCTCCTCTCTTTTCTCCACCTTCCCCCACACCTCTCTAATTTCCCTTCCTCCCTCTGTCTCTCCTTCCTTCCTTCCTTCCTTCCTTCCTTCCTTCCTTCCTTCCTTCCTTCCTTCCTTCCTTCCTCCTTCCCTCCCTCCCTCCGTCTTTCCTTCCTTCCTTCCTTTTTCCTTCCTTCCTTCTTTTTTTCTTCCTTCCTTCCTTTTTTCCTTCCTTCCTTCCTTCTTTCCTTCCTTTCTTCTTTCTTCTCTTCCTTTCTCTCTTTCCCCACTTCTCTCCCTACCTCCCTCTCTTCTTCCTTTCTTTCTTCGGAGAGTGAAAGAAAGAAACAGGGAGAAAGAGAAATGAGAGAGAAGATGGCTCACGCCTGTAGTCCCAGCACTTTGGGAGGCCAAGGTGGGTGCATCATGAGGTCAGGAGTTTGAGACTAGCCTGACCAACATGGTGAAACCCCGTCTCTACTAAAAATACAAAAATTAGCTGGGTATGGTGGTGCATGCCTGTAATCTCAGCTACTCAGGAGGCTGAGGCAGGAGAATGGCTTGAACTCAGGAGGTGGAGGTTGCAGTGAGCCAAGATCACACCACTGCATTCCAGCCTGGGTGACAGAGCAAGACTCCATCTCAAAAAAAAAAAAAAAAAAAAAAAAAGAGGAAAGAAAGGAAAGAAAAGAAAAAAGAAAGAAAGAAATGAGAAAGAAGAGAGAAACAGGAAGATGAAAAAGGGAAAGGGGGAAGAGAAAAGGAAGCCACTTTGGGAGATGGGCAATTCTCTCTGCTTCCAATGCTGATCTTGCTCCATTTCTGCTCCTACCTTGACACTATTCATTAGTAGAAATACAGATGAAGAGAGAGGGAAACAAACTGGGGTCAGGGGGAGTAGAAAAATGGGAGAGAAGAGGAGAGAAACTCATGTGAATAATATCACTAATTTTTTGAATTCAGTCCCAGCAATTCAAACTCACTGTCACAGGTAGCTCAATGATTTTTTTATCCCTAATTAGAAATTTCTTTACAGCTTGCTTTTGTAAACAAAAACTTCAAACACCTTTTCTGCAAGAGAACACAGCCCTCGAGAGTCACATAGATACTATACTGAATATAGGCTCTTCATTTACCAGGTGTGTGACTTGGGAAAATTACATAGCCACAGTGTGTCTCAAAGTCCTCATGTCTAAAATGGGACAAATAATACCTACTTTGCTAGATTGTTGTAATAATTAGAGATGAGTTGTATTAGAGCACATGCCACATGGCACTTATTAAAAGATAGCTATTAATGTCACAAGGAGGAAAGCCCTAAGTTGGAACTGTAGATAACAAACTAACGTGAAGGTTAGAGGAGCTGTTTTGAGGGACTGACTGACTTCAAGATAAAGATGTAAGGTGAGTCAGAAAAAAATGTTCTACATAAGTCAGGGGATGAATGATGCTAGACTGTGGTCAAGTAACACTTGTTAAAATTGAAAGATTAGTAATAAAGGTACCATATTGTATGTACTTGCCAATTTCTTTAAAATCTTCACATATCTTTTGAACATTTTAATGTTGTTATCTATATTGGTTTCAAAAGAAAGCCTATACATATAAAAATATTTTAAGGAACAACTGAGGGGAGAAAATGCAGCAAAACTGCCTCTTTCTTAATCAGACTTTAGCTGAAGTCTCACTGTCCAGACTCTTAACAAATTCAATGATAACAGCTCATGGTTACTGAGCACTTATGGTAATCAGGCGCTGTGCTAAGAGCTCTGTATGGATCGTCTCATCTACCTCCCACTGCAACTTTAGGCAGCAAGTACAGTTAATACAGGTGAGGAACCTGGGGCTTAATAAACAGGTTAAGAAACTTTACCAAGGGCACACTGAAAGCAGTGAAGCCAAGGCAATCTGAATCTATAGCTTACACCCTTAATTACTAGGTTCTATGTCCATGTGTCCCAGAGCCAAAGAGGCAGCCCAACAAAACCACTGGCAAAGTTCTAAGGAGAAAATAACTTCACACAGACTGGATTTCCAAACCTGAGTGTAAACCATCCACTGAACACTCAACATGATCTAGGCACAATGCTAGGTTCGATGTCACACGTAGGGAACACAAAAATGAGATAGGATCCTCCCTGCCTCGAAGACCTCAGTAGGTCAATATTGATATTCTATTGTGTTGTTTATATTTAATGTTATAAGTTTAAAAATGATTAATTGCACCAACTATATTAAGTATATATGCGTGATTCTTGCATAAAATATCAAATCCAATCGAAATAATTTATCAATAATTCTTTAATTTTGGTCCCCTAAAATATTATGTGACTAGCAAAAGATTTGAATAGACATTTTGCCAAAGAAGGTATAAAAATGGCTAATATGCCATTTTTGAAATACTCATAAGTATCACGAATCTGGCATCACTAGTCATTAGGGGAACGCAAATTAAAACATTATGAGACACCATTTCACACCCACTGGGATGGCTGTAATCAGACAATAACAAATGTTAGCAAGGATGCTGTGACACAGAAACTCTGAAATATTATTGGTGGGAATGGTAAATGGTACCATTTCCAAACTGCTACTTTGGAAAACAGTTGGATCTTTTTAAAAGTTTTAAATATATGCTGGGCACGGTGGCTCACACCTGTAATCCCAGCACTTTGTGAGGCAAAGGCGGGCGGATCACGAGGTCAGGAGATCAAGACCATCCTGGCCAACACGGTGAAACCCCATCTCTACTAAAAGTACAAAAACTTAGCTGAGTGTGGTGGTGCGCACCTGTAGTCCCAGCTACTCAGGAGGCTGAGGCAGGAGAATGGTGTGAACCTGGGAGACGGAGCTTGCAGTGAGCTGAGATCGCACCACTGCACTCCAGCCTGGGCAACAGAGTGAGACTCTGTCTCAAAAAAAAAAAAAGTTTTAAATATAAATTTACCATACGACCCAGAAATTCTACTCTTACTTAGGTTTATACCCAAGAGAAATGAAAACAAATATACAACATACATATACTACACACATATCTACACAAAAACTTGGACAAAGTATGTATAAGCATTTTTTATAGCAGCATTATTCATAATAGCCAGAAAGTGGAAATGATCCAAATGTCCATCAACTGATGAATGAATAAATAAAATATACTGTATCTGTTCAATGGATATTGCTATTCAGTGATATAAAGGAATAAAATTCTGATTGATGTATGTTACAAAATGGATGAAGGTTGAAAACACTGTAGTAAGTGAAAGATGCCAGATACAAATGGCCACATATTATATAATTCTATTTATATGAGATGTCCAAAGTCAGAAAGAAGATTAGTGGGATGGGTACAGTGGTTTACACCTGTAATCCCAGCACTTTGGGAGATCAGAGCAAGAGGATCGTTGGAGCCCAGGAATTTGAGAGCAGGCTGAGTAACATAGTGAGACCCTGTCTCTACAATAAATTTAAAAATCAGCTGGGCATGGTACCACATGCCTGTAGTCCCAGCTACTTGGGAGGCTGAGGCAGGAGGATGGTTTGGGTCCAGGAATTCAAGAATGAAGTGAGCTACAATACTGCCACTGCACTCTGGAAAGTAGATTAGTGGTTGTCTAGGGCTGGCATGGGAGCAGAAATGAAATGGGTATTAACAATCCTTTTAGGATGATGCAAACCTTCTAAAACTGGATTATGGTGATGGTTATACATCTCAGTAAATGTACTAAAGCCATTGAATTACACAACAATCTCATGATAAGTAAATATGATATGTAATTATACCTCAATGATTGTTTTAAAATTATAAAATATTGTATGACTAAAATTCTCAGATTTTTATGTAATATCTGAGAATTAGTATGGAATCTATTTCCACTTTATAGAATGCTTATTTTGACAGATGCATATTATGGTATCTATTAGGAGAGTTTTTTTATACTAAAGCTTTATAATTGCTTGTCACTAGGTGATACCACTTCAGATTTAAACTCTGTCTTTATTTTAAAGCAATTACCCAATTAAGAAATCTTTTCATAATCTTTTAGTAATTAATATAGTGGGTTGAAAATGTTTTGGGTTAAGGCTGGTGCAGTAGTTCATGCCTATAATCCCAGCACTTGGGAAGCCAAGGCAGGTGGATCACTTGAGGCCAGGAGTTCGAGACCAGCCTGGCCAATATGGTGAAACTCCTCTCTACTAAAAATACAAAAAAATTAGCTGGGTGTGGTGGCACATGCCTGTAATCCCAGCTATTTGGGAGGCTGAGGCACGATTGCTTGAACCCAGGAAGTGGAGGTTGCAGTGAGCCAAGATGGTGCCATGTTACTCCAGCCTGGGCAACAGAGCAAGACCCTATCTCAAAAAAAAAAAAAAAAGTCTTGGGTTAGTGTATGACTCATTTGAAATGCTTACTTTTATAGATTATAATGTAAGGTAAAGAACCATAGAAATTGCCTCTTCTTTTGCTAAATTTTTGTCACACATTTTCCCCTAAATTTTTTGTTATATGTTCTTATTTTACTCTTTCTTCTTACGTTTTAGGAAGAATTTATATTGGTCTCATTTTATAGATGAGAATATATGAGCTCACATGGGTTCAGTAATTCAACTAAAATAACCCAACACCTAGGAGGTTTAAGAACCAGATTTGAGCATAAAACAGTGTGTCATTCTACCACTGACTACCAGCGTGACTTCAACTGATAGATGTTAAGATTCTAATAGTCATCAATTATTTCTATGTGTGAGACTGAAGTGGACTTCCAGTTTCCAATGTGACATGGAAAGAACTTGAAAATTGTCACTTCCATTCTCACAAGAAAAAAAAATGAGTAAACTGAAAACCAACCATTCTTCTTAGTTCCATCAGAGAGTGGAGGTCACAGGACAAACCACTGCCCCAAACCCTGGAGAAACAGACTGAATACAGACAATCACAGATTATCAGGAACAGAAGTGTGGCTGAAACCTAGTAGGAACGCTTAAAGGGTAAGTGTTAAAGGGTAAGTATCATTCATCGCTGGAGACTAAGCTTGGGGACTAGCTTGAGATATTAAAAACAGCAACAGTAAAATTCCTGGAACCCTAGTCTTGCCTCCCCCCGACACACACTCATTCCTGAGTTTTACCTCCAGGAGTCCCACTAGGTTCTTGGGATAAAGATCAGGGAAAAATGCTCTCAAGCTTCCTGTGGAAAGAGGGAAAAGTAATCATTTGAAATATGCTCAGAGCACTTTGTTCTGCTTAACAAACGCCTGCCCTTAAGGCAAACTATTTTACCCGGGTTTAGCTGACCTGGGGGAAAGAAAATACCCAACTCCAACCTTCTCCAGCATTCCACATGGAGGAAGAGAAATACATAACCCCAGCCCCTACTAGCCTTCCTATCTAACTTGATGGCAGTGTCGGGAGGAGGAGAAGATGAGAAGCACTTGTGAAGTTCACAGCCCAAGGAGCCAGGGTCACTAAAAGACTGAAAGCTAATAATAAAATTATGGAACACTTCCTCTGCACCTGTACTTTACCACCACATCAGTCAGGGTCCTTTATACTCACCGAGGATCATAGCTAAAAGATCCGTAAGCTTCAGATCCTACTTAAAAAGGAGTCTCTAGGGAAACCCAACGACAACAGGTGAGGCTAAAACGAGGACCCTAGAGGACATTTGATATGGCTTGGATGTTTGTCCCCTCCAAATTTCAATGTTAGAGGTGGGGCCTGGTGGGAGGTGTTTGGGTCATGAGGGCGGATCCCTCATGAATGGCTTGGTGCTTTCCTCATGACAATGAGTAAGTTCTCACTCTGAGTTCATGGGAGATCTGCTTGTTTAAGAGTGTGGTGGCTGGGCGCAGTGGCTCACACCTGTAATCCTAGCACTTTGGGAGGTTGAGGAGGTCGGATCATGAGGTCAAGCATTCAAGACCAGCCTAAACAACATGGTGAAATCCCGTCTCTACTAAAAGTACAACAATTAGCTGGGCATGGTGGTGCATGCCTGTAATCCCAGGTACTCGGGAGGCTGAGGCAGGAGAATTGCTTGAACTGGGACCCGGGAGGTGGAGGTTACAGTGAGCTGAGATCATGCCACTGCACTCCAGCCTCGGCTACAGAGTAAGACTCTGTCTCAAAAAAAAGGAAAAAAAAAAAAAAAAAGACTGTGGCACCCCCTACCCAACCCCAACCTTACTCCTGCTGTCTCCATGTTATGCACTGGTTTCCCTGTTCACTTTCTGCTATGGTTGTAATCTTCCTGAGGCCCTCACCAGAAGGGGATGGTGGCACTACACTTCCTATAGAGCCTGCAGAACTATGAGCCAATTAAACCTCTTTTCTTTATAAATATTCCTTTATGGCAATGCAAAAACATATCAATAGTACATTTTTAGACACTGACACCGCAGCTACAGCAAACAATAAGCACAACTTAACTCTTAGCCAGAAAAACATAAAACCACACAGTGAAGGCCTATCTCCCTCAGTTCCTTTTACCCAGTACACCATACCTGACTTTCCACAAAAAATTACAAGAAATACTAAGAAGCAAAAAATACAGTCTGAATAGACAAAGTAAGCATCAGAACCAGACTCAGATATAGCAGAGATTTTGAAATTATCAGACTAGAAATATAAAATAACTACGATTAATATGCTAAGTGCCCTAATTGAGAAAAAAAAGAATGTCATGTGAGAACAAATGGGTAATATAAACAGATAGAAACCCTAGGAAACAATCAAAAGGAAATACTAGAAGTCAAAAACACTGTAACAGAAATAAAGAATGCCTTTGATGGGCTCATCAAAAGATGTGACATGGACAAAGAATCTGTGAGCCTGAAGACAGGCCAGTAGAAACAAAAAAATCTGAACAGAATATCCAAGAACTGTGGGCCACTTACCAAAGGATAACATACTTGCAATGGGAATAACAGAAGGGGAAGAAAGAAAGAAATTAACAGAAGACGTATTTGCAGTAATAATGGCTGAGAATTTTCCAAAATGAATGAGAGATACTAAACCTTAAGCTAGGAAGCTCAGAGAACACTAAACAGAATAAATATGTGTGTGTGTGTGTGTGTATATATGTGTGTGTGTGTGTATGTGTGTGTATATATATCTAGACATTTTCTAGGTAATTTCCACACCTAGAAATTGACATTACAATTTATTGGTCTCCCTTCTTTTTCTTCTGACCCTCCACACCTAAAGTCTTTGCTGTCTAGGAAATGTGGCACAATTATGGGGATTATATAGCCTAACTGGTTTTCCCTTTAAGAAGTAAAAGTGTATTTATTTTTATTTATTTTATTTTATTAGCGACAGAATCTCACTCTGTTGTCCAGGCTGGAGTACAGTGGTGTGATCACAGCTCCCTGTAACCTGGACTCATGCATTCCTCCTGCCTCAGCTTCCCAAGTAGCTAGGAATATAGGTGGATGCCACCACACCTGGCTAGTTTTTAAATTTTTTTTGTAGAGACAGAGTTGCACAAAATGTTGCCCAGGCTGGTCTCAAACTCCCAGCCTCAAGCAATCCTCCTGCCTTGGCCTCTCAAAGTGCTGGGATTACAGGCATAAGACACTACGCGCAGCCTATATTTAAATATAAATAGTAAAAAAATAAAATGTTCTATTAGCTTGGACACCTCAATTGGAGTGCAAATTTCTTGAAGGCAGGGATTACGTATTATGTAATTCTGAGTTCCCCAGACCCTCTAGTTCTATTATACTGTACAAGCAAATAAAATGTATGTTTGTTTAACCGATTGGAAACAAGTATAAAGGACTGACTACATATATGAGAGCCTGCAGATGAGGACTGGAAACTGGTGAAGAGATGAGCCACCAGTGAAATGGATTAAATAGTTTTGAAGTGTTATTTGAATATTTAAAAAGCAAAACTAATCTCCTCTATGCTTCCATAGTGTGTGATACGGTTAGGCTTTGTGTCCCCACCCAAATCTCATCTTGAATTGCATCCCCATAATCCCCATAATCCCCATAATCCCCACATGTCAAGTGAGAGACCAGGTAGAGGTAATTGAATTGTGGGGCGGTTTCCTCCATGCTGTTCTCATGATAGTGAGTGAGTTCTAACAAGATCTGATGGTTTTATCAGGGGTTCTTTCCCCTTTGCTTGGCACTTCTCTTTCCTGCTGCCTTGTGAAGAAGGTGCCTTGCTTCGCCTTCGCTTTCCACCATGACTGTAAGTTTCCTGAGGCTACCCCAGCCATGCTGAACTGTGAGTCAATTAAACCTCTTTCCTTTATAAATTACCCAGTCTCAGGCAGTTCTTTACAGCAGTGTGAAAACAGACTAATACAATGTGTTAGGCCATTTTAGTATTGCTGTAAAGAAATACCTGAGGCTGGGTAATTTATAAAGAAAAAAAGTTTAATTGGTTCATGGTTCTTCAGGCTGTGCAAGTAATCATGGTACCAATATCTGCCTAGAAAGCTTATAATCATGATGAAGGGTGAAGCAGGTGCAGGCACATCATGGGGTGAGAGTGGGAGCAAGAGAGGAAGGGGAAGGTCTCAGACTCTTTTAAACAACAGAATCTCATGTAAAGTAACAGCAAGAGCTCACTTTTACCAAGGGAATGGTGCTAAGCCATTCATAAGGGATCTGTCCCCGTAATCTAGTCACCTTCAACCAGGCCCCACCTCCAACATTGGGAATCACATTTCAAAATGAGATTTGGAGTGGATAAACATCCAAACCATATCACATAGAATCTTGTACCTATACAAGACATGCAATGATTTGTTTAGAAGTCCATTTTTTCCTGTTAGACTATAAGCTTCTCTAGGACAAGGATCACATCTTTCTTCCTCTTTTAATTGTGAGAGGCACTTCATTAATATTTTGTAAATAAATAAAATTTGAGAGATATTTGATCAGAGGGAAGATAGTCTAAAGCCATTCTATAATAATAAGTTATGTATTTAAAGGAAGTACTGTATTTCAGAGTAATTTTGGAGGAGTTTTCCTCGAAGGAAATGTACTCCCTTGTCCCGCAAACCCAATCTTTTTAGGGAGCCTATATTCCCAGTTATCCCACTTCTATCCTGTGATGTTCATATCTCTATGGCCAATTCCATTGGCCTTTCTCTTTTTTTCTGACCTAGTTTCTTTCTCATGGGGGAAAATAACAACCAAAACTCTTTTCAATTACCCAATTGCCCGTTCACCTTCCATCTTGTTCCCTTCCTTCTTTTCACTGCTAATCTCAAATGAGTGATCTGTTCAATACATGCACATCATACCCTCACCACACCATCAATACCAGTTATGTCAACATTAAACTTCTGAAAACTCAAAAGTCACTTCTCAGTTTCTCATCTTATTTAAGTTCCCAATGTTTGAAAACATTTTCATAAATCAAACGATCCTTTTATGAGGTGAAAAAGCACGCGATAATTTATTTGTTTCCTGTAGTTGTTCAGAAGAAAGGCAGGTTTCCAGGTTGGGGTGCTGCCAAGGAGGACTGCCTGAACCTCTTAGAGTGGAGTTTGGGTTTGGGGTTTGACCCCCTTAACCCTCACCAGACAACATATTGCTGTTCCAGAGCTGACTCAACATATAAGAGACCCAGCATAAAAAACAAAGTGCTGAGTTATTGACATTATCATTGACATTATTATCACATTACTGAGAAGCCCAATACTATTCATGGAAGCCAAAGAATCTGAAGGTTGCTTGGTCACAACAGAATCAGGATAAGGAGAGTTACTTATATAATTTGAATTTTTAAATAATACTAAGACCCTCATAGCCTGACCTATTTATCTTTTCCTCTTTTACCTCCACAGTATTGGAATGTGAAATAACTTTTTTGTTTTGTTTTGTTTTGTTTGGACAGTGTCTTTCTCTGTGGCCCAGGCTGGAGGGCAGTGGTGCAATCTCAGCTCACTGCAACCCCCATCTCCCGGGTTCAAGCCATTCTCGTGCTTCGACCTCCCAAGTAGCTGGGATTACAGGTGTGCGCCACCATACCTGACTAATTTTTTTATTTTTAGTAGAGACACAGTTTCACCTTGTTGGCCAGGCTGGTCTCTAATTCCTGGTCTTAAGTGATCTGCCCACCTCAGCTTCCCAAAGTGCCAGATTACAGACATGAGCCACCATGCCCGGCCTGCCAATATATTCTAATTCTGCTCTTTCTATGCTTTCTGACTAACCTCTCTTCTTATTTATATCATATTTTAATCAGGTTATAATTAAGGCTTGCTGTCTTGGATCTGTATCTCTACAGTGATCCATTATTTACTTATTGTACAAATTAACGTTCAGAGCTTAGTCTTAATTGTAAGTAATTGGAGAATGTTCCACTGTCATCTGTATGTCCATCTATGGTTTACAAATACGGATTTCTACATATAATGCCATATTTCTTTAAGCAAGGCATATCTGGTTAAATCACCTTGATCACCCACACACATATTTAGCTGAAAAATAAGTCTTTATGATCTTTCTAGACCAGCAGTCTGTTACATTGTTTAGGATGTCCAAAAGGATATCTCCCAGATTGTGAAAGTAGTTCCAATTAGGTTCCAAATATTTGAACAATGGCAACATTATTGGGACAATACTAGTAGAAAATGACTTTATTATTGGTATGCAATATAAAAATCACAGTCATAAACATGTATTCTATTAAAGAGGAACTATTGAACTAAGTATGACTGGCTAACTTCAAATTTCATTAATATTCATTTACTGTTTGTTCACTTACTTGGTCATCAATCAGCACTTGCTGCAAGAGAAGTAGTAGTAAAAGCCAAAGGTTGAAGAAACATTTGTTGGAGGATAATTTAAAATTGAGAAATTCAGTTCAGACTCCTTCCCCATGAACTGAGAAATGGCTGCCATTATTTGGTTAGAATGGGATCACACCAGTGCTGGAGCATAATTAGAGAACTGCTACATAGGGGGAGTCACTGAATATTTCTGATGCTGTGAACAATTTTATTATTTCTCTATTATAAATGTAAAATGAGAGTAGAGAAGCAATTTTTTATAGTATTTGCTTTGTAAAACTTGGAAGAAAGAAATCTCTTGGTTTAGATTTTTAAATCTTGTATGACACCCATTTCTAGAGAGAAACCAGTAGAGCTTTAAAAGTCTTTAAGACTATTGTTCCAAATAAATATATTTGTAATATGAAAAATATTACCAAAAATGACTAGAATGTGGCTGAGTAGCGTAGTTTGTGCTTCATCATTGCTTGCTAGTTGGAGGAGTCACAAATTCTGTAGATGCTCTAGTGCAAGTGGTTCTCAAACATTAACTTACTTCACAATCACCTGGGCAACTTGTTAAGGTAGATTGCTGAACTCTGCACCCCAGAGTATCTGATTCTGCAGGTTTGGGGTGGGGCCCAAATGTTCATTTCTAACAAGAAGCAGATGCTGTGAGTACACTTTTAGAGCCACAGCTCTATGCTCTGGGCTAGCTGCAATTTAACAAGCCTCTGATTATCTCTGCCTTAGTCCTCACAGTGTGGCAACAAAAGTTTATCACCTCATACAGGACTTACTCTGTCATCCTCACTTTTTCAGCAAAATAGTTGCTTTCATACATTACTGAAAAAGACTGGGATCATCAGGTATGGTCTGCTTCAAATTCTTATTTCTTTTTTCCGGTCTGCCTCTTTTCTAATTTAAGACTCATCCCACTTTCTGGGCTCTTTTCTAGGGTTTAATTCCGTCTGTGCATTATCGTGATTTTGTTGTTAGCCTTCTTCTATCCCAAGTGTTCAAACCTTCCCTCTTTACCAGCTTCATCTCAAAAGCCTATAAACAACTTCAAGTCTTTTGATCTTGAAAATCTATCTCATGGCCCTGAATATTTCTCCAGCTACTCTTTCTCTTTCACAGGCCAAGTTCTTGGAAAGAATAAGGACCTTATAGGACTCTCCAAGTCACTATAACCAAGCTCCTATTCCTACCACTCTGTTTTGCCAAAGGTTACCTTCAACTGGCTAAGTCCAATTAATCCTGATTCTCATTTTAGCATCATTAATATGCCTCTTTGAAACTCTGCTCTCCTGGTTTCTGTGACACCACTAACCAACCTCTCAGTGTTCCTTGTTGACTCTTCCTCTCCTCTTCCCATTGACTGTGTTTAAGGTAACAGTATAAAATCCCAGTGGCTATAACCAGTAGCACAACTGGAATATTCAGGCAGAGTGGTGCAGATAGAAGGTAGAATACAGTCTGGAGATCAGGAGAGTATGTGGACATTTAGATCTGGGAACTAGAAGCACTGAATGTGGGTATTTAGGATTTGATGTTTGACTCACTTCTCATTGTTTTATACACTGTCTTGGGCATTTCATTGCCTCCTTTGGCTTCCGCTGCACCCACACAGATTCTTGCAAGAATGCTTCTAGGCCGAATCTAGGAACAGAGCTGTGTGTTACATGTGAGTTAGGTGTGTGGAATGATGAGTGCTGTGTGCTTCTGGTTCCTAAACCTAAATGTCCATCCACTCTCTTGAACTACAGACTTTATTCTAGCTTCTATCTTGACTATTCTGCCTGAATATTCCAGTTTGCTGCTTGTCATAGCCACTGAGATTTGTACAGTCACCTCAAACATACGTCCAAAACTGCCATTTTAGTATTCCTTGTCTTTATAAATGGTACTACCATTCACTCAGTAAGTCAAGAAACCTTGGAATGATATTTGAGTTCCTTCTTTGCCTTACTTCTATCCTCATGTCATACGAGTACCCAAGTCATATAAAATTCTACTTCTTTAGCATTTCTCCTGCTATCTTCTGTTGTTTCCTACTCCATTGACTTAACTCTAGCCCATATCACCTCTTCCTGAACTGTTAGCTCCTTCCAATTTTTCACCCTTCCAACCTGTCTTACACATTACTGTCAACTAAAAGGCAAATTTAACCATGTCACTGCGTTAAAAAAATTCTTCCAAGGCTCACCATCTTTCATTAGATAAAGCCCAAACATAATGCCTAAGACTTTATTTGATCTGGCTCCTGTCAACTTTCTAGCTTTCCTTCTCATACCCTATGATCTCATCATGCTGGACAACTTGCAGTTTCCTCCAACACACTCTGACTTTGCTAATACGGCTCCCTCTGCCGAAATTATCCTTCCTCATTTTGTTAACCATCATTTACTTTTCAAGGCTGAGTGATGAGTCATCTTCTCAATAGTAACGATAATAATAACAAAAAACTCAACATTTATTAAGAGCTTATCATGTGCAAGGCACTTCGCATACATTTCCATGTTATCCTCATCACAAGACCTTGAAGGCAACTGAGGTTCAGAGAGGTTGTCTTCCTTGACATCTTTCTCTGCTCCAGTCAACACTTAGTGGCCTCAAATGACTACTCCCTAATTGTGTCTCTGTTATAATCTATACATATGGAGGTAAGATAATTTGTATTAGAGCAGATAGTTTTGAAGGAAATGATCTCCGATTTCTTTGAGAAAATGCACTAACAGGCTGGGCGCAGTGGCTCACGCTTGTAATCACTTTGGGAGGCTGAGGCTGGCGGATCACCTGAGGTCGGCAGTTTGAGACCAGCCTGACCAATATGGAGAATCCCCATCTCTACTAAAAATACAAAATTAGCCGGGCATGGTGGCACATGCCTATAATCCCAGCTACTCGGGAGGCTGAGGCAGGAGAATCGCTTGAACCTGGGAGGCAGAGGTTGCAGTGACCCGATATGGTGCCATTGAACTCCATCCAGCCTGGGCAACAAGAGTGAAACTCCATCTCAAAAAAAAAAAAAAAAAAAAAGAAAGAAGAAAACGCACTAATAAACTGCTGGGTGGCCAGAAAGCCCTCAAAGACTGGAGCCTGCTGGAATCTAAGAAAAAAAACTACTTAATATTAAAAACAAATAAGAATTTGTGGGTGAGGAAGAGCAGAGGACTGAGTAGAAAGAAGAAAAAGGAGCATTGTGGAGAAGCACGACATTGTGGCAGGAGTGCTTTTTCACCAAGGCTGGAGTGCAGTGGTGTGATCTTTGCTCAGTACAACCTCTGCCTCCCAGGTTCAAGCGATTCTCCTGCCTCAGCCTGCTGCGTAGCTGGGATTACAGGCATGCACCACCACGCCCAGCTGATTTCTGTATTTTTATTAGAGACGGGGCCTCGCCATATTGACCAGGTTGGTCTTGAACTCCTGACCTCAAGCGATCCACCCACCTTGGCCTCCCAAAGTGCTGGGATTACAGATGTGAGCCACCACACCTGGCCCACTTTTAAGAATAGAAATTTACAGTACTTTTAAGCTGTGTTTCTGTGATGTTAACTCCCTTTCATCATCTCATAACCTTAGTAAATCTGCTGTGCCCACACAGAGCTTTGTGAAAATGCTTTTCGGTGAAACCTAGGAACAGGGCTAAGTTCTACATCTCAGTGGATGTTTGTGGAATAAGGACAGATGGCAGCTCATCCATGAAACATACTAGTTTACCATAAGGGGAAGTTCAGAGCCAGAGCGGGTCAGTGAGAACATTAGCTCCCCAGAAATAAGAAATCTTGGGTTGGGCATTGGACTTGCAAATGAGGTGGAATGGAGGTTCAAACCAATCCTAACTGAGAGCTTAAAATCCAGGGAGATCTCAGCTGACACCCAGGTTACATATTATCATAGTACCTTTGCTCTTCCTTGTTTATATACCGTTGCCTCTCCTAAATTCACCAGTAAGAAGTCTTTTCGAGGGCAGAGATTCTGTTATTCATCTTATATTCCCAATGTCTAACAATGACTAATAGTGTACTTACTATGTCCTCAGTAAATGTTTGTTAAAAGCATAATTGTCACATTTACATAAGTTTACTGAATTAAGAAAAAATAGGCTGGGCATAGTGGTTCATGCCTGTAGTCCCAGCAATTTGGATGCTGAGGCTGGAAGATGATGTGAGGCCAGGAGTTTGAGATCAGCTTGGGCAACATAGTGAGACCCCATCTCCATAAACATTAAAAAAAAAATTAACTGGGTATGGTGGTGTGCATCTGTAGCCTCCTTGAGCCCCGAAGTTTGAAGTTACAGTAAGCTACGATAGTGCCACTGCACTCCAGTCTGGGAGACAGAGTGAGACCCTGTCTTAAAACACAAAAGGAAAAAAAAAAAAAGACACCCTAATATCTAATACTTGACATAGGATTTTGTGTTTAATAGTCCCATGTCTAACACATTAAAAATATAAACATTATAAAATTACTCAATAACTAATTAAAATAAAAACTAGAAAACTGGCCAGACACAGTGGCTCACACCTGTAATCCCAGCACTTTGGGAGGCCAAGGTGGGAGGATCACTTGAGGCCAGGAGTTCAAGACCAGCCTGGCCAACATAATGAAACACTGTATCTACAAAAAATACAAAAATTAGCCGGGTGTGGTGGTGCATGCCTGTAGTCCCAGCTACTCAGGAGGCTGAGACATGAGAATAGCTTGAACACAGGATACAGAGGTTGCAGTGAGCTGAGATCATGCCATTACACTCAGCCTGGGCAACGGAGAGAACCTCTGTCTAAAAAAAAAAAAAACCAACCAACCACCCCCCGCCGGAAAACAATAATAACTACAAATAGTTAAATATTTTCAATGTGTCAGGAACTTCCCATTTAAATCCTGATATCAACCTTCCTACATTAGGTATTCCTATGCTTATTTTACACTGGAGGACACTTATTTTCAGTTGAATAACTTGCCCAGCCTTATGGCTAAAGTGGCACCAGAGCCCTTATTTTTTACGCTATACCTGACTGAGTTAAAGAAATGGTTTTAAATATATTCTGGTAAGAGGGAAATACAGCTTATGCTGCCTTGGTAAAAAGCTAAAAATAAAAACAAAGTAACTTGGTGAAACCTGTTGGTACAGTTCCCTGATTACTATTTAACAAATGATCTGAGCATTACTTAGTCAAAATAGATTTGTTGCATCCAACTTCAGAATGTGAAGTAGGAATAGCAGGTTGCGTTAGCCACACTGTCATTTATTTCATATGGCACCAAATAACTTTTGGTCCTGTTTCCATGAGTAATAGAAAAAGAAGGCAGTTATCTGAATAATTCACTGAAATAGATTCAGTTTCAGTGAAAATACTTTGGAGAACTGGATGTTTCTGTATACTCATCTTAACTTTATTCCCTACTTTCGAGGACTAATAGACCAAAAATTTTTTTTATTTTTATTTTTTAAAACAAGGGGATGTTTAGCTTTTCTAAAACTTTCTTAAAGGTATTCCTTGACATACATTAGATAGGTCTAAAGGGAACTTCATTACATGAGCAAGATTAGAAATTAATTTAATTATTATAAAATGTTACAAATTCAAACTTCATTTCCTTAAGAACTTTCTCACTTTGTTGTCCAGGCTGGAGTGTGGTGGCACTATCTTGGTTCACTGAAACCTCTGCCTCCTGGGTTCAAGCGATTCTCCTGCCTCAGCCTCCCAGTAGCTGGAAGCAGGGATTACAGGCGTGTGCCACCCCACCTGGCTGATTTTTTTATGTGTTTTTTTGTAGAGACGAGGTTTCATCATGTTGGCCAGGCTGGTCTCGAACTGGCCTCAAATGATCCACCTGCCTTGGCCTCCCAAAGTGCTGGAATTATAGGCGTAAGCCACTGTGCCCAGTCCAAAACTTATTTATTTTTGATGGCAAAACATTAAAGATAATACAAACATCATGCTTAATTATGTACTTATTCCCCAAACTGCATTCCTGATCTCTTGCACCTATCCAGCATACTCCAACCCCAATCTTCCCCATCTCAGCGAATGTAGGCAAATCCATTTTTCCAGTTGCTCAGAACAAAGTTGTTCATCCTTGATTCCTCTCTTTCTCTAGAATCCTAAATCCAATGTGTCAACAAATCATATTGGTTTTCAAAATATACGCAGAACCCAACCATGTCTTAAGGCCTCTACTGTAACAACCCTAGTACAAGCTACCATCATCTTTTGCCTGGGTTACTGCAACAGGACCTGTCACTCTACAGACTATTTTCAACCTGGGAGCCAAGGTAACCAATATGAAGCCTCAATCTTACAAAGTCAATCTTCTGCCAACAGCCTCTCAGTGTCAGACACACACGGCTTTTCACCATCTGGCCTAGTGCTTCTCTGACCTCACATCACATGATTTTCTTTCTGGGTTACTCTTCTTTAGCTACAGTGGCCTCCTGGCTGTTGCTTCAAATTACCAGACCTGTCCCCACCCTAGGGTTTGCAAATTGTTCTCATAGTCTGGAATGCTCTTTCTTCAGATATGTGCAGGTATCTCCTTCACTTTCAAGTCATTCTTCAAATACTACTTTCTCAGTGAGGCCTGCTTCAACTGCCCAATGTAAAAATTACATCTTCCCCATTCCTCCTGTGCTTGGTCTCATTCCATGTTCCTTCCCATATAAACTTTTCTGATAACACACCTTCTAACATACTATATAATTTAGGTATTTATTTTAGGTATTTATTTTTATTGTCTAACTCCTACTAGCATGTAAGTTTGATGATGGCATAGGTTTTTGTCTGTTTTGTTCACTGCTATATCTGCAGCTTTGAGAATACTGTCAGGTACATGGTAGGCCCACAACAATCTGTTGAAATGTAAAAGTTGTCTGATTCCAGTACAAGAGTATTACATATTGGATTCCATGGGAATGGGAACAACTAAGTTTTCATGTGCCTGAAGAGCTCAAAGGGTCTTTGGAACGCTGGTATTCCATGGTTCCCTTACCATTCTGACTCTCAAAAACATAATCATTTTTTCAGCAGCCAAGCACTAATTTAAAAAGACCCTGGACTGTGAAATCTACAATGACAGGTCCCTAAGAGGATGATCATGATTACAATTCTACAAGCTACCTGGTACTGTATAATTTTTTTTAACGTTTCTTTTCAAATCATTATACTGCTTTTCCTTATGAATGCAATTAGAAGGTAGGGGAAGCCAATTTGATTACACATCAATAATTCTGTGACACCCCCACCCCCTGCAGTGCATCAGCATATCTGATACATCTTTTCATGTTGGTTTCTCTTTTGAAATGTGTAAACATCAGGCAGGGCGTGGCAGCTCAATCCTGTAATCCCAGCCCTTTGGGAGGCTGAGGCAGGAGGATCTCTTGAGCCTAAGAGTTTGAGACCAGCCTGGGCAACATAGGGAGATCCTCATCTATACACAAAATTTAAAAATTAGCTGAGTGTAGTTGGCACATGCCTGTAGTCCCAGCTACTGAGGAGGCTGACATGGAAGGATTGCTTGAGCCCAGAAGGTTGAGGCTACAGTGAGCTATGATTGCATGACTGCACTCCGGTCTGGGCAACAGAGAGGGAAACCCCATTTCAAAAGAAAAAAAAAAAAGAAAGCCCTGAATACTTTTGTGATTTTTGTAGCACAAATGCTGAAATTATTCTGCACAACTTTAGGATCCATCCTTTGGCTATTCCCATTTTGAAGGAACATAGAATTTCAGAGCTGTAAGGTTTTAGTTTATTTGGTTCTATCATCTCATTCTACAGATAAAAAACTGGAGTCCAGTGATGTTAAGTGACTTGCTCAGGTACTACCCGGCTGAGTAATCTTTTTGGTAAGAATGACTTGCTCTAAACATAAAACAAGATACTTTTGAGAATGCAATTGGAAAACAGTTCTCAACATCAGAAAACGAATCTAGCAACAATTGCAATATACAGTTCTAAACAATATGCAGTCTACCCCAGTTTATTTCCATGGTGATAACCTAAGCATTAAAAATAGAAGGCAAATATAGCAAAGGACGAAATAATTGATACAAAATAAAAAGGCCCCACAAGTATCCTAACAAGTAAGAGTTATGAATCTCAAAACGACAAAGAACTTCCAGGTCACCTGAACTGTTATTGTGGCATCCACATGAGAAGAAACCACTTCTGGCCAGGTGCAGTGGCTCATGCCTGTAATCCCAGCACTTTGGAAGGCCAAGGCAGGCAGATCACAAGGTCAGGAGTTTGAGACCAGCCTGACCAACATGGTGAAACCCCGTCTCTACTAAAAATACAAAAATTAACTGGGCATGGTGGTGCACATCTGTAATCCCAGCTACTCAGGAGGCTGAGGCAGGAGAATAGTTTGAATCGGGGAGGTGGAGGTTGCAGTGAGCCAAGATCGCACCACTGCACTCCGGCTTGGGTGACAGAATGAGACTGTCTCAAAAAATAATAATAAAAATAAATCACTTCCATGGAATCAGAGAGATGGTTCCATATTAGCCATGACTTCTGCTGTTCTTTTGAGAATGTGGGCTTACTATCTAATCATTTTAAGATGCCCATGAGCACTTTTACTTAGATACATGCACTTTCTCTTTGCACTAGTGAGTCTATGTGAATGTTACATGCCAGAGGAATGTAAAAGTCTACACTTACAATGCTTCATTTTTCTTTAAGAATTTTGTCCAGGTCATGGAGACATTTTTGTGGAGTGATAAATTAACTTCGTCTCCTGATGTGTTTTCCCCAGATGCCTTGGAAATCACTTGTTTTTCTGAGAGGTGTTAGTCATCAAAACCTTAACTTCACCAACAGCTTTGCTGTTCTAGCTTTGTTATAATCAAGATACCCTAGTACCATTGATAGTTTAGGATACTTGATATGATTGTAATGGAAAAATATTTTTGGCCCTTTGTATATAGCAATGGTCTCAAACTATGAGCAAAATTATGGCTAAATCAGATTTTCAAAAATGGATTTTAAGACATTCCAGGAGCTAGGAACCTGGTTAACTAATGTGACTTTAAAACTCAGATCTCTGCCAACAGCACAATTCAGTTTCCTAAGAATAAAATTTTTAAACTTACTGTATCAATGCCTTAACTCAGTTTCCCTTCTCCATGTCTCACTCTCATTAACTTTTGTTGTCTGTGATTTTTTTTCTTTTCTTTTTTTTTTTTAGACAGAGTCTAGTTCTGTTGCCAGGCTGGAGTGCAGTGGCATGATCTCGGCTCACTGCAACCTCTGGCTACCAGGTTCAAGCGATTCTCCTGCCTCAGCCTCCCAAGTAGCTGGGACTACAGGCGCGTGCCACCATGTCCGGGTAATTTTTTGTATTTTTAGTAGAGACAGGGTTTCACTATGTTGCCCGGATAATTTTTTGTATTTTTAGTAGAGACAGGGTTTCACTATGTTGGCCAGGATGGTTTCCATCTCCTGACCTTGTGATCCGCCCGCCTCGGCCTTCCAAAGTGCCGGGATTACAGGGGTGAGCCACCGCGCCCGGCCTGTGTGTGATTTTATGCAGGCTGGACACCAGTATCCTAGAGTAAGATGATCTGGATTCTATCCTGATAAACTGGGTCAAACAGGTACTCATCTGAGGCAGGTGAAACTCCAGTGCAGGAACTTCTATGACAACTTTAACTAAACATAATTTTAATTGAAATGATCTACTTTTATGTTTCTTTAGATATGAACACCAATTTTTCTCTTAATCTTCTGTTAACTAATTTCTTGGTTAATGTACTCAAAATAGCTTTTCAACCAGTCTTCCAATGTAAGAAGTTATTACGATACTATTACTTTCCCTTATACTGCACACTTGCTCAGCGATGAATTGATCCCTGATTTACACATTGTGCTGAACTCTCACATCCTAAATATATTTATTCTTTTGGAATTTTAGGTATTTGGAAAATATTGAAGCGTTGGGGAGATTAAAGAGAATAAACACAACATTAGCAGACTCAACTACAATCCACAGAGGAAATAACTAAATAAGTTGCTATTTTAAACAATTTAAGCAAATAGGAGGAAGGGATTATTTCAGAACTCACAGTATGTACAGGCAAGAAAATAACTGAAGCAGTGATGCTTAAAAAGACTTGGTGAGGGTTAATACTTGAATCCCTATAAAATACAGTATTTTATAGTATTGGACGTCACAGGTGTGCAGGTGAGCATGGATAACCAGTTTTCTTCTCTAAGCAACCAATAAGAATGTTAAAATAGAAATAAGACTTCATATAATATAAACAGTGAAAGACTGACAGCATTGTCTTGCGACTACTGTGTTTTTTAAAGAACTACATCTGTATCAATCAAATGTGGCAGGACAGGATGTACATACAGTTCAATACTGGGGGTGCAAGATTTTAAAATGAGGAACAGGCCAAAATCTAAACACAGAATCGTCCAAAAAAAAAAAAAAAAGCCATCAAGTAGAACAAGTTTTCAATAACAAAACATGGTAGTTGAACGCCTGCGTCTAGTTACATGAGTTGGGGAAAAACATTAACTGCAGATTAATGAAACAGATTCTGTGAGAGGTCAGGGTAGGGAGTGATGGCGCGCGGGAGCGGAGGAAGAGCTGGTTTCGCTGTCCCAGAAAGGGTTCCACGTCCACACGCCCGCACTGCGACCCTGGGGGGAGCGTTCAGACCTCTCCGTTTCCCTTCACTATTCTAAACGCGCAATCCCGCTAATATCCCGTTCACTCCAATTCCTGGAAAGAAGCTTACAACGGTGAATCTCTTCCCTGGAGTTGAAAATCAACTTCGAGTGCCGGTCACCGAATCCGTCAAAAATCCTATCCCTCTCGGGCCCAATTCCTAAAGAATTCAAGCCTGCACCCTGATCAAGCCTGAGCGATCTCAGATCATCCCCACACCGCTCCCAGAGTCCCCAGCTCTAAGCGCCGCCGCGTGGCTCAGCGCTGCCCTCTCCGGGCTCAGAGGGCCACGCACAACGCCCCGCCCCCGGCGAGCGTGGCGGAAGTAGCTCGCCCGGGATGGGAGACCGCGCGCCTCCTGGCCGAGCGCGCATGCGCCCGCACTGCCAGTGCTGGGGGCGTCCGTATCGCTAACTCCTCGGTCTTCGCAACCCCCGCCTCACCGAGAGTGGATCTCACGCCATCTTGCACCCCCTACCCCCGCCACACAGCCGAGTCACCTTTTCCCTTTCTACACTCCACACTCTCTGCCCCCCCCACCCCGCCCCTTTCCAAGCGTGTCCCGGGCCGCAGCAGCAGAAACCGCACCATCTCCACCCCCCACATTCTCCTCGCAGGAAGCGCAGCCGTGCCTACAAGGGTTCTTAAAGCAGAGGTTGTGGGGCGTGCGGGGGGCGGTGCGGGGGTGCGGCGGGGGAGACGTCTGAGAACCGGGAGGGACGCAGCGCGGAGATCCAAGCGTCTCTGGGCCCCCGCGCCGGCCACGCCCTGGTCCCGGCTCTAGGGCGGCCGCCTGGGTCTTCGGCGTCTAAGCGGGAGTGTTGAAGGGAGGGCGGCTGTGGGAGGCGCTGACCGGGCGCAGCGCCCTGGTTCCGCTGCCGATTGTGGAGTTGCCTCTCGACTCCTCCCTGTTGGCGGGTGGGCGTGGGGTGAGGGGGATTGGGCTGTGCTAAGAAGCGGGGTGCGCGGGTCGTCTAGGTAGTGTTGGGGGTTGCCGGGGGAATCATTAAAGCGGGAAATTGTTGCTTTATGGCACGGCGAGAGAAGAGTTAGGTAGTTAGTGGGAGTGTAGCATCCAGAAAGAGGAAAAATCCGCTGTGTTCTCTGTGGGGTGAGCTCACGTCTGTGGCCCCTGGGGAAATTATGTAGCTTGTCTTTGCCTTGTTTTGGTCTGTAAAATGGCGATCTTATAGCCTAGTTCAGAATTGTGAGGATTATATGAGAAAATACACGTTAAACGCTTAGAACAACGCCAGGTGCTGCTCAGTACATTTTAGCTCTGATTTTGCTCTCCATGTTTTAGGAGTTCAGAATGACTGTGACTTTATCTTCTCAGAGAATGAGGACATTTGGTCTCACAAGTGAGAGTGAAGTTATGAAGACAGTGATATGTAATATTGACACTCAGACGATCCTGGACATGTTATTACTGTACACGTGGATAAATTAGCATTTCTCCACGAGGTTAATAGAAATGTTAAATTATTTCGGTAGAAAGAAATGTGTGTGTATATATGTGTATATATGTATGTATAGTGTGTATATGTATGTATGTATTTGGAAGGAGAGGACCTGGGGTCTTAATATTTGTGAAGGGCAGACTTTGGAAGAGGAATTAAATTCGCCCTGCAAAGATTTACTTGAAGGACAGAACTTGGGGAATTTCTGGTGAATGTTTCATAGAGGCTGAATTTGACTATGAGAAACAGTTCGTGAGAGTACTTTTCTAGAATGGAATGCACTTCATTGTCCTATTGGAAGTTTCTTATCTCAGGATATTCGGGACATTGGAGCGAAGTGTGCCTAAGTCTAGGCTGCACTTTTCAGTAGCAGTTTCTGCCTTGATGGAGATGTTCCATAATTTGTGCCTTTAGGCACTAGTGGTAGCCTAGGCACAGTGGCTCTTCAGCACTTGAAATATGATAAGTGTCACTGAGGAAGTTAATTTTTAATTTGTTTCGTAAATTAATTAATACATTGATTTACGTTTAAATACCAACATGTGGCCAGTGGTGGCTACTGCGTTGGACAGCACAGGTCTACAGTTTAGATTTTGAGAGTCCTTCCGAGTCTTGATATGGTTGAGTTTTAAATCAGAGAAGCCAGCTCTTTGGAACATTTATTGCCTTAGGGAATTGTAATTCTATTCAAATAATGCCTTTCATTCAAATACTGCAGTTCAGACCTTGGGTCTGTTAGTACTTATTTACATCTTGACAAATTAAAGCAAAACGTTCTTTTGTCTCCTAGGTTGTACGGGTAATGCCAGATACAAAGAGCTATGACAGTATTAACTGGAGTTTTCTTTAAACATTATGGTACTATTTGTGATTTTTGGTTTTTATCTTTTACTACTTTGGTTGGTTTTCAGTGAGAAGTTTCCAGCTCTTTTATTCAAGTTTTGTTTTCTTTTTTAACCTTTCATGTAATAAAGCGATTTGAAAAATTATAACTCTTGAGCATTAGGACATTTTAGAACTAGTTTTGTGGTTATCCAAGTCTTTTGGAGAGATAAGTGAAATTAGGTAATAGATGTTTCACGAAATTGCTTTCCTTGAAATATGTGCATCTTTTTTTTTTTTAAGCAAGTGTATATAAAGTCAAATATGAAAATAAAACTAAAAGAACAAACAACTTTCATAGGTAGTGGTAGCACCCTTAACCCTGGCCTGATGTCTGTAAAATGGTGCCCTTGAGTCAGGCACGTTGGCTCATGCTTGTAATCACAGCACTTTGGGAGACTGAGGCCAGAGGATCTCTTGAACCCAGGAGTTCAAGGGTGCAGTGAATCATGGTCAGGCCAGGCCTTCCAGCCTGGGCTACAGAGGGAGACCCTGTCTCTTAAAAAAAAAAAAAAAAAAAAGATGCTCTTGGTCTTAAGGCTGAATATAATGGTTAGATCTGGAACAATAACTTAAAGCCCACGAGTTAAATCAGATGGAGAGAATAGCTCATAATGTACGAATCAGAATGGGGTGCTTTTATGGGTGACCATAATATCTTAATTTTTCTGAGACACTCATGGTATAAAGCCTGATTGTTCCAGCACAATTATTTAATTTAATAGAACCCCTTTCACTATCAAAAATGTTCGAATTGGGACCACATAATAATGTCACCCTACTGTTAGCCTTATTGGAACTTGTAATATATAGTTTTAGGACAGTTAACCACATTGCAATATCAGAAATACTTTATTATTTTTGAGACGGAGTTTCGCTCTTGTTGCCCAGGTTAGAATGCAATGGCGTGATCTCAGCTCACTGCAACCTCAGCCTCCTGGGTTCAAGCGATTCTCCCGCCTCAACCTCCTGAGTAGCTGGGATTACAGGCACATTCCACCATGCCCAGATAATTTTTGTATTTTTTGTAGAGACACGGTTTCACTGTGTTGGCCAGGCTGGTCTTGAACTCTTGACTTCAAGTGATCCACGCACCTCATCCTCCCAAAGTACTGGGATTACAGGTGTGAGCCACTACGCGCGGCCAGAAATATACTTTAAAACAGTGACAAAATACTGTTTATGTGTCTAAATAATAAGTGAGATACCTGGAATAAGGCCAGCAAGTGACTTTCCCATGTAAGCCACTGATAATTTAAAATTCTGCTTTGGATAGAAATCTTTAGCAGCTTGAGTTTTGGTTCCCTTGGAAGAAAATTATCTTTTGGTGAGGGTGACTGTAAAGCATTAGTCTGTGTCAGTAAAATCAGGAGATTGAATATTTGTGTTGAAATTACACTGATTTTATTTTATGGTGAGGTTGAATAGTGAAATCCATCAGGAATCTGATTATGTATTACAATGTTAAAGACTGATTTTACTTACAGTTTACTTAAATAATGAAAAATAGCTACATGCATTATTAAGTTTATACTGAAGTGGGTAAAATATTTTATTGAGGCTCTAATAGACACTTGGTTTGAGTTCTCACTCTGCTGCTTCCTAGCCATGTGATTTGGGACAAATTATTTAATCTTCCTAAGAATACTCGGTTCCTCATTTATAAGATGAAGATGGCAATGGCTTCTGCTTCTAGGTTCATAAGAGGTTAATTTAAATAACTCATGTGATATGTTGGGTGCAGTTCAGTAACTATTAGCTGCTGTAGCCTTAAGTTTATTGGATAATCTAGAAGTGATAATAATGTTCTGAGATGTTCTGTGGGTTGGTGAACAGAGCACTAAGACACAATTCTGTAAACCTAGCTTTTGCCCTTTTCTGCCACATTTTGTCATTTCAGTTAAGGTATTTAACTTGTTAATATCGGAGCCTCAATTTCCTTATCAGTAAAATAGAATTAGTACCCAGCCTCATCCCACCTTCTCATTGGACTGTTGGTGGCATCAAATGAGAATTACGTTTAAAAATTGTCGTCTTTACAAACATTTTTATATTGAATTGGTTTTGTCACATCTACCTGCAGCCTCCACTGAAGAGTGACCTGCAGAAGTTGTTCAGCAAATTTTGTGTAACAACATAGATGGTGTATAATAGGCACTATTACTGAAGACAGTTCTCTTTTACAACTAATATTGTAAGTCACAGGCGGGGTGTGGTGGTTCACGCCTGTAATCCCAGCACTTTGGGAGGCGGAGGTGGGCGGATCACTTGAGGTCAGGAGTTGGAGACCAGCCTGGCCAACATGGTGAAACCCCATCTCTACTAAAAATACAAAAAATTAGCAGGGTATGGTGGTGCATGCCTGTAGTCCCAGGTACTCAGGAGGCTGAGGCAGGAGAATCTCTTGAACCCAGGAGGCGGAGGTTGCTATAAGCCGAGATCGTGCACTGCACTCTAGCCTGGGTGACAGAGCGAGACTCTGTCTCAAAAACCAAACACACACACAAAATATTATTTTAAGTCACAGTAATGGTGCTTTTTTGATCTGGTCACAATATATTTTCTACAGAAAACAACCCCATACTACTGCTAAGGGAGAACCAACATTTTCTTGGGCACTTGATGTGTTCTTTCCATTGTATCTCATTTATCCAAACATATTCCCACTGAATAGGTTATACTAATGAGGCTCTTACTTTCTAGAATGGGTCTGTCAGGCTTTTTTGTACTGTAGTTCTCCCTTTGAAAATATCTGGCCCATAGTTAATGGGTGGTGAAGGTTAAATAAGATAATGAACATGAAAATAGTGGCTGGCTCTGTGATTCATGCCTGTAATACCAGCACTTTGGGAGGCTAAGACACGTCCAGATTGCCTGAGCCTAAGAGTGATGGGCAATATAATGAGACCTGGTCTCTACAAAAAATTTAAAACAAAAATTAGCTGGGCCGGGTGCAGTGACTCACACCTGTAATCCCAGCACTTTGGGAGGCCGAGGCGGGTGGATCACCTGAGATCAGGAGTTTGAGACCAGCCTGGCCAACATGGTGAAACCCTGTCTCTACTAGAAATACAAAAATTAGCTGCATGTCTTGGCGTGTACCTGCTGCTTAGTAGGCTGAGGCACCAGAATTGCTTGAACCCTGGAGGTGGAGGTTGCAGTGAGCCAAGATTGTGCCGTTACACTCCAGCTTGGGTAACAGAGCAGAACTCCATCTCAAAAAAAAAAAAAAAAAAATGTAGCTGAGCTTGGTGGTTCGTGCCTGTAGTACCAACTGCTTGGGAGGCTGAGGTGGGAAGATTGCTTGAGCCCAGGAGATGGAGACTGCAGTGAGCTGAGATTGTGCCACTGTACTCCATCCTGAGCAACAGAAAGAGACCCTGTTTCAAAATAAAAAGAAAATAGTACACTGTTTGGTGTATAGTAGGTAGGAGTTACTGAAAAGATGCTGTTGAATTCACAGGACAGTAAATTGAAATAATTTATGTGACTATATTTACTAAAATAACATACAAATATAAACCATTTAAAAAATCTTGAAATGTATTTTTGCGATTTAAATGCTGTAGTGGTTTTATGACTGAATTCTATATGTTTCACTGTATTCATATTAGTCTTTATTAGTCATAACATTCTTTGAGGATATACATGTTTAACAATAATCTTTTGTGATGTATTTTCAAGAAGCTTTGCTTTTGCTTGAGTTTGTCATCATGGTTGGCACAAACTAAATGCCTAATATGTATAAGGCACTTTCCTAAGGGCTTTACATATTTTATGTAACCTAGGAGAGAAGTAATTTTAATCTCCATTTTGGAGATGAGGAAACTGAGGCAGCGAGGTGGCATAACTTGCCCAAGGTCATGTGTAAGTGTTAGAGCCTATAATTTAACTCCAGAGCCTAGCTCTTTACTGCTCCCATTGTGGTTTGGCATAGGCAGATATTAATATTTCACAACACAGTTCACTGTGACATACACATTGTGGAGGCCTTGTGGGTTAGTTATGATAAACTTTTATTTGTATATTCCTTGTTGTATAGTAGAAAGAACTCTGGACCAGGTGTCGGGGGACCTCAGATTTAGTCCCAGCTTGTATCACTAAATAGTAGTGTGTCCTTGGGCAGTTCAAGAAACCCCTCTGGACTTCAGTTCCTCACCTGAAAAATGAGGGATTTGGAGGAAATTAGTGATTTTCAAACTGTAGTTCTGAAGTCTGCTCAGATGTCTTTGGTTCCCTCCCACCAATTTGCATATATATTTGTCTGTTATAGTTGCTTATCCATCTACCTAAGATTTTCTTTTAAACGAAGAATTTCTTAACTGAGTGTTAAAAGTCATCAGTCTCCAAGAAAACTTAATGACCATGTAAGTCCCCTGACTGCTATGTTTACAACTTTTCAGTAATTTCACAATATTTTAGTGTTTTAGGAGATAGAGATCTTTTACTAATGAAAAAACTAAGACACTAAAATGAGAGGATTTTTATTAAAACATAGTATATCTAAATGGCCTGAATAATTCAGGTTATCAGCTATCTGGGATCAAAGCCTGTTGTTTACTGGATTTGTGATCTTCAGCCAGTCTTAGTTGGTAGAGGCAGAATACTTGTCTTGGAGGGTAATTGTGAGAAAAAAAAAAGTGAGCTAACACAGGTGAAACACCCTTTATAAACTCCAAATTCATCTGTTTTTTTACATGCCTACAGTAAGTCCCCCATTCCTTTTTCTTTTTGGTCACGTAAACTGTGTTTTTAAACCCATCAGATATTTTGTAAATTGTTTAATACAGAATTCTCATAAGCTTTAATATTTCTAAAATGTGACTCGACTGGGAGTGTTGATTTTTAAGGGAGGTGCTTATTTTTTGACATCTTTGTCAAATACACTTACCTCTTACTGTTAGGAGTGTAATTGGTGCCAAAATCTTCCACATATCTCAAAAGTTAACCATTAAGCAACTCTATTATAAAGTTTGAGTAAAAACAACAGTGTTTTAGTGTTGGAAAAGTAAGTGTGCTATGTGCCATTTCTCAGGGCTTAAGGATAATCTGATAGGCACATTTGCAGTGTACTTTAGGGACTGTTTTTGCAAATAATTTTTTTTAAACTCAATTTTTCTGTGCGAGTACTGCATATGAAAGCATATGGAATAGAAACTGAATATGAGACTGAAGAAGGAAGATATACTAGAAACTCCTGTGTCTCGTAGCAGTCTATCACTGGGCTCCTGTGTCTGTTAGTTCCAAAAGATGCTCATGTAGGATATGTAATGCTGCACAGTTTTAGCTGTTTATCATCTAGAGAGAAAGGATGGGGGGGGGGGGTAGTTTTCACGTTTACAGGGTGTTTTGATATTTTCAGTTCAGTTTTTTTTTAGTGCCCATTATATGCAATCCTGTGAGACAAATTATTCCTGACAGAGAAATTGAACTTATGAGATTAGTTGATCCTTATATCCTTATACAAAGTTCTATTATATTAATTATCCTTCTTAACAAAAATCTTGTGACCATGGCTTTTATTTCAGTTTTCTGCTTTACAACATCTCTCACAAAGCTTCTGCAGGTTTTTAAAATCTCCACTTGAATGTCTAATAGCTGTCTCAAACTTAACATAGCCCCAACTGAACTTTTTTTTTTTTTTCCTTCCCAGTCTTCTGGATCTCAGTAAATGGCACCACCATTCAACCAGTTTCTGAGGCCCCAGAATTCAGTCATCCTTGACTGCACTTCTCTCACACCCCACATGTAATCTATCAGCAAATCAGTTCTGCTTTCAAAATATGTTCCAGAAATCTGACCACTTCTCATCATCTCCACTTGTTAAACTAATTCAAGCCACTGTCATCTCTTGTCTGCACACAACCTCAGTAACTTCCTAACTGGTCTTGATTGCACTCTTGCTTCCATGTAGTATATTCTCCCCGCTGCTGGAGTTATCTTTTTAAAACCTAAAACATTTCAAGTAACTTCCCTTTTCAAAATTCTCTAATAGCTTCACATTACACTTAAGTGAAATGTAAACTCCTGTGGCCTAAAGGCTTTGTAAGATCTGCCCTCTTACTACCCCTGCATTTCTAGCCACACTGGCCACAGGATTTTGGTACTTTGCTGTTCTTTTTGTTGGGAAGTTCTCCAGAGCTCCCTTCCAGATCTTATATTAAATGCCACCTCCTAGTTGAAATCAACTTGTTTTTCTTATTTCATAGTATTTGTTATTTCCTCAAATTATATTTGTTTATGTGCTTGTCTCTTGCATTATAATATATTTCTTTTTGTCTGACTTAGTCACTACTATATCCCTACCTCTTAGAACAGTGTTTGGCCTGTAGTAGGTGCCCAGTAAATACTTAGGTATGAAGAATCCAAAGCACTGGTGGTATTAGCTTTAAATAAGAGGGTGTCTTTATTATAAGAGGAGGGAATTAAGGGAGGATACACTGTCTTTGGTGGAGGAGAGTGGAGGGAATGACTAAATGATAGCTTTTTGTTTCTCTGGAAGTAGAAGATGATATCAACTGTCCATAGCTGGGGTAGGGATTCACTGTGGGACAGAGGCTTATTCAACTAAAATAATTAGTATGCAGTAAAGTAGTTAATTTAATATTAAACTAATATAAACAAATAATTAGATATCAGAGAAAGAATTTCTTTTGTTTACATGTCTGGGAAGGTTTCTTGGAGATGGGCTTAGGCAATAGATTTTGGATGGGTTGACAGATACTGTATTGTTTCAAAAGGTATTGCAAGTAGAGAGAGCTGTAGGGGTAAAGGTTCAAAAGAACATGGGGTGGTTCTGGAGATGGTGAAAGTTTGATTTGACTGCTGTAGAAAAGGAGGCTGGTAAGGTCAGGTGGGACTGATTTGAGTTAAGTTTATAAACCAGGCTTTTTAGTACCTTCCAAAGTCCACTTAAAATGGGGCATATATTACTATACTGAGATTACCATTGTATTATTCTAAACACTAGGTCTAGACATTTTTATAGATATTTTATGTATTTTTTAATTTTTTGCATTCTCAGTGATTGACCATTTGGTATTATTTTTCACAACAGAAGAAATTTAGATCATGATGTAACCTGATTTTTTTTAAACAACAAAACTAAAACACAGTGTATAATAGTGTTGGCTTAACCATAATTGCTTCCTGCCTTTGGAATTTTATGAAAATAAAAATGTTCTAATTATAAAAGTTTTCTATTAATTTATATTATGTGGGATGTTCAGGTTATCATTAGAATTGAGACTCTGTAGATGCTCAAAATTGGTACATAGGTCTGCTGAAATAGTCTTCTTCAGCAGTATAGAAGATAAGATTAAAACTTCTCTCTTTTAATTAATGGGTTGACTGATAGTTTTCACAGTCCAGATTTTGATGATGTTTGGAGGGTGCAGAAACTAGTAGTAAGGTTCTCAACAATTTGAGGTCTTTTAAGCTTAAAGCTGTTTCATGGTATTTCTTCTGTGGTTATTTAGTCCCCCAAAATATGAGACCTAACTAGAAACCAGTAGCATGTTCATTGCATTTTGTTTAATATACTTTTTGTGATTAACTTCACTACAATTAAAACTTTTTTTTTTGATAGCAATATTTTCTGAGGAAAGGGGTGTATCCTTAAATTCCATAATTTTAAATTAAAAGATAAATGCCAGATTTTCTTCTCCGGAACACAGTTTTACAGGTGTGTTATAGTATTAGCTATTAGCTTAATGATCAGGTTTAAATACTATTAATCAGATATGAACTTATTCCTTGGGTTCACATTTAAACTCTGGCATGTTGAAATAATCTAGGTCCCAATCTGGACATCTGAATTCATTTTGTAAAATATGGCAAACAGATGCATTTTCAATTGAAAGCTGAAACAACTGCAGGACATTAACCCATTGAGAAGATTACAGTAGGTTTTCAGTTCCACGGTAACTGTATTTATTAGTGAAAATTGACTTGAGTGCTTCTGCTTTTAACAGACTTTTCTTTTTTAATGTCTAGAAGAAAGGAAATAGAGCATTGGAATGATAGGACTTTGATGTGTAAAGAAGTTAATGTCAAAAGAAGTTAATTATCTAAATCATCAAACAATGTGGGTATGGGAAATAATTATTTTAAAGAGTCTAATGAGCTATCAGCTCATCATGTCAAGAAAAATGTTATTCACCTGTTTGATATAAAAATTGACTTGACTGTGAAAGGATGATCATGGTTATAATAAACGAGGTTTGGGTGACTGGATTTGAAAATGAAAAAGGAGCAGATTGCTCCAGCAATGTCTCAGGACATTTGACCATAGGATAATCCCATGGAATGGCATGTCTGTCAAATCTGATGAGTCAACTCCAATCGTAACATTCTGGAGGCTGGGGTTACTACTTACTTTTTGAGTTTAACATGTTCTCCCAGATAGCTCTGTCAGCCTTCTATTGGGACAACAAGGGAACATTTTCTGAGGTCTTTGAGAAATCCAGACTCCCTTTTTTCGCGTTTTGTCCCAATTCTGCAGGACTGTTTATGGAAGTCCTTGGTTTCCTTTTTTCTCCCAGTCTTGGACTTGTGATTTTTTTTTTTTTAATCCAAGTCTCAAATGGTTATGTTTCTTTTCCTGTATTATTTGTAGAGAAAGTACTTACTCCAAAAGTCTTTTTAAACAATGGCACAAATTTAGGCTTAAAAAATGTGTTGGTGTTTCTTAGCATTAAGTTCTTCGTATGTTTTAGGATTTTGGTTTTCAGGTTCAGTTTGAGTGGAACGTTTTTGTTTTCCTTCTCTTGCATTCTTGGTATAGTGGTTTTGGCCTGGCTGTTAGGGCCCTCAGACTAGACCAGAGGGATATTGGTATATTTCAAACCTAGTCACCTAGCTAGTGTGCTGCTTGCCTTAGATCTTTGTCCTGTTGCCTTCTCAAAAGCTTCATCATATAAGGCCTATCTCCATCAGTGATTTGTAGTAGCTTTTTTCCCCATCCTTCTTTTGTGGGGCCCAGCCCTTCCATCGCAGCCCTTGCTAAGTGACCCTGGTTTAGGTTCCCTTTATGAATTTTATCATTACCCAGAGGAGTTGTTAGATTAGAAAGATGTATTAAGAAGATAAATTTGGCAGCAGTTTGGAGAATGAACTGAGATGGAGATAGAAGATGTAGATTAAGAGTTTTTAGGGGGCCATAGCAGTAGGACAAGAGGGGAAGGATGTGAGAACATACAGAAAGTAGAATTTACTTGACTTTTTACAAATTGTAGGGTGCAGGAGAAGGAGTCCAAGGTTGTGACTGAGATTTTGAGCCCAAGTGACTAGTAGTTATAGTGATGTCATCAGTGAAAACTAAACTTACAAAGAAGCTACTTAATATTTGTTTAGTTGCATAGACGTCTTTTAGTAAAAATATTTAAGTTTTACAAACTTGTGTGATTGTGAAAAAAGGGTAATACATCTAAATTTATATAAAAGCTTTTAGCAGATCAAGAAGGGGAATTCTTTTTTCTTCCTTAATTTTCCCTGTTCATGGAAGAGGGAGTTCTTAAGGTCTGTTTATTATAACAGTTAACATTTATTGTGTGTTCACTGTGTGCTGTCAGTGCTGTTCTAAATATTTGTTTGTAATTCTCACAACAGCCCTAAGAAGGTGAGATTATCATTGCCATTTACAGATGAGGAAACTGAAGCACAGAGAAGTTAGGTAACTTGCCCAAAGTCTTAGCAAAGGAGCAGAGGTGGGATTCAAATCTAGGCAGTCTGACTCCAGAACCTGCCCTCTTAGTTTACTAAAAGTCCTCTGCACTGTTTTACTTTTTCATATGTTGTTAAATATCTTACATTCTTCTTCAGAATCTGCAAAAAGTATTTTAAGGAAAATTACAGCTTTGCAAAGTTTATATAAGCTTATGAAATAATAACTAACGTTTATTGAGCACTCCCAGTATAATAGTATAATAGTTGAGGCTTTACCTACTTTCATGACATTATTTTAATGTTACTTTGACTAAATCTTGCTAATTTTTTTAATACATTAAATAAAATGGCATACATTAGGATTGGCACCCAATTTATCATTATGCATCACCTTAATTTTATTGGGAAAAATGTCACATTTTAAATTGAATAAGTTATTTACCCATAGGATTATAAAATATCACAATGCTTTTGACCTACTGATTGACATTATTATTTGTATTTTAGGCTTTTGTTCAAATGGGAATTAGATTATGCTGTAGTTTTCTAATTTTGTATCTTTCAGCTGTGGAATTGTTTCTTTAAATGAAATCTTACTTGGAACCTTCATATATCAACTAGAAAAGTCAGAGTTGTTGTGTTTGAAACTGGGGGTGTGTTGTGCTTGGGGTCCACCTGGAACTCCCTGAAGCATAGCTGATGAACCATAGGGCTCCCTGAAGCTCATTTTGAAAACCAATGAGCTCTAGTAAAATATGTTAATAAATACTGTTTTTACATTACCTATCGTAAAATAGGTGCTAAAGTATTTATCACTGAAGTGAGTAATTGGCCGACATCTTACTTGACTAGTTTTTTTCCACCTTGCTATTTCATTTGAATAAACAACATTAAGTATAAGTGAATCAGTTTTATGCAAAGCAAATCAGAAATTTAAATTTTCTCTAGTTTTTGAAATAATTTATATTTGCTTTCTTTTTTTTTTTTTTTGCATTTACTTATAGCTAGGTATGTTTTGTAAGCTTTATTTCTCCTTTTTATTTAGATGAATAATACTGCAGCTAGTCCAATGTCTACTGCAACTTCAAGTAGTGGAAGGAATACAGGGAAGTCTATAAGCTTTGCAGCAGAATTACAGAGTATGATGTAAGTATGTCCTTGCATGCTATTACTATTACTATTTTAAATTTATTCATGTTGAAAGGCAATAGACATAACATTTATAAAACTTGGGAATAATTTGTTATTAATCAAGCAAAAATGAAATACTGTGATAACATTTTAAATTGCCGTATGTAGAGGCAAAATTGGTTAAAAATGCTACAGTGGTACTGTATTTGAAAAATGAGTATTGGTTCATCTTTATAAATGATAGAATGAATAATTATGTGGACATATTTGCTCTAATTATTATTTATCTGAGTCTGTGTTATGTATTGTTTATTTCTATTCTAGTTTATAGATTTAGGAAATTTTGAGACTGATTATATTCTTGGACGGTTGAAATGTTTTCACGTGGAAGGTCTTAGTTTTTCTCAACTGTCATAATAATTCGATAAGCCTAATTTAAGTTAGTTTTTAGTTTTGATAATATTTGAAATCACTGTGTTTCAGAACATTGGGGAAAACCTAGAGCATTTAAAAAACAGATGTATTCAATCTTTGGGAAATTGCAGAGTCATTAAGATTTCTTAAGACTGTTCAGCTTGATTTCTGGTTTCTTGCATTAAGTGAAACTACATCTCTTGATTTGATAAGAGGTGGCACATTTATTAGAAATGTCTTTTGACACATGGTAGTTTTTCATTATGTTGGTTCAGGAGACAATTGTCTGTATAAGATGGGGGGACCACATATTATAGTGCTCTTCTTTTCCTGTGGATTCAAGACTTATCCTGTGGATTCATATTCATACTCATGACTTGTCAGGTAGTTTAAAAGAATATTTCTGTTGAAGGTTTAAGTGTCTTCCTCTTGTGGCTAAATTGATAGCCTTCATAGTTGAATTAATGTCACTATGTGACGATTACTGTTAAAAGGTAAAATGAGTTTGAGTATATGTCTTGTAATTGCATGATGAACTTGCTTTATACAATATTGAAAACATTTAATTCAGGAGCTCTCAAACTTTTTGGCCTCAGGATCCTTCTATACTTTTAATCATTGATAATCCTGAAGAATATTTGTTTATTACGGTTATAGCTATTAATATTTATTACTTAGAATTTATTATTAAAAAAAATTTTTTTTTTGAGGCAGAGTCTCACTCTGTTGCCCAGGATGGAGTGCAGTGGCACAATCTTGGCTCACTGCAACCTTCACTTCCTGGGTTTAGCGATTTCCTGCCTCAGTCTCCCAAGTAGCTGGGATTACAGGAGTGTGCCACCACACCCGGCTAATTTTTGTATTTTTAGTAGAGGCAGGGTTTTGCCATGTTGGCCAGAATTACTTAGGATTTAAAAAGAAAGAAATTTATGTATTAACTTGAAAAGTAATAAACCTATTATATGTTAATATAAATAATATATTTCTTATAAAAATATTTTAAAGCCAAAAATTGATTGCACCTTTCAGATGAGATGCCAATAAATGTGACATATTTAGCAACTGTATGAAGTGAGCCTATATTTTAAGTTATGGAGAATTTTAAGGGTTTATGCTTATATACATTTTGTGGATTAAGTTTTTTCATTATAGTTTAGTGGCTTCATATTAAGAATCTTTTATGTTGTATTATGTTAATTATGTTTAAAAATGCTAAGCATGTTTTAAAAGATTTAGAGTAAGGTGAAAAAATTCATTTTCTGTAGAGCTGGTTCATTGATTTACTTTGTATTTTTACAACTTTTAATTTGGGAATTTTCAAGCTTACAGTGTAATGAAACCCATATATCCATAATCTGGCTTTAACAATAATTGTGTTTTTCCAGTCTTAACCTTTCTCCTACCTTTCTCCCTTTAAAAAAAAAATGAAGTATTTTAAAGCAAATCCCAGACATCTTATTTCAAAATTTATAGTATTTATTAAAACAATATACTTGTTAGTAAAGTTAAAAACAGATGTCTTATAGCAGAAGTCAACAAACTATGGCCATGGGCTTGCTGCCTTTTTTGTAAATACCATTTCATTGTACCATAGCCAGGCTTATTCATCTATCTGTTTCTATTGAAGCTTTCATGCTCTGTGCTATACAGATACATTCATCTCTGTATTTGCAACAGAGACTATATGACCTGTAAAACTGACAATATTTGCTATATGGTCTTTTACAGAAAAAATTTGATAATCTCTGATCTGTAAAAGATAGTTGTCTTTGAGAAGAAGGCTACAAAAATTAAAAATAAAAATTAAAAAACCTATGTACCCACCAAAATTAAAAATAAAATATTAAAAAAACCAAACTATGTTCCCACAAAAATTAAAAATTACATTAAAAGCTTGTAGAGTATTATTTTGTCATTTATACTTAGGAGAATTTCTATTTAGTGCATTTGATGGACCTTGGGCCATTTTAAAAAAACTGAGAAAAAATAAAGGCTAAATTCAGCACTTTCTTATTAAATACTTTTGCAAACATCTTCCCAACCAATGTACCTAAGCTGGATTCGGAATACAAAAGTTATTGTTGGCTACAACTCTGGAAGAAATGTACATTTTCCTTCTATTTCAGACCTCATAGAGAGGCCATTCCTAATAGTTACATTCATCATTTATAGTTTGAAGTTTCCCCCCACTTATGAATTTCTTTATAGAACAGGGAAACAGGGCCAAAATTGGGAGAGTCTTTTTAAATTTACCAGTATTTCTATTGTTATCAAGATTTTTAGGCTTTTGATTGTATAAAATTAGACTCTATATATATTTAATTCTTATGTGTATTTCAAATGAGAAAGTGTGGACTTATGCTGCTATGTTTATTTTGTGTTACAGTAATTTCATTCTGGGAATCCCTACTTTACTGCTGCTGTTCATCGTTCTAAGCCTTTTATATTGCTCCTTTCCAATCCTCTGCTGCTGTCTTCCCCATCCATTCACTATTAATGAGTTGTTGTTCTTTTGGCTCTCTGGCCTCTAAATAAGTAACAATATTGTAGTGTCATTTCTGGGGAATGGTTTCACTGAAAGTTGTCTAGTTGTCAAGCACAAATGAAATGGTCATGATCTGCTATTAAATATAGAACTGACAACCAATCTGTCCTAGTATTAGAGCCTTGGAGAACTTACTGTATTTTGAATTTGGGTGGTAAATTCTACCAGTGAAACATTTTTAACAGAAGTTTTGTTTGTTTGTTGGTTTTTTTTTTTTTTTTTTTTTGAGAGGAATCTAGTTTTGTTCCCAGGTTGGAGTGCAGTTGCCCGATCTCTGCTCACTACAACCTCCGCCTCCCGGCCTCAAGTGACTTTTCTGCCTCAGCCTTCCAAGTAGCTGGGAATACAGGCATGTGCTACCACGCCAGGCTAATTTTTGTATTTTTAGTAGAGATGGGGTTTCACCATGTTGGCTAGGTTGGTCTCAAACTCCTGACCTCAAGTGATCCACCTGCTTTGGCCTCCCAAAGTGCTGGGATTACAGGTGTGAGCCACCGTGCCTGGCCTCTTCTTACAGATTTCAAAGGAAAGGATTATTAGTGGGTTGGGATGATAGCAGTTGTGCCTTACCTAGTGCGTATCACTGAGCATATTTGCTATATGCTCTTTATCACAGCTCCTTTGAATAACCTGTACTGGAATGGTCCAGAGGTTTTTCATTTTTAGGTTATTGAACTCAAGCAGCCTGTAAATTTGAAAGTGAAATCTTTTTATCGACATTACAGGTATTTTAACAAACTTCTTCAGAATTTTAAGTAATTTAAATGCACTTTGAGAGTCTTGATTGAGTTCTTCCTTATTTTACCCATTTATATATTTCCTGCCTTGTCATGTACATTTTTAGAGTTACAGGCCTGAGTATGATGATGCCAGGTTTCACAGCTCAGTAGTGCTTAGTAATTATAACGTCACCACGTTTTTAAAAATTGGGAGTTTTTGGGATAAATAGCAATAACATTGAAAAAATCTTGTTGGCTGGGCGCGGTGGCTCAAGCCTGTAATCCCAGCACTTTGGGAGGCCGAGACGGGCGGATCACGAGGTCAGGAGATCGAGACCATCCTGGCTAATATGGTGAAACCCCGTCTCTACTAAAAAATACAAAAAACTAGCCGGGCGACGAGGCGGGCGCCTGTAGTCCCAGCTACTCGGGAGGCTGAGACAGGAGAATGGCGTGAACCTGGGAGGTGGAGCTTGCAGTGAGCTGAGAGCCGGCCACTGCACTCCAGCCTGGGCGGCAGAGCAAGACTCCGTCTCAAAAAAAAAAAAAAAAAAAAAAAAGAAAAAATCTTGTTTCCATGTTACTTTTATATTGTAAGAATTCTTCCAAATGAAAATTTCATCCTTATCTAACATCCAGAAATTTAAAAAAGTTTAATCAGAATTTGCTTACATATAATAAAATACATTTTTAAATTGTACAATTCTGCAATTTTTGCATTTTAAAAAATTACCTTTGTATTTTTGAAATGGGGGTCTCTATGTTGCCCAGGCTGATCTTGAACTCCTAGGCACAAGTGACCCTCCTGCCCCTGTCTTCCAAGTAGCTTAGACTACAGGATTGTGCCACTGTGCCCAGCTAAAAATCATTTACTGAGTCCTTCTTATATGGCAGGAACTGAATGCCTTCAAGAGGCATATAGTCTAGCAGTAGAGAAGGAGACAAATATTTGTAATGAAATAGGATGCGAAAAATTCCATGGTAGTACAAAGGAGGGAATGAGGAGCTCTTCTGAGGATAAGCTACCTACGTTTAGGTCTGTAGTTCTGTGCGCTTCCTGGAATGTCTGTTGAGTATTCTGTGAGCACCTCGAATTTAGAATGTCCAAAACTGAACTAATAATTTTCTCAGTAAGATTTGCTACTTCTCCTGAGTGTGTTTGGGATAAATAGCAATGACCGTTTATTCACTGCTGCACTATACTAGAGCTTTGTTTTATATGTGAAATGGTATCATTTGACTATTTTTTAAGTATTATGAAGATATGAGCTGTGAAAGAATGTGTGCCCCCTTCATCTAACTTTAGAGAGCCCTGATATGTATAGTCTGTGAATTTTTGGTAGACGGGTTTTTAAGCTAACACAGGCTTCCTTCAAATATTGTTTCCCTGGTTCATTTAAGTTTTTTAGGAAACTGGAAGAAAGAAAAACTCCTGAAGGTAAAAAGTACGAACATACTATAATTCCAAAGGTACTTTAATAATATCAGTGATAAGGATGAATGCTTGTATAGAGCATGCTGTATACCAGACACTCTCTTGAGTACTTCCCATATGCCATTTCATTTCATCCTCACACAACTCTGTGAGGGTAGATGCTATTATTCCTCTTTTATAGATGAAAGAATAGAGACACAAAGGTTGAGTAACTCACCAAATATTGTCCTATAGTCAGTGGCAAATTCTGGATTAAAGCCAGAAAGTCTGACTCCAGATTCCGTGCTCTTGACACTTATGCTAAACTACATTTCAATTAATAAACTTTTTATTTTTATTTACAAAATTTAGTTTATAAATTAACTTTTAACAGTTTATGTGTGACTATTGTGCTATAATGAAATAAAATGTGAAAGCTGAATGTTTCTTCAGTTGATTGCTTGGTTATTAGTAACGAGGTCCCAGGTGATCCTCCTGCCTCAGCAAGTAGCTGGAACTACAGGCGTGGGTCACCACACCTGGCTGATTTTTGTATTGTTTTGTAGAGGCAGGATTTTGCCATGTTGCTCAGGCTGATCTTGAACTCCTTGGCTCAAGTGATCCTCCCACCTTGACCTCCAGAGTGTTGGGATTAGAAGCATGAGCATCTGTGCCCAGCCTGTCATTTTTATATTATCATAGCATTTGTTGCAGTTTCCTGTATCTTAACAACAAATTTTTTTCAGCAAGGGCATATCAGTAACTAAAAGAAAGGATAATTTTCATGGAAATTCTATACTTACCATATACTCCTTATTAGATGCTCATATTTGTGTTATTTCATGATTTTGGATATAAATATGGCCATATTATTTGAATATTTAAATGTCTATCCTACTTTTATGTTTTATCACTGTTAAATAATCGTTGATCTTAATTCCTCATATTTAAATTACACTAAAATATGTGGTAAACTTACCCATTTACTTTTTGTGAAATGCATCTGTTTGGGATATGCTTTAGTTTATAACTATAATAGTAATCAGGAATGTTTTCAAATTGTAATGTGAGAATATGTATTAAGGCAGATTTCCTGAGGGTGAGAATATGTATAAAAGCAGATTGAGAACATAAAAACACTGCGTAATGTCTTTTTTCCTTTCAGGAATGAAATAGGAAATCTTTAAGTTTCTAGATGCAGTTAAATTAATTGCTTGTGTTAAAAAATGTCATTTTATAAATGTGGCTAAATAAAATAATTTATTTTTTTTTAAATATTACTATCAATTCTCTCACAAGAAGGTAATCATTAGAACTTTTAGTTTAGGATTATATGTGTAATTACCAGGGAAAAAAGTATCTTGCTTACTTATAGAAATGAATTCTTGAAATTCAGGTAGATGAAGTTATTTGAGTAATTCTGTGATGAAAATCCTTAGTTATATGGGGAAAAATAGGTAAAAATTCACAGATCCATCAGCCTAAAATTGCAGTATAGTTGCTGATTATCACACTGGAGAGTGGCAATCCTTGTTCTGAACTAATTTGATGGTAGAGCCAGGCTGTAATTGATGTATAGCTATTTATAGTCTTTTCTTAATTTTAGAGTGAATGTTCATACATTTCACTATGTTCCTTAGTACTTCTCTAGACTCTACTGAAAGTGTTATGTGATTTATGTACAGTATTAACTTTCAAAAATCTGAAAACTTTGTATTCTGAAATTCATGTTTCAGATAAGAGATTGTGAACTTGTATCTACCTCACAGGGTTAGTACGAAGATTAAATGAGCTGATTGAATTAAAACACATAGTATAGTTCCTGGCAGATGATAAACATTGTGCTATTGTTACCATCACCTTTGTAAAAAATAAATATCATCATCAACACACTGATTAAGGAGTTTATAAAAAGTAATTCAAGTATGGGGGAAATATTTGCAATTTAATGGGAAGAATTTCATAATTATAGAGAAGAAAGGATTTGTCTGCATTATAGCATGCTGTAGAACTTTCCACAGTGATAGAAATTTTATTTCTTTTTTGTCCAGTGTGATACCCACTAGCCACATGTACCTATTGAGTATATTAAATAAGCCGGGCAGCTGAGCAACTGAATTGTAAATTTTATTTAAGTTTAGCCATAAACTTAGCAAATAGCTACCATATTGGGCAGCACAGAAGAAATATAGTAAATAGAAATTATATATAGAATGCTTCTTTTCTGGGTTGCATGTGTTATATTTTTATTGAGATTGGGAAAAATACATTTTACATGTTATAACCTGTTTTTACATTTGATTTTAATGCAGTCGTTGATCTACTTTTTTGCCCTCTCTTTTAAGTTGTCATTGTCCCACAGTTCTTTATAGCTTTGAAGATGTTAATTTTTGGCTACTTTGGCAAGTCAGATTTGATTGAGAAGTTTAATATTACATTTATGTTCCATTTTTTAGAAAGTATGAATAATAAAGAAATGTGTTTAGTTTCTTAAAAATGATCTTTTGTGAATGTATGTTCTCTCTCTCTCTCTATATATATATATACACACACACACACACTTAGTCTTTCTGAAAAATCCTATGACTGTAGCTCTGAATGTATTGTATTACACTTGATTATCATGTCAGCATATATAATTGAATATGTAATGTCATCATGAGTTTTAGGTACTTATTTTTATGTAGCTAGATTTGCAAAATTTCTGGTAGCTGTGAAATTAGCAATATGTTATGAAGTGTTCTAGCAATTCATTATTTTTATTATGGTGATATTTTGAAAACCTGTTAATTTAAATGTACCAGCTTCAAAATTTATCTTTAGAAAAGTGGGGTGAGGTGTGGTGGCTCATGTCTGTAATCCCAGCACTTGGGAGGACTGAAGTCGGGGGATCTCTTGAGGCCAGGAGTTTTGAGACTAGCCTGGGCAACATACTTGAGATGCTGTCTCTACAGAAAATAAAATTAAAAGCAGTTATCTGGGCCCTGTAGTCCCAGCTACTTGGGAGGCTGAGGCAAGAGGATCACTTGCATCTAGGAGGTCAGGGCTGCAGTGAACCATGATCCTGCCACTGTTCTCCAGCCTGGGTAACACAGTGAGACTGTCTCAAAAAAGAAAAAATAAAAAAGGTACTAGATAAAAATGAATTCTTCATTACTAAAAATAGAGAGTGGTCAGTAATTTTAGATAGGAAATTAATATTTGATGCCTATGATTATATATTGATTTGCTTCCTTACAGTAAATTCTGTAAATTAAAAAGGTGAGTGTAATTTTAGAAAAGAATAGTAAATTCTTAATATAGAGGAATAAATCTTGTTGATTTTGACTTTTTGCTGGTTCTGAAGTCCCATGATAGTTAAGTTTGCCAAAGCACAGTTTTGATTATCTCTAGATGTGAGACTGGTGGGCACTTTTACATTACAGCCAAAGAAATGAGAATTGGGCCAGGTGAGGTGGCTCACGCCTATAATCCCAGCACTTTGGGAGGCTAAGGTGGGCAGATCACTTGAGGTCAGTCAGGAGTTTGAGACCAGCCTGACCACCATGGTGAAACCCTGTCTCTACTAAAAAAAAAATAAACATTAGCCAGGTATGGTGGCACACGCCTTTAATCCCAGCTACTGAGGAGGCTGAGGCAGGAGAATCACTTGATCCTAGGGGGTGGAGGTTACAGTGAGCTGAGATTGCAGCACTGCGCTCCAGCCTGGGTGACAGAGAGAGACTCTTGTCTTGAAAAAAGAAAAAAAAAAAAAGAAGAAATAAGAATTGATACATTCTGATGTGTTTTAAGATGTTAACATGTATTAACATGTATGTGTGTATATGTATGTGTGCTTTTAATATGCTAAAATATGTCAAAAATATGTATTCAAATGAGGATGCTATCTTTTGCAAATATATCTTTTTTGGACATCTATGTAGACTTTAAAAAAAACTGTGAAACACCGTATGCCTTTGAAAAAAATGTTGTAGTCATTAGAAAGTTTTCTAACTGGTATAAAATTTTTTTTCCTATGACAGAATAGAGTACACAACCACTTTTCTAGAGAAGAGGAGTGACAACCATTATCTTTGACCGCTTTCTTCTTCTTTGCCTTTCATAGGTTTCTGTGTCGTAAAACAACTACGTTACAACCAGTTTTTGCCATGACTGGTAGAGTCCTATTAGCCTTTCAGGACTTTCTCTCTCTTCCGATATTACACTGGTCAGTAATGTGTGTTTAATGGGGAAAGGGGGGGAAATTAAATTTTGGGGGTTGGCCTGGCAATCAATTAATATTTATTTATTCAACAAAAATAACATTCTTTTTGGTTGGAATTACTTTCCAAACATTCAGACTTGGAATACAACCCATTTCTAAGTCAAGCACTGATAGTATTTTTTTATTCTGCCTCTTCCAGTTTAGAATTTGAGCATATCAATGTCTTTTATATATCTCTAATCCTTTAGAAGTATGTGAACATAGTTAATGTTTATTTTTAATAGAAATAAAACTTCACTTATCTGGAATTTGTAATTAAATACAAATATTTCAAAGGGCAAATTGATACAAAGAAAAATAATGCTACATCTGAGTGATTAAGGTAGCATGATACAGTGGAGAAGACTAGTTTTGGAGCTACAAGATCTTGGTTCACTTCTTTCTGTATTGGTGGATTTTATATTTTAGGAACAGTTAACCCCCACTCCCAATAAAAAACCCTCGAAATTTTATGGGTAGGAGAGCTGTTATATCAACATTTTATTCTATAATAAATGAAGTTTTTTTTATATTTCCTCATAGAGACAGTTATTTTCTGAAAAGAAAAAAATCGGAAAATACAGAAAGATAATAATTAACACCTTAATTATTAAATTAAATTAAAGTGCTTATTGGAACTGGGCATGGTGGCTCATGCCTGTAATCCCAGCACTTTGGGAGGCTGAGGCAGGAGGATTGCTTGAGCCCAGAAGTTAAGACCACCCTGTGCAACACAGTGGTACCCCATCTCCAAAAAAAAAAAAAAAAAAAAAAAAAGGACGAAAAGCCAGGCCTTTTGGTATGCTCCTGTGGCTCCTGATGCTTGGGAGGCTGAGGTGGAAGGATTGCTTATGCCCAAGTGGTTGAGTCTGCAGTGACCTGTGATCGTACCACTGCACTTTAGCTGGAGTGACAGAGTGGGACCCTGTCCCCAAAAAAAGACTATTATTAAGGTTTTGATATTTATCTTTCCAGTTTCTTTCCAATGCATACAAAAAATTAAAAAATACCAAAAGCATGTATTATAATTACTACTGTGTAACTTGGATTTTTACTTAATATATATCTTTTCCATGTTGATAAATACACAGCATTATCTTTATAAGCTATACTATAAACCCTAGCCTCGAGCGATCCTCCCGCCTCAGCCTCCCAAAGTGCTGGGAATACGGGGATGACCCAATACACCTGGCCTAAAACTGTTTTTTTTTCTTTTTTTAAATGTGTCTAGAGATCTCTGCATAGCAACATATAGGAGACTGTGTGTGTGTGTATGTGTGCATGCATGCATTTGTGTAGTTACTGTTTGAATAAATCAGGAAGCTTCAAATGCAGTGAAGCCCCTTATTATCCAAGGAAACAGGCAAGCCCTAAATGAGTTAGCAATGGCAGTAGAAGTAATGAGATCCTCACACAGATAAACAAAAAAGAAGATCATAAAAGTATCTATGATTCCTGTCCAAGCAAGTCATACACTTTGGGGGTGTGTACGTTTGTGTGTGACTTAATTTTTTATTAAGTTCTTAGTAATTTTTAGTCATCATTGTGCTTTTTTGGTACCTGTCCTTTTTTCCTTTCACCTACTATATTGTGAACAACTGTCTATGTTATCAGATCTTTTTATTTCATTGTATGTATATCTCTCATATTATTTTTAATCCCCTGCTGTTAAGTAATTAGGTTATGTCCAGTTTTTCCACTATTATTAAAAATGATATAATGGAAGCTTGATACCTGCTATTTGAAAGTCATGGAGGAATTTTTGAGTCCAAAGACTTTTTTGATACTAACTTCCTAATTTTTCCTATAGGAAAGTTGAACTAACATGTATTTCTATCAAGTTATAAGAGCACCTCTCCATCTTCCCTGACAGTTTTTAACAGTAAAAATATTGTGTTGTTTTTCAGCATTTCTTTGACAACTGGGCTTGAAAATACTTTGGCCATATGTATTTCTTCTTTTGTGCTTGTCTGTACTCTTAGTATAATTCTACTTATTTTTTTCCTGTTAAGGACCTTTGATATACTAAAGGCACTGACCTTTTGTTGGTTATATTTGGCATTTTCCCTGTTTTCCCTGCCAGCCCCTAAACCTTTCAGTTTCCTTAAGGTTCGTATATAGTGATTACCAAAAAAATAAGAGTTTTCATTGCTCATGTAGTTTAATCAGTCTTATATATCTTATTGCTTCTGTCTTTGACAGAATGTCTTACCCTTGATTTTGATACATATCTTCATGCAGTTTCTTACATTTTGTATTTTTAGTTTCTTTGGTTTTAATATTTAATCCATTGTTTTGTTGTATGATGTCAGGGAGGGTTCTAAGAATAATTTTTCTTCAAATTGATTTGTCAGTGGTCTTACCATCTCAAATTATATAAGCCTTCATTTCTCCTCAGAATTGAAATACTACCTTCATCAGATAATAAATTACTTTAAAATTTTCTGCTTTGTTCCATTGAGTAGTCTGTTTCTTTGCCAGTACTGCATTATTTTAGTTATTATAGCTTCTTAATGTGTTTTAATAGTTAGTATTATAGTTCAAGTCCATCCGCATAACTTTTCTTTTTAAAATATTTTTGACTCTTTTCCTATTTTTATTTTTCCAGATGAATTTTTAGGAATCATTTTATCAAGTTCCAAAACAAATTCTAAGTGCAAATTTGAAGTAGTTTCATTTTTCTTTTATTTTTCTGCTTTTTGCTGTGTACTCAGACTTCAGACATTGGTCTGTGCAATTCATTTTACTTTTAAAGTTGATTAATGAAATCATTTTACATTTAGAAAGTTTTTTTGAAACAACACTGGAGAGAAACAGTAAAAACAACTGACTAATGAGTGAGCTGGTTAACTACTGTACTATTAGAGACTGAAGAACTTCTCAGTTTTCTTTAATATTTGTTTTTCTTGCTAGAATATAGAATTGTGCTGTGACTGCAGTATGTAAAAATCAGCCAAACTCTTCCCTCAATTTTAAATCATGCAGTTATTGTCTTAATTTTGAATGGTAGACATGGCTGGAAATAAATGACCAGTTTAATTTTTGAATAGATATATAAAACTGCATTCTGACTAATAGAATTATATATGTAGGTATCTATGCAATATAAGTAATAAAGAATAAAGGTATTTAATATATTTTATCTCATAAATACATTAAGATAATCTAAGTGATCAAATGATTCTATTTTAAATAAATTATTTCTACAGTAGATTATGAATATTAATGACTACTTATAAACAGAATACTAGGTACAGTTGCTTCGTAGTACTCTGCTTGTAATACAGTGATGTCCTAGTGAATCATAGAAGCATAAAATGTACTTTGTGTCTAGGATAAATAGTCCTAATCTGTAATTTTGTTTGAATTTATAGATTTATTTTTATAGTTTTTGTTTTCTCTCCCCTTGGCAGCTGGTAATTTTGTTGCTGTCACGCCAGACTCCAGCAGTGTTTCACCTTCTTTCCTTTTGAATGTTGCTTCCAGTCTACAATAGTATAGTAATCAAATTTGTTAGATTTGTATCTATAATAGTTCATAAACTAGGAAAAGTTGATACACTTTCTTTTCTGGAAAAAACTACTTGATCTTTGGTGCCTAACCATTATACCAATTTTGAGAGGGGTTTGCTTACTCCTTGGTTCAGATTTTTTGTTATATTTTCTAAGGCTGAAATTGTCAGGTAGATGATCAGAGGTTATTTGTAAGTCCTTTGGGAGTGACTCTTTCCTCAATGAAATAATATTGTTAGGATTTTTAGTTAGATTGCTGAATCTGAAGTTCAGTACACTTTCTTTGCTTATAAAAAATGTCAGGTAATATTTATTTTCAGCTATGCCTAATTACCATTCATATCATTTTAAAGAAGTCGGCAAGACAGCTGGTTGGGATGGCAAAGGTTTGAGGTAGGGGAGGTGGAAGAGAGTGATAAAGGTTTGTCATGTCAGCGGTAGAGTTAGGGAGAAAAAGCTAATTAAGAATATGCTCATTGTTGCCTAAGTTGTCAAGGTCTCTGCTGAGCTTAGTCAACATTTATAAGGCCTCTAACAGGCTCTATTACAGTCTTTTGAAGTGCTCAGCAGCTGGGCATAGGGCTGGGAAAGAAAGATAATTGGGTTAATTTAGGTATTTGAAGGGCAGCTGTGGCAGAAGGCTATTGAAATTTGAGATGTTGGAGGTTCTGATCACTAATTTTGGGCTGGTTGGGACGGATAGAATAGAAAGTATGGAGTTGATCAATTTGGAGAAAAATGGGGAGGGAGAAGGGATTGGAGATTTTAGTGAAGTATAAAACTAGGTAGAGTAGAAGTAGTAATTAAGAGAGCTGGAGGAACAGAAAATGTAACAGAAAATACAAGTATCACCTTGGAAATCCCATCTTCCCGGAAGTCTTCTTTGACATCTCTACTCAGTTCCCTTTCTGTGTGCTGTGGTAACTTGTAATAACTCTTTTAAGTCCTCATTTTACTATGTTGCAGTGATCTTTGTATTTTTCTACCTCTCTTCCTCACCGTAAGCTCCCTGATTATGGGGATTGTTTTAAACTTCATGTTTTGCAGTGCCTGGTACCTAAGTATTCCTGGTAAGTGTTGAATTTCGTAGAATTCATAGGAAATTGTGATCTTGATGGGACAGTGTAGTGTAGGAGGGCAGTCTCTGTGGGTGTGGCTGAAGTGATGAGTGAGTAGTATACTTGAAGTGTTTTCACTAATTTAGCGCATATTTTTTTTGTATGTATCTTAGTTTCTGTGACCAGCTGTTACAGCAGTCCTCAACCTTTTTGGCACCAGGGACCAGTTTTATGGAAGACATTTTTTCCACAGACCTGGGTTGGTGGGGTGGGAACGTGGGGAGTATGATTTTGGGATGAAAGTGTTACACCTCACATCATCAGGCATTAGATTCTCATAAGGAGCGCACAACTTAGATGCCTGGCATGTGCAGTTCACAATAGGGTTGGAGAATCTAATGCTGCAACTGATTTGACACGAGGCAGAGCTGTGGTGGTAATGTTCATTCACCTCTTGCTGTGCAGCCTGGTTCCCAACAGGCCACAGACTGGAACTGGGGGTTGGGGACCCCGAGCTATTATAAATCAGTCTGAAAATGTAAAGACTTCATTCATTTGGACACTACCGGGATATCTTAAATTTCCTGATTAGAACCTGGCATTTAGCTGACAAAAAGAGCTTATCCTTACAATTTTTTGTTGTTTTCATGTGTTTTATAAGCTTCCTTTAAAAGGCACAGTAATATGATTATGACCACATTTTAGCAGCCAGACATTATTTTTACAAATTATTATTTGCTTTGAAGTTAGTTTTTATCCCATTTTTCCCTCTCATTTCTACTCTCAACATTTAGTTTAAAGCAGTGTTAATCAGCAAGTTTGTGGCTGTTACTGGTCTTCTGTGAGAAAGTAGCTTGAGCCAGAGTGTAAACCAATTCCCTGCTTCCTTCGTTGAAATAGTTTTCTTGTGATAAAAGCAGAAATTAAACGGCGTGTATTACAAATTACCTAATGTAATTGATTTACATTCTGATGCTAATTCCTTGTATTTTATTGTGTATTTGAAACAGTTCTTAGACTAGCACCTGTTGGCAGACCACATTTAATCTAGAAGATTATTATATACAAATGTTTTTGTTTATTCATTCACGAATACCAACTGGATGCCTGCTGTGTACTATGCACTGTTCTAGGCTCTGGAGATGTAGCAGTTAATAAAACAAACATAAAATCCTTAATCTCATGGTTACATTCTAATTGTATTTGAAATATCAATATTATTTCTCATTTCTCAGAAATACTTTTGTTTTTGTGGTAAACTGTATCTTGCAGTTTACAGTTTTGTGCACTAAAAACTTTAGACTTAATTGTATGCATCTTTACATATAGTGGCAATACTACTATATAGTTTTGGCTCTGGTAATTTTTTTTCCTGTGACTAACAAAACCTTTGAAAAGAGTAATTGCTTATTTGAATCACTTCTCAATTTTACTTGAAATTAGTTTTTCTGAAGCAAAGATCTTTTTATTTAAAAGGGATGTAAAAGGAATTAATTTTGAATAAAAGAGAACATTGACAACATGAACTGATTATGCAGTGGATGGAATTGTATGTTAAGCATTCTTTGTTTGGTTGCCTTATATTCTGACAGATGACCTGTTTGTCAGACTTCAGAGTATTTTAGAGACTATAATGACATAATGTAATTTTAATGATGAAATATAAAGAGCAGCAAGTTGATGAAAACCGGTGAAACAACCTATGACTTAAAAAAATGAATCTTCCAGTGCAATGGTTCCCAAACTTTAGTGTGCATTAGAATCACCTGAGAGCCTTGCTGAACCATAAAACTGCTGGGTCTCACCTCCAGCCTTTCTGATTAAGTAAATCAAGGGTGAACTCAACAATTTGCCTTTCAAATAAATTCCCAGGTGATGTTGATGTTGGTGATCCAGAGACCATACTTGGAAAACCAGTGCTTTTGTATAATGTTATCTTGTAGTGCTCCTGATTTATCAATAAGTGGCTAATTTAATCATAGTTGTAGCAGATGGTGATTTAAAGAAAACTCAGCAGGTAAACTGAAAGCCAAGAAGGAACCAACATTTTTCTTAATCCTTATTTTAGTGGACTCATTAAATGGAAGATTGTGGTACAAAATATAGAGAATTATTGTGATTCCATAATTGTGACTTTAAATATGTAGAAGTAGACTGAAATACTAGTGATGTTCTTTTTTCCCCCTCTAGTGTAGTTGTCCCTAGAAGAACTAAATTGAAATTTAAATACCCTGTTTGTATTATAGGCAGTAACATTTAGAATCAGGATCCCACTGATTATGTAGAGACAGAATTTAATGATACCAGTGGAAAGATTATAAACCTCTTTCTACTCATGAATTCATTTATTCAACATTTACTAAGTACATATGGTGTGCCATGAACTGTGTATACATTTGTGGAAATTAATAATTATAAATTGTGATAAGGACTCTGAAGGAAAATGTACAGGATACTATGAAATAGTGTAATGGGGGAACTAAAGCCTCCCAAAGAGAGTTCATTTAAACTGAAACATGAAGGATAGATAGGAATTTTGGTTACACAGAGTTGTGGGAAGAGGAAGTATCACTTCCATCACTAAATAGGTATTGTGCACTAACATCTTCCTATATATTATTTCATTTAATGCCCTCTTAGTTTAATGATACTGCCCTTTTTTTTTTTTTTTGAGGTGGAGTTTTACATTGTCACCCAGGCTGGACTGCAGTGGCAGGATCTTGGCTCACTGCAACCTCCATCTCTCGGATTCAAGTGATTCTCCTGCCTCAGCCTCCTGAGTAGCTGGGACTACAGGCATGTGCCACCATACCTGGCTGTTTTTTTTTTTTTTTTTTTTTTTTTTGTATTTTTAGTAGAGACGAGGTTTCACCTTGTTGGTCAGACTGGTCTCGAACTCTAGACCTCAACTGATCCTCCTAACTCAGCCTCCCAAAGTACTGGGATTACAGGTGTGAGCCACCGTGCCTGCCTATTGCCAAATTTTAGATTAAGAAAACGAGGAGACAATAGAACTAATGGTAGATAACTTTTTTTAGAATTTAGAATTTAATAGAAATTAAATAACTTTCCAGAATCATCCACCTATTCATTGGTAGAACTGGGATTACATTAGGTCTTTCTGACTCCAGAGTCAGACTTTTAACTGCTATGTTATATTAGAGAGATTTAAACTTATTTTCTTAATTATTAAATAATGTAAGTATACCCCCTTTTTTTTCTCATTTCTATGGAAATGAGAAAGGTGCTGCTTTTAATGTAAAAACAGCTAGACATAGCAGGCCATTTAGAAGGATACATACACAGACCACATATCCACACGTGTGTTCACATGCATACATACCTATTTATATTAACCTTAAACTTCCTCTGATTGTAAAAGTGATGCATTTGTTTGAGATTTTGGAATCTCTAGAACTAAAGAAGGAAAGAATTTTTTCGTTCACAGATAACCATACTGACATTCTGTTTCATTATTTCAGTAGGCATGTAGTATTTTTAAAAAATAGTAATTACACCGTGAATACAGAATTATTCTCTGGTAAATAGACAGTGTTTTAATGAAATATACGTCTTTTTTTAAAAAAAGAGAATTGTGAAGTTCTTTCTTGGATGTAGAATAATAAAGTATTTGGATTTCACTCTTCTATTTAAAGGGAATAATCTCACAGGATTATGTTTCTTTTATTTAAAACTTTTTTCTCTCTCATGTGCATACTCCCTTGCTTTTGCGGACAGACCCCAAGGATGCTGGGGAGTTTAAAAATATATGGAATGTAAGCCTTGCTGCACTTACGTTTATTAACCAGTTTAAAAAATATATTAAAGGTCAGATTTTGTTTTTGTCAAGCTTAACATCTTGCCTATAATGATACGTGGATATTCCTTTTGGGTTCATTATGTGCCATAGTGATTTATGTTGAGGCATTTCTTTTGTGCACATCTACCACCAAAAGATTTTAAATACAATTGCAGAACTTTACATTTGTAACTTGAGAAAGAAGGAAATACATCTTAAAAAGAAAATCAGAACACTCTTCCCTAACAGTCATATGTGTATCAGTAAAATCGAATTCATTTTAAAGAAATGTGTTCACTGTAGTTTAATTTACGATATCTCTGAATTCTGAGCTGTTGAATATAACTTAAATTTAGATGTTAACCAGATGTCCCATTATTTCACTTATCTTAATATGATATATGTAAATAATTCTTTAGTCTTGGCTTCTTTCTTTGATAGTAAACTCACACATATTTGTGGGGTATTTTTATTGAAAATGTGTTCAGTTTTTAATTATATAAAGTATCACCTCTCTTTTCAGCCATAAAAGTTGTTTTTAAGGCATTTTCTTATATAGTATTTCTTTAGCTGTTACCACGTTCCTTTGCTAAGTCCTCCTACTTTTTGTTTAGGCAGTTATTTGTCCATCCACTTCCATCTACTGGTTCATTAATTCATTTAAGAAATGTTCATTGAGGCTGGGGGTGGTGGCTCACGCCTATAATCCTAGCACTTTGGGAGACCAAGGTGGGTGAATCACCTGAGGTCAGGAGTTCGAGACCAGCCTGACTAACATGGTGAAACCAGGTCTCTACTAAAAAAATACAAAAATTAGCCAGGCTTGGTGGCGTGTGCCTATAATCCCAGCTAGTCAGGCAGAGACAAGAGAATCGCTTGAACCCGGGAGGTGGAGGTTGCAGTGAGCCGAGATTGCACCACTGCACTCTGGCCTGGGCAGTAGAGTGAGACCGTATCTCAAGAAAAAAAAAAAAAAGGAAATGTTTATTGAATTCCTATTATAGGCCAGGCATTTGGCTAGATGATGTGAAAAGAAATTAACAGTGGGAGAGAGGGAATTCTTGTGTATCTGTGCTACCAAGAGAGTGTGTAGTTTAGTGTACTGTATTGTATCTCTGTGCTTAATGAAGTTGCCTGTGGGGCTGCTCGGGAGGGCATGCGAGGTTCTAGCTACCCTCTCAACCCTTCTTTCTTTCAACCCTGTGGATTCCTTTAAAAGTCTATGTTATTTATTGGGCTTTCTCATAGCATTTCCTATGAAAAATGGATTTTGCAATTAAAAAGCTTCAGTATCACTTGTCTAGTAGAATTATATGTGTTTACATATATGTATAAGTAGAGTGAGAATCTTACACACATAGAAACTGAGAGAATGACAGGTGGTAGATGCAGATGAGTATGTGAAAAGAGTTACAGATGTACCACTGTAGGAATATGGAGGTGGATCAGAGAATTTTCAATTTGGAGGATGAAAGCTAGTGAAAATAGTGTAATTTGAGTTTTGTCTTCAAGAATAGGCAATATTTAGCCCTGTAGAGATTTGTAGGTAGGGTGACAGTGAGGATAGGTAGGGAATATTGCAAGTACAGGAGACAGCATGATCAAAGACACAGAGGCAGGGATGAGGCATCTGGGGCAAATAGCTTACTGTGTCTACGGAGAAACTGGGTCATAGAAAATACAGATAAAACATGATTAGTATCAAAATGTGGCAAGCTTTGGCAGACTGAGGGGTTAAGTCTTTTTCAAAGACAATCGGAAACCTTTGAAAAATGTTTGAAAAGATAAAGGTATAGTGTGCATTGATACTCATTAAGAAGAATTGATAATGCAGCACGTGAAATGAGTTGGCTGTGGAAAGACCTGTTGTAGTAGTCCATGTAAGAGGGAATGGGAATGAAGAATAGCAATCTAGTGTAAGTGATACTGCGTAGGTTAGATCGTTAGGTCTTGGGGATTTATGAGATTAGAGAATTAGTTACCAAAAATGATTCCGTGGTTTCTATCTTAGAGGACTAGCAAGCTGATCGTGCCATTAAGCTGCAGGTTTGAGCATTGGTTTATCATTTGTATCCTGGTTGATTTTGAAAAGATTTGAGGAGTCTATCATAATTATTTATAATACTAAAGGATTAAAAACTGGAAATTGGGATGAAGCCTGAAAGGAGTAGAGATACAAAATTAATCTAGGAGGTAAAAGTCTGCAGGGATGCATATAATAAAGTCCCTCTGGTTGCTGAGATGGGCCAAAAGTTTTACTGTCAACTTCATAGCAAATAGGAAAACACGTCATTTGAGCATGACATTTTACAGTCTTTAACAATCAGGTGAACAAAAGTTGGATTTTTTTTATAATACTGAATGGTAATAACTTATCTTTGATATTTTTATAAAGTGTCAAAGATTTTTATAAGTATCCCGGCATCTTGTATTAGTATCTCATTTAAATCTCAAAACATCCATGTGAGGCAGGGCAGATGGGTGGGTAGTTTTTCCTCTGTTTCATCCCATGAGGAACATTTTAATATACAGCCTTTTTGTTGCATAAATCAGTTTGCTAAATTCTGATTCAGCTAGGTGAAACAGATTTCTAAACTCACCAGAATGAAGCCTGGCTTAAGAGCGTAGTACATGGCAACTACTCAGCTGTCCTGCTTATAAAGAACCCCTTAAAGGGATTTAAAAATTCTGTACCATTAGTTTTATTGTCTCCCTTGTCATAGCTCTGAATCTTGGTTTATTGCATTTTTGATATCTGAAGTGACCTTCCTTTATAGGTCCACCAAGTATATTTCTTTTTTGTCTTAAAGGCAGACTCATCTTTCATATTTAGCATTTTTTTCTCTAAGCTTTCCTAGCCAAGCATGAAGAGCTAGTTTATACACTTTACCCAAAAAGCCAACATGCTTTTGACATTCCTGATTTTTAATGGGTTTTAAATTTGTGGTAGGCATAGCTTTTTTGTGGCCTCTTAATAGTTTTTGTGCATATCGTAAAGCAGTTAAGTGCTTAATTGATTATGTTACCATTCTACACATTCAAAGGAAAATGTACATATATGGGTTCTCCGCTGGATATTTAGAATCTAAGGCAGTGCTCATTTGGACATGAATGGAAAAAAAAACGATCAGAGAATGAAAACAATAAAGCACTGCATGAATGGGCAACAAAGTACATTAGTTATAGCTAAAGGCAAGTCAGTTTTAAGGGTGGAGAGCAAAAATAAATATATAGACAAGGGGAAGTTTAGGCCAAGTATAAATGAAGGAGTTCCCAACTGTATAAGAAATAAGATTGAAAATTCTGTTTCAAGTAGTCTAAGAAACCCCTTCAGTGGAGCTAAACTTCTCGGAACTTTGTCATGGTCTAACTCTTTGTATACTACTAAGTATTTAGTGGATGTTCTTTCTCTTTGTCATATCTACTTCATATCAACTTTTATCTCTTTGAATAAAAGGAATTTGAATTTTTCATATATACAATTGTCTCTCATATTTTCTGTTTTATTCAATTAGTAGTCATGGAGGGGAAAAAAGACAAGAATAGGAACCTGTGATTGTAAAATATTTTACCAGTAAACAACTAGTATAGAGTATCAAGGGCAATTGGTTATAAAATGAAAGCCTGTAGACCTGTCAGGTGGAGGTCTTTGATGGCTAAGATTCTAATATGGGTTATTAAAAGTATGATTTTAAGCACCTAGAAGGTGAGTAGTTGGAGCCAAATGGTTTTCCTCAGCAGTAGTCATGCCTCACAAACTTCTGTATTACATCAGAGCTACTAGATAGCTGTCTCAGGAACATGGGATGGAGACACCAATTTTAAACTTCATCAAGGCTTTTCACAAGGTTGTGGTGAGACATCATTGAGAACATGAAGAAATACAGACTAGTAGCTAGTTTGTACCATTATGCAACTTAATAATTTGCAGAATGTCTCAAATTATTGAAGACATTTTTTACAAGAGAGAGTTAAGCACATAGGACCTTCTGTCTTAATCAGTCATTGTGGATAAACTGAGGGGTGTATGAATATGAAAATTCTATTCAGGTTTGAAAAGTTGCCTTTTGGAGAAGCAATTATTATAGATTAGATGATCTCTGTTAGTCTCTTGAGTCCTTCACAAGTAAGAATCAAGAGTAGACTACCAGGTGCTCTTCACTCTGTGTCAGAACCCTGAAACAGATCAAGTGGACAACCTCAGGGACCTTTAGTAGAGAAGGGGTTTCACCATGTTGGCCAGGATGGTCTTGATCTACTGACCTTGTGATCCACCTGCCTCTGCCTCCCAAAGTCCTGGGATTACAGATGTGAGCCACCACGCCCAGCCGAGATTCTGCATTTTTAACAAGCTTTCAGGTCATGCTGATTCTGCTGGTTTGTGAGCCACCCTATGAGTAGTTGAGTTTAGACTTAAGATGATTTAAGGTTTGGAAAGTTGATTGTACTTAATAATTATAATGCTTTTGTCAGATCAGTGTAGACAGTTTACATTTTATTTGACTGAAACTTTCAAGGTAGGTGGTAATACTTTTACAGATGACGAAATTGAGACACAGGGAGCTCAAATGTTGCTTGCTCAGTTGTATTCTAGGCGCTGTAACTGAAATTTAAACTTAACATCAAAACCCCTGCTGTCCTTGTGTTTCCATGACATTCTCTGGTTTTCGTGAGAATACTTTTTCGATTTACAAATATCTTGTGATTGGAGGACTTTGTTCTGTTTCTTACAACTTGAGCATGAAAAATAAAAAACATTGTTCTTCATATGTATTATTTTTGGTATGGGTTCAGGAAGAATTAAGCTTTTCAAACATTAACACAGACTGTTAACTAAATTTTTGAAATTTTATGTATTCATGGTTTTTAATAGAAAAATATTGGCAAATTTAAAAAAAAGCTGCCAAAATCCTACTACTGTCTGAACCTTATGACTGTTTTGAGTTCCTCTGATACAGATGCAGTCTCACATTATTTTTAAAAATTGAGATTGTGGGGCTGGGCGTGGTGGTTTATGCCTGTAATCCCAGCATTTTGGGAGGCCAAGGTGGGCGGATCATGAGGTCAAAAGATCGAGACCATCCTAGCCAACATGGTGAAACTCCATCTCTACTAAAAATACAAAATTAGCTGGGCGTGGTGGTGCGCACCTGTAGTCCTAGCTACTCGGGAGGCTGAGGCAGGAGAATCGCTTGAACCCAGGAGGCGGAGGTTGCAGTGAGCTGAGATCGCGCTGCTGCACTCCAGCCTGGTGACAGTGCAAGACACTGTCTCCAAAAAAAAAAAAAAAAATGAGATTGTGTTATATATAACTTAGTATTCTATTTTTTTCACTAGGCACAACTTGTATAGTGACAAAGATAGAACTCATTCTATTTATAATAAAAACCCTTTCCTATTTTTCTCATGGTCATTGGCACCATCAACCATTCTGTCCTAAGTGGCAGTCTCATTTTTCTTATTCTTTGCCTCTTCCATAGCTGCTGCCAAATTCTTCTGCTAGTTTCTTTGTAATATCTCTTCAACTTGCCCATATTTTTCAGTCTAGTCTCAATTTTTTTTTAATGGTAAGTTACTGACTACTAAATCACCATGTTATTGGTGAATTTATTCTCTGCTGTTTTGGTTGACTGTTCTGGCTGTACACAGAACCTTTTGTCTATCTTCATACATCTTTTTAGTGGTTTCTGATGAAATAAGTGTGAATAATTGTAGGTTTTAAACTAAAAGTGATGAATTATCTTATTGTATCATTTTTAATTTGTAACCACATCTTTTTCTAACTTCTTGCCTTCATTGCCAGATAGGATACCAGAATCTGAGAACTTGTAATAATATTGCTACTACTGAGGACTTTTAACTGTCTGTTATTCGGTAGTTATTTTCATGTGTATACCACATTTTGCCATTTCATTCCTTTCTTGTTGTTACCTGGAGTCCTATGCCATTGTATTCTTTATAAAGTTGCTGAGACAAACTCACTTTTAACCTTTTTCAGTGGGTGTTTCTAATGAAAACTAATATGAAAATTTGTGTTTTCCTTTTAAAATGTAGTTATGACTTTATACTTGCATATGTATTTATTTAATATTAGTGTGATCCTACCTCATTTAGCTTTTAAAAGTTGTTAGTTTGCTCATTAAAGTATTACATACCAAGTTAAATATAGGTGCAGAATGATTGGAGAAGTCTGTTGACATTTATAGATACCCGCTTTTCTCTTTTCTTTAGTGCTTTATCTTTGCAAAAGTATCTCATGTATCGTGTCATAACCTGTGGTTTCTAATCAGAGCATTTTTTTTCAAAATCATATAGACTGAAAAATATAATTCATAGCTTTATTCCTACCCTCTGCCAGAGAAAAAAGCAGAGCACTTTTGTGGATTCTCTGAGAACTTTTTGTTTTGAGTAATAATGTGGATAATTGTGGTTAAAATTGGGATAAAATTGGGGTGAATAGTACATGTCAAGGGTTTATTTCTTGTAATCTTGTGTAGTACCTTTTTGGTAGGCACAGGAAAAAGTACAGTTACTAGTGAATATCAAATGAATTAGAATTTAAGAAATTATAATTAGAAGTTAAAGCTTAGAAATTAAGGTTACCTGGGTCACTTAGCGTATGTGTGGGGGTATGGGGCTTTGTAGATGGGGCCATGAGACCACAGTATAAGGAATGCTACAGATAAATATAGGAAGTAGGATTTGATTCCAGCTGACACCAAAGCCTATTTATAATTGTATTTATGATACATGATTATTTTAATTTTATAAATAAGGAGGATTATAGATTCTTGGTGTTTAAGTGTTTAATTTTTTACTCCTAAATTATATTTTTATATCGCATAAAGTATATATGTGTATTGTGGACATTGATTAAGACTGTTAATTATAATGATTAAGAATTATCTAGTTCCTTGAAACTTTTGTTTTCTGATCAGACTCAACCTAAAGGCCAGGTGCAGTGACTTATGCTTGTAATCTCAGCACTTTGTGAGACCGAGGTGGGAAGATTGACTGAGCCCAGTAGTTCAAGACCTGCCTGGGCAACAAGGCAAGAACTTGTCTCTACAAAAAATTACAAAATTATCTGGGCGTGGTGGTGCGTGCCTGTAGTCCAAGTTCCCGGGACGCTGAGTCGGGAAGATCCCTTGAACTCACGAGGTCAAAGTTGTAGTGAGCTGTGATCATGTCAGTGTACTCTAGCCTGGGTGACAGAGTGAGAGCTTGTCTTGGGGGAAGAAGGGGACTAAACAAACCTCACCTTAATCGTATTCCCTGATATACTTTTATTTTTTCTTAATCTCTTTGGTTCTGTCGGATTAGTATTTCTTAAAGATATGTGGCAGGGTAGTTTGAAGACTCCAAGATTGTCTTCCTGTTTATATTTTATCAGCTGAATAACTTTAGAATAATTATGTTTCTGAGAACTAACACCTTTACAGATGAAATTGAGGACCAGGAAGTAACTTCATTTAGGTCATATATAACACTGTAAAGTGGTAATTAAGAGTTAAAAGGCTTGGGTTGGAATCCCACCTCTTCAACTTTGTAACCTTAAGCAAGTTCCTTTACCTCATTCTCAGCTTCCTCATCTGTAAATAATTATGATACATGTCTCTTATAAGGGAGTTGTAAGAATTAAAGGAAATAATGTTTTAAATGGTTTAGCATGGTACCTGGTACAGTAAATGCTCAACAACGAAAACTAACAATACAGTTTCAATTAAGGTTTACTCTATAAAAATTATAGACTACGTTAGGTACATTGAGTTTTCAAAATATGTTAATATAAGTCTAAATTAGAACTTTAATAAATTTTAAATAATTTAAAACAAATAACATTTAAAATAAAGTTTTGAAATAGATTAATTATGTACTTAGAATAGGTATTTTAACCTAATAGAAAAATAAGAATATTAATCTTTTTGGCTGTAATCATCTTATGGAATCCTCTGTACTTCTTTATTTTCCTTATTAATATAGCTCGTTAAACACAACTTTATTTTCCTTATTAATATTACTTGTTAAACATATAACCATTGACTAACATCTCTATTAGGAGAAAAGAAGGAAAGAAAGGAACTAATTTTTTCTTGTAAACAAGCTTTATAAATGTTTAGTGGGGACACAATTTGGAATTAATGTATTTTGGATATGCATTTTGTCTTTAGCTTATTTCTAGGAGTATTAAAAGTTGGTTATCTATTGGCTCACAATCTTGGCTAATTTACCTAGGGAGTTTTGTTTTAAAAAAGTTCCGAAGGCTTTCTCTCCAGAAGCTGTTCTTCCCCAAGACTTACTACTCCCCAGGCAATTCTGTGAATCAGCCAGATTTGGATACCGCTGTAATATAAGAAGTCTTGTATAGGCTAGTGAATTCTTTAATGGAATACTCTTTCAATCCTTTTTTTTTTAAAACCTTATAGTCAACTAATAAGATTATTTAGCCTTATAGTCAAGCAATAAGGCCATAACTATCTTACTTTGCAAGATATTTATGGCAAATATGTCTTCTTTAATGTAAATATTCTATTTTTAATTTTTCTTCTTATATTAGCTTTTTCTATGTTTTATGTCACCCTGCTTGGTACATGTCGTTTTATACTCACGAGTATAAATAGTTTATACTTACGTGTCTCCAGCTCAGGACTAGAATTTGCATAAGGCAAGCAAAGTGCCTAGGGCACAAAATTTAAGGAGGCTGTCTCTTTGAGGACTGTGCAAGAGTGAGTACCTCCTTAAATTTTGTGCCCTGGATGCCTCCCTTGTCTCATCCAGAGAAATAGGCTGCATATAAATTATTTTTATTTTAATTTAGCATAATCTCGTGCATACTTGGATGTTTTATAAAAAAAAATGACAACGAAATAGTATAGCTGAACCCAAATTTATATTGTGCAGTATGAAAATAAATTAACTATTTGAGAAAGATAGCATTGTTATTTTTATCACATGGTCAGTAACCGTCAGAGCTTCCTAAATTCCAGTTCAGCAGAATCTTGTCTGACACTGAAATACACTTGGTGGTTTTACCTACTGGCAGCTACCTGAAATCAGTGATCTTGTAGCTGTCACAAGTTTCTTAATTCAAAATATAGTGCCATCAGCTTTTTATATACTTATATGTGATCACTGAAGTAATCAGAAATGATACCAGTTTTATTATATTTTTATTACTAATTTTAGAATTTCTTGATAATTTGCCTATAATTTTTTTTTTTTATGAGAGCTACATCTGGAAATGCTCAAAAGTTGTTGGCCTTTTTTTAGAGAACAATCTGCAGTGAAAGTATAACTTCTTTAGAGGTGATGTTTAAGTTAGCAATTGATGAACCGTAATGTGAGGAAGCATAATATTGTGAATTATTTGGCAAACATACCTAATACAGGCATTAGCTGTTGAAACCATTTGTAAAGTACCACTTACAGAAAGCTAGAAAGATAGGCTACACAGAACTTTATCTGTAAACTCTGAGGATGAAAACTAGAGTACAACTTAAGTTTATTCAATAAAGACTAACTTCTATAAGTTTCAGTTTGATTTGTATAGAGGTTCCATGATTAATGTGTAATTAGAGTATGAAAGAAGCATTTAGAATCCGTTAAAATTTATAGGTGTAACATCATTGTCAAGTCAGGAGTTTTGTTTCTTAAAGTTAGAATTTACTTAAATACACGTTTTTTTCTAAAAAAATAAATTTTTATTTCTACTTACAGTAGTACCAAAGTGAGTTTTCGCAAATAGAATTATTTAATATTTATTTAATGTTTGTTTCGAATAAACAAAAATAAACATATAACAACCAACGGTGGAGGGGCGTCTTAGATTTGTTTTTAGCTTTCTTTTTCATGGCTTCTAGAAGTGTATCATATTATAAATACATTCAAAATGTTTTGCTCTGAGGATATGTAGCATTCCTATAAAGGTTAAATCAATAAAAATGATTTGGACACATTCCTAAGCATGGCTAGAACAGGTAGTCCGTTGTTTTAGGTACCCTTGAGTTTCTGGAGCAGATCATTATGGCGTAGCAAAAGAACTTACTAAAAGTTGCTTTCTATGTGTAGATGCATCAGCTTAAAAAAATAAGATTTTCTGGCCTTCTAGAAATGAGTATTTTTAGAGTAGCCCTTGTATATATTGGTTTAATTATATATTTTAAATGTAGTTAAAGTTTTGGAGCTTTTTTTCTTCGAATGCTGGAGATACACCATAATTGATAAGGAAGAGGTACGTACAGGAAAAATGCAATGCAAGCTTTTCCAGCAAATTTAGAATAAATGACAGTCTTATGGTTAAAGAAAGTATCGCACATTATAATTGCAAAATAGGAATTGGATGTGATTCTTTTTAGTCTTGCCAGTTTAGAAGAAAATTCTCTAAGTCATTGGCATGTTGTTCTGTTCATATGGGCAGTTCAAAAGGCAAGCTTTAATTTGAGCTTTTATTTTTAAAAGCATACGTATATCTCCTATGTTCGAGGTTGGCTTCTCAGTATATTATTGTTGCTAGGTAGTTTTATACATTTGCTTGCGTGTTTTGTGTTCATGTCATAAGTTTTAAGTATGTAAGTTTTCAGATCACACTGTTTTCACATTAAGTTTCAAACAGCCAGTTTATAATAATGAGTAAGGCCATTTTTATTAAAGTTTCCTTTAAAACAGCATGTAAGATGTTTCTGGATCAAAAAAAATTCTATGAATTGACCATTTATTTGAATGAAGGAAGTTTAAAACAGAGGTAGAAAACTTGAGTTACGTGTATTATTAATGAAGTTTCATGATAGAAAATCACTTCCTATCTTTTTGTACATTTAATATATATTTACTTTGTAATAAATACTTTATTAAAATTACAGTGTTACATCATTTGTTGGAGCACAGGATTTAATTTTATAGTCAAGAAAATGGTTTGAATACGTCTCAGTGAAATTTTTTTTTACATGTATTAGAGTGGTTTAACCATTTAATAATTAAATAATTTAGCAATTTAAGCCAAGTATTTTGATGTTTTAAAAAATATTTAAGTGTATCTTGATAGATTCCGATTTTAGTGTGTCTTGTGTCTTTATAGAACCAGAATATGAAAATAAAAATAAGCCTAATAATCAGCACATGGCTCTGAATTTTCTTCCTGGGTACTTGTGAGTGATAATGTTAAAAACAGACCACTTCATGTGTTTTCTCTAGTCATATTGGTGTTCAAAAATACTCTGCAATATGCTTATGCATGTTATAAGGGAGGGATATTGTTAAATCTTTACTACAGAATCAAGAATAAAGCTTTCCTGACAGTACTCATCTTCCTTATCTAGCTAACACTTTTAAAATGAAGTGGTTACTAGTGGTAAAAAGTTTTTAAAATGTTAAGTTTTCCTTCTAAATTACAGAGAGAGAAAGACTATGTATATGTGTTTAGTTTTGAAAGCTGGGAGAATATAAAGAATTCTGTGTGGACAATGGAGTTTATAATATGAAAAAAAGAGTTTATGGAAAGTAGATTGGATTAATGATCAAAAGTTGGAGTACATTGACTTGTATATTTACCTTTCTTTAGAAATACACTGTAGCACATTGTCTTTGTAAGTAGTATCTCCATATGTTTTATCTTTTTAAATATTTTATTTTTGCATTGACTCTTATAAGAGCTTTTCTGCATTTTGTCAAAAGCTGAATTACCAAAATGCTTTACAGATTTCATGAGAGGCAAAAAATTAATCCTATTAGATTATCTTTTGTAGCCATTTATCCTACATAATGTTAAGATGCTGTTGTCTTGATGGGAGTTTTCTCATAGATTACTTCATGATATCTTAATATCTTTGAATTGGGTGTTAGGTTCTTAGTATGAAATGCTTACGTACTTTCACAGGTATCAGCTTTATGGAAAACACAGTGATTGATATAATATGGATTGTTAGCATAAAGAAGTTTCCTTTCTGTGATCCTATACAGTTATTACAGATATCTGTAATCTGATCGTTTATGAAATAAAATGAGAATTTACTTTTATCTAAAAAATTATGTTTTTATGAGCTGTATTTGCATTAAAGTATCTTATAATAAAATTGTAATTGATTAAAGAGAATCTGCACCATGTACCTTTTTGATATGCATCGATTTTTTAGGATCAAGTTATAGTGATACAGCAGTAGGTTGATATGTTGTAAAATGTAATACCTTATTACATAGTAAAATCAATGTGATGATCCTTTCTTTTAAGCTTCAAAGTAAATTCACATTGTTTAGATTCCTTTAAATAATTTGTAATCATTTAGTAGAATTATATCTTTTCACTTAAAGATTATATTGGGAATTTGAAGTCTTAAACTGACAAGTTCAGTACAGAAATTTAAAAAGAAAGTTAATTCTAGCAATTATTATACAAAAGTTAGAAATTCAGTGCTTCAGTTGTTTACCCAGGTTACATGGTTGTTGAGAAAATATACCTGTTTAGCTTCAAGCCAGAGTTGTTCTTTGAGATAATATTTATAAGTAGGAATCTATTAGCAAATTAATTCCATTCATATTTGCCCTTATAAACTCTAATACTTAGTTTAACTGATACAGTTTTTAATTATTATTACTTAAGTTTATAACTGGAAAGTAACAATTTTGGATTTTACAAGATTGTTTTAGTCTTGAAATTCCTAGTAGACTCGTAATCCCTGTTACAGGTTTTATAGATTGACATTTGTTAACATACATGCAAAAAAATTTTGATTATATTTCATGACGGAACTATAGTACCTTAGTTACATAATTTACAATTTTTTTCCTGGCTTATAATCATTATTACAAGTTTTGTAGTCATTGTTGTGAATGCATTCACACTCATTCGTGTGTATATGCCATGTATAAAAATGTTAAGACAAACATAGAAATTTAAGTTGAACATATATGACACGTATTTTGTTTCTGTATAAAAATACATCTGTGTTCATATGAAATTCTGTGGAATATCACATTATTCTGATATTTCTAAAGAAAGACTGCATATATATGTATTTAAAACCTTATTGATGATTGTTATTGTGATGTGGCTAGCATTTTCCTTTATTTGCTTTTTTTTTTTCTTTTACTGAAGCATAAATTAGATGTAGGTGTAAGACACATGACTATAAGGAATATGTAAATAATGGTGTGGTTCATGTAATTTAGGGGAACCTACAAATGTGTATTTAAGTTCTTGAGTTGTAACTTAGTCTGTTATATAAATATATGTTTATAGTTTATGGTATATAATGATTCTGGTAGACGCAATTGATGTAAAAAAAAAAGTCAATGCAACTGAAATGTAAAATAAAATTACCTTATTTGACTTTGTGGTAAAAATTATTTGCCTTACCTAGGGATATTTAGATATACCTTTTTAGAAATGTCACTAATCTGATGTAACTCTAATGTGTAATTAAGAGAATTGGCAGTAGGAATAGTGGAGATAAAAGAGTCTTTAAACTGTTTACCAAAATATCTTAAATATAGTTCTGGGAATAATGTTAACTTGGTAAATTTTCTAACATCAGTATGATAGTTTTTAAACATCTCAAACATTATCGAAAATTGCATATGTCTGTATGTCGGAGATTTCCTTGTTTTATGGGCAGTTGATTTAAAAGATGAAAATCATCTAATCAAGGTAAACATTTATCTTTTATTTAGATCTCAAGTCATCCTAGGTATGATTTTTGTTCCTTGGGTGTATATTGGATTTATGAGTATTAACAAGAATATAGAGTAGAGGAAGTGCATGAATAACAGTTTTTTTTTCTCTGCATGTATTAAGTACTTATGTAGCAACTAGCCTTTAAAGGCCTGTTTTAATTCTACAGCTTATCTTATTTGGGCATTGTTTTTGATATCAGGGTAAATGATATAAAAAATGATTGTTTTTATATCATGTTTTAAATGATGCAGTTTCTATTTATTAGTCTTTACGAAAAACTTTGCTTTAGTTAGGCTTCTTTCTATTCAGCAGTAACAACAAAGCCTAAAGTGTTTGATAACATGTTGCTTACTTCCACTCAACAATGTTCCAAATCTTGAGTCCTGTGCCCTTAATAAATAGCATAAAGGGGAGGAAATTCCTAAGAATTCTACATGAAGTGAAGATATTGTATACAATATAATAAAAGAGTATTTAATCTCAATTGCTATACGGGTCTTAAAACAGTTGTGTGGGAATGTATGGTCTGCTTCATGTGTATGTGCTGTTGAATGGACAAAAGCTTGTGGTTGACTGTGGTTAAAAATGTAAGGAAACTCCCTTTTAATAAGGTATAGAATTTCCCTGTTATTTTTTGAATTGTAACACATGAATCCAAATATATATCCAGTGAATTTCATAATCTTTTTGAAATGGCAAGAGATTATATTAAGGTATATAATTTCATTATGTGAGACTTCTTTTAAAGATTTGTTTTAAAATATTAAACATCTCAGTTTTGATGAAGAATTTTCACATACTGTAGACAGTTAGAATATTTTATTATTTAGAAAATAGCAAGTATTGGAGTTCATTGTTCTCTTTATTATGGGAGTTTTATGATTTTTTGGGGGTGGGTGGGGGAGAGGCAGAATTTTATCTATCTTTAGTGGAAGTTGCAGAGTTCATTGGTATAGGAGAAAAAAATAGTACATTAAGGTAACCTATTGGGAAGTCTCTGCTTAAATTACCATTGGATTTGCTAGCACCTGATTAATAATGTCTGACATGTGAGTGACTAGAAAAAATAGTTTTGCTTTGCCATAATTACAATTTTAGTATTCGCAGGAAGGATTTTTTTCACATTGAGTTGATGGTATTTGTCTATTTGGTCACATGTTTTTATATGTTTTTAATAGATGCTGTAGAGGTAGACTGTTTCAGTGAATCCTTCATATGAAAATGTCTAAAGATTTTTGTTATGTAGTAGTATTTGCAATTTTAATGTATTTGATGAGCTTTTGCATGAGTTCACTACTGACTAGAGTTGTCATATCTTAGTATCCTAGAACAAAGGTTAGAACAGTATGGAAGATTGGTATTTGTATGCTTTGGAGAGGGATTTGAGATGTTACCCTGTTTTGCCATCAATTTTCAAGTATGCACGGGTGCATCGTTAATCATGAGAAATGCAAAAATAAATAATCTAGTCCCATTGGATTTTTTTCTATGAATACTTACCTTTTCCTTTTTTTATATATATATACAGTTGAGGTATTTAGGTAACCCCTAACCTTTTGCTTCAACAAAGAAGTACAGTATAAAAATATTACCACAGTTTTCATGTGAGCAGTTCTTGGGCCGGGGGTGGGGAGCCCTGTAGATGAATATTTGTTGGAAAAAAAGTTGTGATACAGAATGTCTTAACTCAGCCCCAATACAGTACTTGAGGACCACCAGTGTGTAAAATTGAAAGCACATGAATTTTGAAGCACTAGAAAAGGTTTGTAATTGATTAGCGCTGCTTTAAAGTATTGGAGTACAGTGAGTTTTGATTTGTGAATGGTTCTATTCAATAAAGATTAATTCTGTGTGTTTGATAAAATCTTAGCGCCTTCAATGAGTTAGCTCCCCCCGCCCCTGCAGTTTATTTAACCATCAAATATTTCAGTGTTCTTTTAACAAACTGGAACATTTCTATCTTACTGAATTTAACTTTAGCATGACTGATTTAAACAAGTCAAACTATCAGTTGTTAGCTGGAAGAGTGTAATTGAATAAATTAATATTTTGTTCTTTTAAAATAACTAAAATATATTATAATGTAATCATATGTATTTCATGCCTTGTGATATAGAGACTGATTGATCAGCAGGGTCACACAGACCAGCCAGATCTTTTTCTACAGTTTCTTTTCAGTGTTTTCCATTTCAAAACATTTTTTAAAAATAAAATTTGAAATTTAAAATCTTTAACAGTTTGTAATGTAAAATTAGGATTATTATAATTTAAAATAATTTATATGAGTCTTTGGGAATTACTTTGACATTTTTAGCTTTTGATACGTGTTAGAGTGATTTTCTGTGTTTGTTCTTAACTTTGTAATTCTGCTCCCTAGATTTTGGAATTTAGCTCTGTATTTTAAAAAGAAGCTATAAAACTTTGTCACTACTAAATCTTGAAACTATGAAAATATTATTGATATGGACCATAACTGCTGTTTTGGAAATCAGTGTTCACACATCATGTTCAAGCATTTACAAAGATTTTATGTAGATAATCAGTCAGCTGATATATTTTCATGAGTTATTAATTTTAAGATACTCTATGAGTCACATCTGTGATTTTCAACAAGCTATATTTATGATAAATGATGGACATATTTTAAGTAGTATAGATTGAAAATTTTTGATTAACTCGAAGTGAAGTATGCTGAGAGATCAAGGACCCTGAGACATATTCTTTAGCGCGCACGCAGACACACACACACGTGCTTCAGTCATTATATTTGAGGTGAGGCAGTTGTTAATGTGTGCTTTGTTCCTCACCTAGGAAAATCCTAAACTTTGTTTTTAACTATTTTACAAAATTGGGACACATACTTAAGACATTTCATTAGGTGGTTGTGATAATCATTATATAAAAATCTAAAGCCTAAAGTGAGGTTTTAGACTTTGCATAGATTATAGAATGGGGACATGTTTGCAATGTGATGATAACATATACATGATGTCCACTACTCACCTGTAATTAGTCTGAGGTAGTGGGTTCACGTTAAGTTCTCTATTCAGGCTTTAAGATACTGTTTAGGGGCTGGCGGGGAGAGAAGGTGCAGCCCGCTTTTCAAAAGAGGAAGAATTGGTTGTAATGTTGGGGAAAAAAAAGAGGTTCACTACCGTGCCTAGCTTAGAATCCTGTCAAGTTTTGGAAATTTTAATGTAGAATAGTTATTAAGAATGTTACAGAAATATAAGATCCCTGTTATGATAGAATAAGAAGCAGTTTAATATATTCTTTGTGAGAGTTTTAGCATATTCTTCGTGATAGCTTTACTTCTAATACTGAAGAATTTTTTGAAACTTGTGTTGTTCCTGATCTGGTTTTTAAAATGTATTTAAAATAAATAGTTAAACAGAGTGATACTGTGAAAGAGTAACTTAACTGCCTCTGTTATACCTCCCTGATATCTCTGTTATCCCTGTTTCAAGTTATCCCTCTGTGTAACGGTAGTTTTAACCATTCTTTTTCCTTTTATCTCTTGGGTAGTAGTAACAAACTTTCGATGTATAAGCTATAATTATGCTATGTGTTGTAATGTAGTCTAGCTGTATTTATGTCCTGCTTCCTTAATATAGAAATTTTTAGAGTAAAACTTAGTACCCATCATTAAAATTTTAAATTAATCTGTAATTATTATATTGTGTATATTATAACTGAGGGGGCCCACTTACAGCTATTGAGGGAGTCACTACAGCAATTTTACATTTTTTTGTAAAATACAAAGTACATTTCCTCACTCTGTAAGAGAAACCTTTTTTTCCTCCCTTCAGGTTTAATTATTTCTGTTTGACCTAAACTAAGACTGATTATCTAGTAGTATCCAGTTAAAATGTGTGAAGTAGGAGGAGTAAAGGAAACTCCAGTCATTAGTTGTAAGTTAAAAGCAAAGTTAATATAGATGTACACAGCAAAAAGATTTATTTTAAATGATACAAGAAAAAATTTTAAAAACTTGCCTTGTAGCTGGAACATGTTGGACATCATAAAGAGAATCTTGTAAGTGTGTTTAGATATTTTGCTGTAATAACACATCAGCTGATGAATGTTAAAGTCATTTACATATCTGTATCAACACTCACTTGAAATTAAATATTAAGGGACTAGATTATGCCTGCTTTTTTTAAAGTCCAGCATGGTTTAATAGTTGTGGCTTTTAAAAATTATATGGGGTATCCTTATGGAGCTTTATTTTTCATGAGGCTAAACAGCAGTTATTCATTTTGGTAGGTCCAAGAATGTGATTAAAAGAATCTTAGATGTTTCAGTGTTTGCTGTGTGTTTATAACAAGGTCTATGGATAACAATGTGTAGATGTAAAATTAAAATTATATAGAAAAATGCAGTTGCATGTAAGTTTTAAAATACTTCCATGAACTTTTTAATATCCTGGGCAACTATGAAAATGGCTGTGATGTACTTATCATAATTTTATTTCAACCGAATGTCTATTTATATAAAGTTGTTTAGAAACAAACTTATTTAGATAGGATACAGTTTAAATTTATAAGTGGATTTCTTTCAGTTGAGCTGGTTAAAATGTTAACTGTACTACAGGTTTATTTCTGTGTTATACATGGTAGACCATAATGTTGAGATAATTCTGTGGTCTGTTATTTTGTAAAATTGCTTCCTTTTTGAAGTTTGCTCAAATATTGGGAGCTGCCGGAGTCAATAATTTATAATACTTTGATTAAATTTAGAATCTGACTTTTCTTCTGGTGAGGGTTAATGAGAGTATTAAAGTGTTTATATTACTGTTTTCATATCCTCACTTCTATAACTCTAGAAAACATTTTGATCAATGTGAGATAATTTAGTTTTGTCTATTTCAAGTCATTACTTTGGAAATTAGATACGTTACAGATACCAAATGCAAATATATACAGAAATTTCATTTTTCAATTCTTAATGCAATAAGATAGCATTATTAGGATCTTTAATATACTATTTGGAAAAGCTAGCAGTTTATCAAAGAATCATACCTTTATGTTTAACAGGTTCATATCTTACAGGATTTTAAAAATGGTAACACTTACCCCAAAAGAAGTTTTGCTGACATGGTGTCACTGTGCTGAAGAGGCTGTTTGATGCCATAGTCCCTCCTTTTTTTTTCAGATAGAACTTGTACCCTCTGTTGTAAATACTGCTTGCAGCCTTAAACTGAAAATACAAACCATACCCAAACCTTGTTTTAGTTTTACAGTATGCCTGGAGTACATAGACTTTATATTTATTTTTTTCTGTCAAGAAATTATGTAGCTGGTAACATGTGAAAAGCAAAGAAACAAAACAAAAAGAGAATGAGCAAATATTTGAAGGACCTACTATTACTGCATAGACTGTGGTTAGAGAGCACTCACTGACTCTGTTGGTCTCGGTGGCTGGTAGTGACCTGCGGAGATTAACCATTTAAAAACCAGAGACTTCTTGCTGTCCTCCTGGAGAAAGTTTGCACCGCACTTGTGGTTCTGTGGTTGTTTGTGAGGCGAATGAAGCATTCACACAATCCAAAAAAGCAAAAGCTTTAAAACTCCTTTTTTTTGCAAGCACTATTACTGGAGAGGCAGAATCATGTGGTTTGTGACCTCACAGTACTCTAAGTAAAGTGGGACTGCCTACCACTGTGGCTTTTCCCCCTTGCTCTTTCTCTCTCTCTCTTTCTCTCACAAAAGGCTTGTGGTAAGGCCTTTCCTGGCATCCAGAAGGATATAGCTTTTTAATTTTTGTGACTCATGAGGATTTGGATAGAATACAAATGCTGAAGGAGCCCAAACTCCTGTAAGGTTAAGCATTTGTAGAGCAGAGCTCTGCAGCTAAGGGCTTTCCTTTCTACTCCCCCCTCAACCCCTGCCTTTTTGCCTCCTCTTTTTAGTTCATTATTGTGTCTGTGGAAAAATGAACAAAATTGGCTCAAGAGTCTGTGTGAAATTCTGAACAACAGTGATGATTTACAATAATTCACATCTTTGGACTGTTACACATTCTGGGGTCTGCTTCATATTTGCTGGGTGGCTGGATTCCTTCTGTTTTCCTTTTTCTTGTCTTCTTAAACTTGTGAATCTGTAACTCATTGTAAAAAAAAGTTTACCTTAAGGTCTGGTTGCAAACTGCTTGCTAGGCTTGACTATAATTGGCTGTCATGAAAGTGTTAGTCTGGGCATTCTTTTACAAATTTTAAATCACGTCTGTCTAGTTTATTATCAATATATTAGGTGGCGGCCTTTACAATAAAGATTAAATGTAATGTTTCATGTGTACCATTATCTCATGCCTAATTTGAAGATCTTAAAAAAATGAATGACAGGAATTATAATATAGTTTATTGGATGAATCTTAGTTTTCTTTATGATTGTAATATTTTTTGTCTTTCATGGAAGTATATTCAGTTTATATAGTTCTTTAAGTAGTTTAGACATTAACAGTTTCTGATAGCAGATCTTCCATAAAGTAAAACGCTTATGTTATAATGTAGGTTGTTCAGTATTTGATTCTGTGAGCTTAGAATAGAGTGGGTTAACAGAAGGTTTTTTTTTTGTTCCTGATGGAAGCTTTGAAATAAATTACAAAATGCTGTGTGTAGTAAGGAATAATGTCCACAGACAGAGTATGTTAGTCGTCTCGATTTGCTAATTCTGATTCAGAAGAAAATTGGAAACATCTTTGGGAAACTATCTCCTTTTTTGCCCCTTTGGACAAGTATGTATAGAACTCATTTTCTTATTAGGATGATTATATATCATAGGCAATGAATTTTATATTTATAAATAGAGCTTCCTGTTTTCATCAGTTGGGAGCGATGGAATATTTTTCAACAAAAATCATAAAGGCGAACAGACCAATTTTCTAGGCATTTTTTTGCCATTTATCCACGCCACTCTAAATCTGCATGTTAGACTTCTTCCTAGTGTGACAGTAACTAGGAGTGGCATAAAGTAAATGGGGTGGGCGGAGACAGTGAATTACAAAAGATTATTTGGAATGTACAAGGAGGTAAGGGCTGGGGAGACAGGAGGGTGTCAGAACTAAAATATCTCTGTGTTCTTCCTAGTGCTATTCATTATCTGCTTTTGGTTCATATTAGATCACAATGACTGTACAAATATGTGCATAAGTTTCTTTACAGAAAATTTGATTTTCCCGAAATACACTGGTAGGATATGGGAATGATTCTAGTCCTTTATTTTTCAAATGTCCAGAACTTTTTCAGAATAAACTTTTAGTGATAAAAAACCAGAAATACATTTTGATGTTTTATTTTAGCTATGGATTTATCATGCCTAATTGTACGTGTAAACAGGTTTTACATTGAAAGGTAAAAGCTTTCATTTAACATGCAGTTAGTTATTCATGTGAAGGAGAGAAAAATTATTTTTTCGTTTATAAATAAGTTGTATCCATATTATCTGTATCTCTAATTAGTATCCAAAGTAAACAAAAGGAGGGTTTTGTCCATATAGCTTGTGGGATTTCCAAACAGTTTCATGTGTACATATAATAGAATCGGTTACTTGAAAATATGTAGGTAGCTGCTGTAGTATGATAAGCAAATGGTTTTCTTCTTTTCAAATAAGCTTATAATAGTTTCTACATTAGTATTCACTGAAACATCTTATAAACCCAGCATTTTGCTGATTATTTTCTTCCTTAAAATCTTCTTTATGCAAACTTTGGCTCTTCAAATTGACCTGATAAGAAATTGAGTAATGTTTAATATCTATTTGTCATTTAATTACCTGTTCACTTTTTGCATGTAATCCTCCTGCATGTTATTTTTGGGCCAGGATCGTTATTCTTAATACATGAGAGTTTAGTAGATATTGTTATATATGCACTTTTTGTCCTGTGTGAGGCCTATCAAATTCTAGCAGGAGAAAGATAGTGAAATCATGTGCTTTCAAGTTTGGATATTCATTATCCACATGAATTTTTTTCCTAAAATGAAAATATATCCTCTTTGGAGCAAATATTACTTTGTTGTAAAAATTTAATAAACAACAGTGATAACTGGTGCACATTTGATAATTGGTACACGTTTGATAATTAACAGTGTTTTTCATTAGAAATAGCTTACTACACGTGGTGAAGAAATACTGGTTTAGAAAAGTCAATGCAAATAAAGCTCTTGATTATAGATTTATACCATGCTTATAATCAGAAATTGAAAACCACAGATTTATTTTTATTTTTATTTTTTGCTTTTCAAAGACCCATAAAATTTTATCCTCTTTGGGGACATGTTAGTATTTGCTGTTTTGAAGTAAGCAACAAGTTTAGATACACTGTATAAATCATGTATTTTAGTGCCATGGAAATGAAATGTAGTTTTGATCTTGAAATCAATTTCGAAGAAATAGTTGTTGGTATCTTGCTTCTCCATTACTTTGTAGTTAATAGAATGTGTCAGAATTGATTGAACTTTTTGAAATACCAAGGTATTTGTGTTTAAATGCTACTTATTCTTCATTGAAACCATTTGAGTAATTTTTTATTTTCTTAACTAATGATCATATTTTAATACATTAATTTTACTTTATCCACTTTATCAGTATTGTGCTCATTTCTATGCATGTTTTTAAGGATTGTTTTAGACTTATTTGCTGCTAATTCTATTCTTTTATTTGCTGCTAATTCTTTTAATTGAAAATCAAAGGAGAAAGTGATTTGATGGAGGAATTTTTAAACTGCAGAGGTTCTAATTTGGCTTAAAATGTTCTGATTTTGAGGTTTTAGGAAGGAAATTTTTAATTTATTGTTACTTCTTGGTGTGTGACTATCTTTTCTTATTTTCCTTTTTTTGGACACTTTTTCTTTTTTTGGATTTGATGTATAGCTGTTTAAGCTTACATGACATCTATTTGGCCTTATATTGATTACTTCTGTTAGTAAAATATGTATAGTTTTATCTGTTAAATTATGGTGACTGTGCAATATTCCATTTCCTTGTTTGATGGGGTATATGTTTATGTACACATATGCATGCACATTTGTCTGATTCCATATGTATACAAGGCATTGTTTTGTAGTACTTTTTGTAATGAGAGTATTTTTCTCAGTTTATTTTAATTAGATCATGTAAAAACCCAAACTAGCACCATTTCCCTGATTGTTTGAACAACTTCATTTGATTAGTTTTAGCAGCTGTCTAAATGTGAGATTATGTGGAAATTGGATGCCAGAAGAGAAAAGCTAAGTCAATCTCTTCCCTCCCTCCCTCTCCCTATCTGTCTCCCTCTACCTGTCTCCCCCTTTCCTCCTTTTTCCCTTTCTTTCTCCTTCAGGCTTTTTTGGTTTCTCTTCCTTTTTTCCCTCATTTCTATACAGGCTCAGAGTAGATTCTTAAGTTGTGGTAGGGGATATTAACATTAATCCTCACTAATGAGTACTTGGTAGATTTGGAGCTCTTAATATTCATTACAAATTATTATATTCTAGTATGTGATTCCTCAGTTGTTAGATAGTATTGGCATCTGATTATAGAGAATTTCTTTTAGCTGTTTTTAATTGTTTCTTGAATCCTTTTATGCTAATTTACTTTAATACATTGTTCACATAACCTTAACACTAATTATGAGGATTACTTTGTTTTTTTCTTTGATTATTCTTTGAAGTGCAGAGTGATCCATACTTGTTTAATGTAGCTGTATAAGTAATTCATGTTTCTTGTAATTATTAGAACAATTCATCTTCGAATGCTGTCATTTTTGTAATAATAAAAAAAGGCGAGAACTTGCAGAAAATATGGGAAACATGCTCTTGTGACAGCTGAGGATGTGGCTAGACTAAAGCAGGAAACTACTACCCACAATGCAATGTTACATACACTACCACTTAATAAAATTTATATCAAACATGCTACTGACAAAACCAAAGAAAAATAATATCCCAGCTATGCTATTTAACGTATCTAGGGAGAAGTGAAAGTAATCTTTTTAGAACCTTTGTACTTAGAGAATATAGTAAATGAAACTGCAGGACATTATTGTATATGTTGGAGCACTGCTGTAACTTTGTGCTATGGAACATGGCTGTAGGTAAAACTGTCTTATAATGAGAATCTTTTGTATATTAGCTTTCTTGGAAAAGGTGTAGAAGGAAAATCTCCTCTCTTTCAATTGAACTGTTTTAGCATTAAATAGGATTAGAGGATATTGTCACTTGGAAAAATAAGTCAGATTTTGAGATATTCATTGTCATTATCTAAACTTTTAATATAGTCATGTATATTTTGTTACAATTTGTTTTAAGATGTCTTTTATTGCGAAGTTGGGGGTAGGACTTGAATTGTCCACTGAGGCATATGTCTTTTTCAAGTAATTGTTTTTCTTGCTCTTTATGTTAATAGCTTGCTCCATCAGTCTGTGTGCTTTACTGTAGGGAGGTTAGTCTAAAGCAAAAATGTGAACCGCGTTTATAATGTGGTTGAAAAACATGTTAAGGCATCTTCTAAAAAAATCGGGTTTTAATATATTGAAGGTTTCCGTTTGTGAATCTTAATCCACTGTGCTCTTAACTGTCAGACTTCAGCAATTTTGATGAATTTAATAACTTAATAATTTAGATGAATTTTGGGGTTTTATAAAGGAGATTGTTTAAGGTTTAAATAAGGGAACATAATAGAATTTTTGAATTGATAACTAATGTATACAAGTTCAGTTAGAGGAAGAATAGAAAAGATTATAAGTTAGTGTTACTTATGAAGGATTCCCCTCTGAGCATTCCAGTATATAAATTATCAGTGTTTTGTTTCACAACCGACATAGTAATTGTCATCTCATCATTTAAACATGAATATCATCGTATGTCTGTCTGTATCTCTATTAAAGATGATTTGCTTAATTGTTTGAAGTTTTTTCTCCTTTAGAAACTGCTTATCAATAACAGCTGTAGCACTGTGGCTTTTCTCCATGGACTCATGGTGGTCTTTGGAACAACGTTCTTCAACTTTGACAGGTGAGACAGAGGCTCTCCAGTGCCACTGCTTTTGGATGAATCTCACTGTGGTTGGAGAAAGTGCATCTTGCCAAAATATATGGGCGAGACCACACACAGCCTTTAAAATAGTTATTGTAGGCTTATTTTTAGGAATACATGTCTTGACAGTTCTTTTATTTGCATGCCAGTTTCATTACTGTGTATAGATTTTTCATTGGTTTCAGTAAAGGCGATTGCAGATTTAGGTCTCTATTTGTTAGGCCTTGTGTATAACTTATGCTGGAAAATACCTTGAGTTCAAGCATAATTAACAATATAGAAAATATATTGAAAATGAAGCGCTAGAATACTGATCTTTTTGTTTTTATATATTTGACAGTATTCCCATTGGAAATCTCAATTTCTCAGAAAGCATAGCAGTGAAAACTTGCACTAATTTTCCTTTTAAGATTAAGGAAGTCAGGAGAGAAATGTTAAAATATTCGTATATTTTAATTATGTTAATATTAGAAAATTATAAAAGTATATATTCTTATAATATTGGTATAATAAAGCATTGTTTAAAATGTAAGTTTTACACTTTAGTAGAAGCTTGAAAGTATTGAAACTAATTCCTGAAGAAGTCTCTTTCTTAATGCATAGGCATGATTTACATGTTATCCAGTCTTTTTATGGGATGATTAAAACTTTATTCAGCTTAGTGAACTATAAAATTGTTTGAATATGTTTAAAAATAAGTATTTCTAGTTTTCTAAAACTAGCTTTTTTAGTGACCAGTAGAGATCACTCTAGACTTTACTAAAATGTTAATTGTTTCTTTTTATAAAAATGCTGTATTTGGATAATTATTCATGATTCTTACCAAGTTATTAGTGGTAACAATATTAAAACTTCTTGGAAACTGGGAGGTCACAAGACTTTTTACTTGCTGATTAATGAATGTTTCTTAGGTATTTATTTATAATATGTTTTAACCATATAAGGTGAGATTACAATTTTTTTTCTAGCTTCATAGGGAAAACAGATTCTATAGAAATAATTGGAAAATCAGTTTTTCTCTGTTGTTATCACAATATCCTTCCGTTGCTGAATGATTCTGGCAGGTAAGTAGTAGGGAAATTGTGTTCCTATCACTTTTCAAGAGAACAAGTTTATGGATAGAAGAGAGGTTATATTATATACAAATAGATTGTTTAGAGAAAGATCTGGTGCTTGCCTGTCAGAAATTAACATGGATATGAAACTTGATTGGTTTCTAGATTGAAAGTAGAGCTACATAGGTCACTTTTAGGATATTCGAGAAAACTTGGAATGTGAACTGGATAGCGACGATACTATGTGATAATGTGATAGTGTAATCACTATGTGATTAGATGTGATAATGCTGTTGTGTTTTTGTAGGACAATACCCATAGTCTTAAAAGAGATATGAGCTGAATTAATAAAATTTAATTAAATACATTCATAAAATAAATATATTTGTAAAATAAATGTGTCAAAATGTTAATTGGTGAATATAAGTAAAGAATATATAGGCATTTGTTTCACTATTTTTCAGCTTAAACAGTGAATTCTGAAAGGTAAACCATTTTATGTTTAAGGGGTACAGAAATTTGATTTCAAATGGAAATCAGATAGTTGAGGAAAATTCATTCATGTATAAATAAATTTAAAAAATGAGTGAATATGAATAGCTTGGGCTAGATAGAGCAATTTTAGATTTTAGTTTATAGTTTTATTCTTTAAATTTTATTCACAGTAGAAAAAATGGCTAGTTTTCGCAGTTTGTTTATACATGGCAAATATAAATTGAAGATGGTAAAATATTTTTGAAAATCCTAACTTTAAGAATTATAAGTTTGTATTATGGTAACTCAAGGCTAGAAGTTTTTAGAGGATCAAAACAAGCATCTGTTATTGGTATGTCATTTGTGTATTCTTAGCTGTATGCTTCTCGAATATATGTACAAATGCCTTAAAAAGTTTATTTACATTAAATACTATTATATTGTACTACCATTACTGAATTATTTATACTACTAAAACTGTACTAATACTACTAAATTGTTTATATGACTACATTACACTTTATAAGCAATATTTTAATGATCAGAAGACTACATCTCTATGTACAAAGTATTAATTTTGAATTTGTGTTATACTAGTTGATGCCCTACCAGGAATTGACACACTTTTCCTAAAGGGCCAGGTAGTAAATATTTTGGCTTTGTGGGCCATAGGATTTTCTGTTAACTACCCAACTCTGCCATTGCAGTCTGAAAGCAGATGATAAGTAAACAAATGAGCATGGCTGAATTCCAGTAAAACTTTATTTACAAAAACAGGAAGTTGTGGCCTGGCATGGTGGTTCACACCTATATTCCCAGCATTTTGGGAAGCTAAGGTGGGAGGATCACTTACCCCCAGGAGTTCAAGACCAGCCTGGGCAACATGGCCAGACCCCATGTCTACCAGAAGAAAAAAAAGGAAAAGAAAAATTAGCCAGGTATGGTGACATGCACTTGTGTTTCCAGCTATTAGGGAGGCTGAGGTGAGAGGATCACCTGAGCCCAGGAGGTACAGGTTGCAGTGAGCTGTGTTCTTGCCACTGCACTACAGCCTGGGTGACAGAGCAAAGCCCTTTCTCAAAAAGCAAAAACAAAAAACCTGGGAAGCTGCCATAGTGGTTTGCCCACTCCTCTTATAGAACAGGCAAGAATGACTTGTAATAATGAGGATCATGTTTCTTATTTATATATTATAATAGAATTCTTGAAGTATTTGGAAATTTTCTTATAATAGTTTATTGTTATGTGAAAGATCATGTCTATGGTATGTACTAACCATCTCTTGAATTGAGTCGTGCAAGTCATCTTGATCATATAATCATTATATTGTGTGTCACCCTGAAGTCCTTTTAGGATGAAGTTGGAATCCAAATAATCTTGATTAGAGTCCATCTATAAATTATCTTAAATCTCAACATTTAATTTATTTACTTTTCATTATTACTAATAAGATGTTAAGATTTATGTACTTATTATTCACAGAAATGTTCTCTCTTTTAGAGTTCACTAGATTTAGTGCCCAAGCATGAAATATTTTAGCAGAAATCTTAGTAAGGACTGTGATCAGCTATTTTTGCTCTGTTTTATCCATATTTGAATTTCATTCTGAGTGGAAAAAGTAATTAGTTATATTTGATATTACTGTGTATCTCCAGAAACAGTCATTGCATCTACCATTGGACATAATAATCCAAAGTAAATTCATTTTCTGAGGATTTACCTACGTTAGGTAGACTTTGGGTATTATTTATTTGGTGATGGTGGTTACTACTGAGTAAGAAAAGTAACATTTTATGTACATTTATTGGTAAATAAAAATTGAACCTGTATTCTGATCTGAATTTCAGATCTTTATCATGTTAACACTTAAGGTTTTATATAAATGGGATAGCTCTAAGTAACAGCTTACAGTAAGTTCAAATTATTGTGTACTTTGTTTTGTCCATTATCATTGAAAGCAATTCTAATTATTAGATATACGGTAAGACTATATCTCAAGTAATTTTGTTTTGGAGGAGAAATCTTTCTGCCTTCTTCCTCCTGCCTTACAAACTCTGGTGATTGCCTGTTTGCCCTCATTTATGATAAGGTTCCAAAGTGATTGTTTGTACCTCCCATATTTAATTATAAGACACATCATAAGACACATAATTATAAGATACATATTTAATTATAAAACACATAAATCATTGGAAGCAGTAAGAAAGATAGCTTGTCTGAGAGGGAAACACACACACACACACACAAACCCAGAAAGCATCATCAAGGGTCATTTAATGTGAGGCCAGATTGCCCTGTCTGCCTCAGTACATTTTAAAATATATCAGTGTAGGAATTTAATAAACTAATTGACAAGAGGAACATTTTTTTAAGCATACTTTTTAATGAAAGACTGGGAAATATTTAATATTTATGTAGGGAAGATTCTCATCCAAAATTAATAAATTGAAAATAGTTTTGACATTTAAAGTTATATAATGATCATATAGTAGGAAAATCTCTGAGAAATAAAATCTTGCCTAATAACAAATGGTTAATATAGATTTATTTTATCTGTTTCACTGTCTCTTGGTACTATTTTAAATCTCTAGGACTCCTGTCATTTTTAGTTATAAATTCATGTTTTTTGAAAATTGAGAAATCCTAAAGACTGTATATTTTTGAAATAATTTATGGATTATTCAATACAATTGGTTGGTATATACTCTAGCATTGCTATTTAGTTATTTATTGCATGACATATATATAAAGTTGATTAGTGATAATGTCTTAATAGACTTTATTTTTCAGTGCAGTTTTAAATTTACAGACGAATTGAACACAAAGTACAGAGAATTCCCATAATCTCCCACCTCCCTGACACTGCCAACAGCTCTCAGTTTATTCTTACTAATATCTTGCATTGGTGGTCTACATTTAATATAATTGATGAACCAATATTGATACATTATAGTTAACTAAAGTTTGTAGTTTACATTAGGATTTGTTCTTTATGTTGTACAGTTTCATAGGTTTTGCCAAATGTATAATGTCATGTCTCCAAAATTACGGTGTCATCCAGATTAGTTTCACTGCCTATATATCCCCTGTGCACCTCTTATTCATCTCTCTCCACAATCCCTGTTAATAACTATTTTTTTCTTCACTTTCTTTTTGCTGATATGTGTATGTAGTAGTGGTTAAATATATATAAATTTACTATCTTAAGCATTCTGACAACGGAACTTTTTACTCTGTCTATAGTATTGCCTTTTCCAATATGTCATGTAGTTGGAATTGACTCCCAATCCTGCAAGCCGTTTTCGTAATGGCGTTAATCTATTCCTGAGGATGAGGCTCTCATGACCTGAAAACCTCCCATTTTAAAAATTGTGTTACTTGTTTTTTGAGTTCCTTGTATATTTTAGATATTAACCCCTTTGCAGATATATGGTTTGCAAATATATTTTCTCATTCTGTATACTTGTTTCTTTACTCTGTTGTTTGTTTTCTTTGCTCTGTAGAAGTGTTTTAGTTTATTGTAATCCCATTTGTCTATTTTTGCTTTTGTTGCCAGTTCTTTTGGGGTCGTATCCAAAACATTATTATCCAAACCAATTTTATAGAGCTTTTTCCCTCTATTTTCTTGTAGCAGTTTTGCAATTTCATGTCTTATGTTTGTGTTTAATGCAGTTTGAGTTGATTTTTGTGTATGTTTTTAGATGAGAATCTAATCTTATTCTTCTGCATGTAGGTAACCAGTTTCCCCAGCACCATTTATTGAAGAGACTATCCTTCCCTCATTTTATGTTCTTGGTGTCTTTATTGAAAATCAGTTGACAGTAAATGTGTGGATTTACTTCTGGGTTCACTCTTCTGTTCCGTTTGTGTATGTGCTTTTATGCCCGTACCATGCTGTTTTGATTGCTGTAACTTGATAGTGGATTTTCAAATTAGGTAATGTGAAGCCTCTGGATTTGTTCTTTTTGCTCAAGACTGCTTTGACTATTTGGGGTTATTTGTGGTTCCATATGAATTTTAGGATTGTTTTTTCTGTTTCTGTGAAAAGTGTCATTAGATAAAGATTGCATTCTGTAGGTCACTTTGGGTAGTCTGGACATTTTGACAATATTCTTTTTTTTTTTTTTTTGAGACAGAGTCTTCCTCTGTTACCCAGGCTGAAGTGCAAGTGGTGTGATCTCAGCTCACTGCAACCTCTACCTTCCAGGCTCAAGTGATCCTCCCACCTCAGCCTCCTGGGTAGCTGGAACTATCTGTGCATGCTACCACGCCTGGCTAATTTTTGTATTTTTTGTGGAGATGGGGTCTTGCCATGTTGTCCAGGCTGGTCTCAAACTTCTGAGCTTAAGTGATCCGCCCACCTTGGCCTCCTAAATTTCTGGGATTACAGATTCCATATGGCATGAACCACTGTGCCTGGCCATACCAGTATTCTTTCAATCCATAAAGTTAGGGTATCTTTCCATTTAATTGTGTCTTCTTCCATTTATTTCCTCAGTGTTCATACAGGCGTGAGCCACTGCGCCTGGTCTTAACAATATTCTTTCAATCCATAAAGTTAGGATATCTTTCCATGTAATTGTGTCTTCTTCCATTTCTTTCATCAGTGTTTTATAGTTTTCACAGTATGGTGTACAGGCTGTACTTCTTTGGTCAAATTTATTTGTAAGTATTTTACCTTTTTTTGGTAGCTATTGTTAATGAGATTTTTTTAAATTTCTTTTTTGGATAGTGTAGAAGTTATACTGATTTTCACATGTTAATTTTGTATCCTGCAGAATTACTGAATTTGTTTGTTCATTCTAACAGCTTAGGCCAGAGTCTTTAGGTTTTACTCCATGAAAGATTGCGTTGTTTGCAAGCAGAGAGATACAACTTTTTCCTTTGGATGCCTATGATTTCTTTCTCTTATTTAATTTTGCTTGATACAGTATTCTTTTTTTTTGTTTTTGCTTTTCATAGGAGTTATTTAGTATTTACAGCTTTCAACATAGACATCCCCCTGATTCATTTTATTATTATTATTTTTTTTAGTTTTATTTTTCCATAAGTTATTGGGGTACAGGTGGTATTTGGTTACATGAGTAAGTTCTTCATTGGAGATTTGTGAGAACCTGGTGCACCCATCACCCGAGCAGTATACACTGCACCATATTTGTTGTCTTTTATCCCCCACTTCTCCCCAAGTGTTCAAAGTCCATTGTGTCATTGTTATGCCTTTGTGTCCTCATAGCTTAGCTCCCACATATCAGTGAGAACATGCAACGTTTAGTTTTCCATTCCTGAGTTACTTCACTTGGAATAGTAGTCTCTAATCTCATCCAGGTCATTGCAAATGCTGTTAATTCATTCCTTTTTATGGTTGAGTAGTATTCCATCATATATATATATGTATATGTGTATATATATGTATATATATGTGTGTGTGTATATGTATATGTATAATCGCAGTTTGTTTATCCACTCATTGATAGGCATTTGGGTTGGTTCCATGATTTTCCTATTGTGAATTGTGCTGCTATAAATATGCATGTGCAAGTATCTTTTTAGAATAATGACTTCTTTTCCTCAGGGTAGATACCCAGCAATGAGATTGCTGGATCAAATGGTAGTTATTCTTTTAGTTCTTTAAGGAATCTCCACACTGTTTTCCATAGCAGCTGTACTAGTTTACATTCCTACCAGCAGTGTAGAAGTGTTCCCTATTCACCGCATCTATGCCAACATCTACTGTGTTTTGAGTCTTTGATTACGGCCATTCTTATAGGAGTAAGGTGGTATCGCATTGTGGTTTTGATTTGCATTTCCCTGATCATTAGTGATGTTGAGCATTTTTTCATATGTTTATTGGCCGTTTGTTTATCTTCTTTTGAGAGTTGTCTATTCATGTCCTTAGCCCACTTTTTGATGGGATTGATTGTTTTTTCTTGTTTTGTTTGAGTTTGTTGTAGATTCTGGATATTAGTCCTTTGTCAGATATATAGATTGTGAAGGTTTTCTCCACCTCTGCGGGTTGTCTGTTTACTTTGCTGACTGTTCCTTTTGCCGTGCAAAAGCTCTTTAATTAGGTCACAGCTATTTATTTTTGTTTTTATTGCAATTGCTTTTGAGTTTTTGATCATGAAATCCTTGTTTAAGGCAATGTCTAGAAGGGTTTTTCCAATGTTATCTTCTGGAACTTTTATAGTTTCAGATCTTAGATTTAAGTCCTTAATCCATCTTGAGTTGACTTTTGTATAAGGCGAGAGGTGAGGATCGAGTTTCGTTCTCCTACATGTGGCTAGCCTAGTATCTGAGCACCATTTGTTGAAAAGGGAGTCCTTTCCCCACTTTATGTTTTTGTTTGTTTTGTCAAAGATCAGTTGGCTATAAGTATTTGGATTTTTTCTGAGTTCTCTATTTTGTTCCATTGGTCTTTATGCCTATTTTTATACCAGTACCATGCTGTTTTGGTGACTATGGCTTCATAGTATATTTTGAAATCAGATAATGTGATGCCTCCATATTTGTTCTTTTTGCTTAGCCTTAGTTAGACTATGAGGGCTCTTTTTTGGTTCCATATGCATTTTAGAATTGTTTTTTCTAACTCTGTGGAGAATGATGGTGGTATTTTGATGAGGATTGCCTTGAATTTGTAGATTGCTTTTGGCAGTATGATGATTTTTACAGTATTGATTCTGGCCATCCATAAGCATGGGATGTGTTTCCATTTGTTTGGTTGTCTGTCATTTCTTTTAGCAGTGTTTTGTAGTTTTCCTTGTAGAGGTCTTTTGACTCCTTTGTTAGGTATATTCCTAAGTATTTTTTTTTTTTTTTTGAAGCTATTGTAAAAGGGGTTGAGTTACTGATTTCTCAGCTTGATTGCTATTGGTATATAGAAGAGCTACTGATTTGTGTACTTTAATCTTGTATCCGGAAACTTTACTGAATTCTTCTATCAGTTCTAGGAGCTTTCTGGAGAAGTAGTTAGGGTTTTCAAGGTAAACGATCATATTGTCAGCAATAGCAACGCTCTGACTTCCTCTTTACCTATGTGGATGCCCTTTATCTCTTTCTCTTGTCGGGTTGTTCTGTCTAAGACTTCCAGTACTATGTTGAAGAGGAGTGTTGAGAATGGGCATCCTTGTTTTATTCCCATTCTCTGGGGGAATCCTTTCAACTTTTCCCCGTTCAGTATTATGTTGGCTGTGGGTTTGTCATAGATGGCTTTTATTCCATTAAGGTATGTCCCTTGTATGCTGATTTTGCTGAGAGTTTTGATCATAAAGCGATGCTAGATTTTGTCAAATGCTTTTTCTGCATCTATTGAGATGATCATGTGATTTTTTTTTTTTTTTTTGAGACAGAGTCTCGCTCTGTCACCCAGGCTGGAGTGGAGTGGCCGGATCTCAGCTCACTGCAAGCTCCGCCTCCCGGGTTTATGCCATTCTCCTGCCTCAGCCTCCCGAGTAGCTGGGACTACAGGCGCCCGCCACCTCGCCCGGCTAGTTTTTTGTATTTTTTTAAGTAGAGACGGGGTTTCACCGTGTTAGCCAGGCTGGTCTCGAACTCCTGACCTTGTGATCCACCCGTCTCGGCCTCCCAAAGTGCTGGAATTATAGGCTTGAGCCACCGTGCCCGGCCGATCATGTGATTTTTGTTTTAAATTCTGTTTATGTGGTGAATCATATTTATTAACTTGCATATATTAAACCATCCCTGCATCCCTGGTATGAAACCCACTTGATCATGGTGGATTATCTTTTTGATGTGTTATTGGATTTGGTTAACTAGTATTTTGTTAAGGATTTTAGTATCTATGTTCATCAAGGATGTTGGTCTGTAGTATTCTTTTTTGGTTATGTCCTGTCTTGATTTTGGTATTAGGGTGATGCTGGCTTCATAGAATGGATTAGGGAGGGTTCCCTCTTTCTCCATCTTGTGGAATAGTGTTGAAAGGATTCATACCAATTCCTCTTTGAATGTCTGGTAGAATTCTGCTGTGAATCCATCTGGTCCTGGACTTTTTTTTTTTTTTTGATAATTTTTAAATTACCATTTCAATCTCGTTGCTTGTTATTGGTCTGTTCAGGGTATCTAATTCTTCCTTATTTAACCTAGCAGAGTTGTATTTTCCTGGAATTGATCCATCTCTTTTAGGTTTTCTAGTTTATGTGCATAAAGGTGTTCATAGTAGTCTCGAATGATCTTTTGTGTTTCAGTAGTGTCAGTTGTTGTATCTCCTGTTTCGTTTCTCAGCAAAGTTATTTGGATTTTCTCTCTTTTCTTGGTTTATCTTGCAAATGGTCTGTCAATCTCATATGTCTTTTCAAATAACCAGCTTTTTGTTTCATATATCTTTTGTACTGTATTTTTTGTTTGTTTCAATTTTGTTTAGTTCTGCTCTGCTCTTATTTTTTTTTCGTCTACTGGGTTTGGTTTTGGTTTGTTCTTGTTTCTTTGTTTCCCTGAGGTGTGACTTTAGATTGTCTATTTGTACTCTTTCAACCTTTTTGATGTAGGCATTTAGGGCTATGAACTTTCCTCTTAGCATTGCCTTTGCTGTGTCCCAGAGGTTTTGATAGGTTGTGTCATTATTGTCATTCAGTTCAAAGAATTTTTTAATTTCCATTTTGATTTCATTTTTGATCCAGTGCTCATTCAAGAGCAGGTTATTTAATTTCCATGTATTTGCATGGTTTTGATGGTTCCTTCTGGAGTTGATTTCCAGTTTTATTCCACTGTGGTCTAAGAAAGTGCTTGATATCATTTCAATTTTCTTAAATTTATTGAGGCTCTTTGTATGGCCTATCATATTGTCTATCTGGCAAAAGTTCCGTGGCTGTTGAATAGAATGTGTATTCTGCAGTCGTAGGATGAAATGTTCTGTATATATCTGCTAAGTTTATTTGTTCCAAGGTATAGTTTACATTTATTGTTTCTTTGTTGTCTTGTTGACCTGTCTAGTGCTGTTAGTGGAGTATTGAAGTCCCCGCCCCCCCCAGCCTGCCCCCCGCGCCCCCCGGGGCCTGCCCCCTCGCCCTGCATTGTTGTGTTGCTGTCTATCTCATTCTTAGGTCTGTTAGTAATTGTTTTATAAATTTGGGGGCTCCAGTGTTAGGTGCATATATGTTTAGGATTGTGATATTTTCCTGTTGGACAAGACCTTTTATCATTATATAATGTCCCTCTGTGTCTTTTTTAACTGCTGTTGCTTTAAGGTTTCTTTTGTCTGATATAAGAATTGCTACTCCTGCTTGCTTTTGGTGTCCATTTGCATGAAATGCTTTTTACCACCTCTTTACTTTAAGTTTATATGAGTCTTTATGTGTTAGGTGAATCTCCTGAAGGCAGCAGATAATTGGTTGGTGAGTTCTTACCCATTCTGCAATTGTATTTTTTAGGTGGAACATTTAGGCCATTTACATTCAATGTTAGTATTGAAATGTGAGGTACCCTTGCATTCATCATGTTCTTTGTTACCTTCATACTTTGTTTTTTTGTTTTTGCTTTTTAACTTGTATTCTTGTTTTATAGGTCGTGTGTGCTTTATGCTTTAAAGAGATTCTGTTTTGATGTGTTTCCAGGATTTGTTTCAAGATTTAGAACTCCTTTTAGCAGTTCTTTTAGTGGTTGCTTGTTAATGGTGAATTCTCTCAACATTTGTCTGAAAATGACTGTATCTTTCCTTCATATATGATGTTTAGTTTCGCTGTATACAAAATTCTTCTCTGAAGATTGTTTTGTTTGAGGAGGTTGAAGATAGGGCCCCAATCCCTTCTAGCTTGTATGGTTTCTGTTCAGAAATCTGCTGTTAATCTGATAGATTTTCCTTTATAGGTTACCTGGTGCTTCTGTCTGACAGCTCTTAATGATACTTTCCTTCGTGTTAACTTTGGATAACCTAATGACAGTGTACCTAGACGATGATCTTTTTGCAATGAATTTCCCAGGTGTTTTCTTTGTGCTTCTTGTATTTGGATGTCTAGGTTTCTAGCAAGGCCAGGGAAGTTTTCCTTGATTATTCCTCCAGATGTGTTTTCCAAGCTTTTAGAATTGTCTTCTTCCTCAGGAACACTGATTATTCTTGGGTTTGGTTGTTTAACATAATCCCAGACTTCTTGGAGGGTTTGTTCGTATTATTCTGTTTCCTTTTTCTTTGTTGGATTGAGTTAGTTCGAAGACCTTGACTTTGAGCTCTCAATTTCTTCTGCTTGTTCCGTTCTATTGCTGAGACTTTCCAGAGCATTTTGCATTTCTAAAAGTGTGTCCAAAGTTTCCTGAATTTTTGATTGTTTTTTCTTTATGCCATCTATTTTGTTGAATATTTATCCCTTCACTTCATATATCATTTTTTGGATTCCCTTGCATTGGGCTTCGCCTTTCTCTGGTCCCTCCCTGTTTAGCTTAATAACTAACCTCCTGAATTCTTTTTCAGGTGATTGAGGGATTTCTTCTTGGTTTGGATCCAAGAAGATCCAAAATGGTGAACTAGTGTGATTTTGTCGGGGTGTTGATGAGCCCTGTTTCGTCATATTACCAGGGTTGGTTTCCTGGTTCTTTCCTATTCCGGTAGGCTCTGTCAGAGGGAAGGTCTAGGGTTGAAGGCTGTTGTTCAGATTTTTTTGTCCCACAGGGGGTTCCCTTGATGTAGTACTCACCCCTTTTTCCTGTGGTTATGGCTTCCTGTGAGCCAAACTGCATGAATTGTTTTCTCTCTTCTGGGTTTAGCCACCCAGCGAGTCTACCCAACTCCTGGCTGGTGCCGAGGATTTCTGTGCAGAGTCCTGTGATATGAACCGTCTGGGTCTCTCAGCAGTGGATGCCAGTGCCTTTTCTGGTGGAGGTGGTGGAGGTTGCAGCCGACTCCATGAGGGTTCTTAACTTTGGTGGTTTATGCTCTATTTTTGTGCTAGTTGACCTCCCGCCAGGAGGTGGCACTTTCTGCATCAGTTGTAGTAGTGTGGAGAGGGACCGGCAGTGGGTGGGGCCCTAGAACTCCCAGAATTGTATGTGCTTTGTCTTTGGCTACCAGGTTGCCTAGGGAAATCCCATCAGGTGGGAGTGGGGCTAGGTGTGTCTGAGTTCAGACTCTCCTTGGGCCAGTCTGGCCAGTCTTGCTGTAGCTACTGTGGGGGATGTGGTGAGATTCCCAGGTCACTGGAGTTGTGTACCTAGGAGGATTATAGCTGCCTCTGCCAAGTCATGCGGATTGTCAGGGATGTGAGGAAAAGCGGCAATCACAGGCATCACTCAGCTCCCAAGCAAACTGAAGGGCTAGTCTCATTCCCACCGTGCTGCCCAGCCCACGACAGCCCCAAGTCTGTTTCCAGGTGGAGGGCACGCTGGAAAACTTTCCAGAGGCTTTCCGCTTCTGAGAGTATTTGAGGTGTCTCCCAGGTCCTGCAGGAGCCGTCTGCTTTCTTCAGAGTGTCTGTGATTCCTTCTCGGGATTGCTGGTTTGTTCTTGCAGTCGATCTGGAGCTAAAATTCACAATTTGGTACAGTATTCTTGGTGGACATTTTTTCCCCTCCTTTTCATCACTTTGACTATGTTATCCCATTTTCTCCTGGTCTGTAAGGTGTCTACTGAGAAAACTGCTGTTAGCCTCATCTGAACTCTGTTGTATGTGATTTCTTTCTTTTCTCTTGTTGGTTTCAGAATGTTTTATGTTTGATTTCTGACAGTTTGGTTATAATATACCTTCATCTATTCTTGTTTGAATTAACTCTGATGGGAGATTTTTTCCCCTTCCTATATGTTGATATTTATATCTTCTCCAGATTTGTGACATTTTCTGCTGTTTTTTAAAATAAGATTTCTATCACCTTTTTTCTTTCTTCTTCTTAAACTCCTATGACCCAAATATTTGCTGTTTTGATGCTGTCTCATATATTTTATAAACTTTCTTCAGTTTTCGTAGTTTTTTTTCTCTTTTGACTATGTATTTTTAACTAATTTGTCTTTAAGATCATAGATCTTCTGCTTGATCAGTTCTGATAGTGTTGATACTCGTTAAATTTTTAATTTCATTCATTGTGTTTTTCGGCTTTGGAATTTGTTTCTTTTTATAATTTCAATCTATTAGTTTTCTCATTTTGGTCATTTATTTTCTTGAAGTTCACTGAGCTCACCTAAAATGATTATTCTGATTTCTTTCTCAGGCAGTTTATCTCCATTTATTTGGGGTCAGGCACTGGGAGATTGTATTCTTTTGGTGGTGTTTTCTCTCCTTGGTTTATCATGATTCTTGTTGTATTATGTTGATGTCTGAGCACCTGGTGGAGTAGTCACCCCATGCAGACTTTTTGAGCTAGTTTTGCTGTGGAAAGATCTTCACCTTATGAGGGCGCTTGTTGGCTAGGGTATAACAGTTCTGGCACCAGTGAGGGTTCAAGCTGGGTAATCTGTGTAGCTCTGTCAGCTGAGGTTGCAATCAAGGGTTGCAGACATTAGTCTGCAAGACTAGGCAGCAAGGGTTGTTGGGGTCTTTGGTGACAATGACTGCTAAGGTCCTTGTGATCTCTTTTTACTCCTAACAGGGAAGTTGTGGCTGAGCGTAGATTCGTCTTGGTACTGGGTATGGCTTGTGGACTTGCTTGAAATAGCAGTGATACCAGTTTGTGATGTGTGTTGCCTGTGGTGTGGCCTTGTAGTTGAGACCTGAAACCTGGGTACTTGTGGAGGGAGTATGGCTCTGGCATCTGGGTCCATAATGGCAGTGATATGTGTGGTGTAGGCACCTCACCTGCCGTGTTGGCAACAGTGTGTGAGGCCTGGAGGCTTGTGAACACATCAGTGGATATAAGAATTGGGAGTACAGGTATATGCAGAATTAGAGAGGCTTCTAGGTAGAGGTGGTGCCTAGCTCTGTGTGATAGCTGGTTTGGTACCTGGAGTACAGGCATGAGCAGTGAGGACTTGGCTTTTAGCCCAAGAATATGAAGATGCTCACTAAGGTGATAGCTCTGATATCTGAAATGTGGGCCCTGGTGCAGCCACATTGCCTGGGCTTGGAGTGGGTTATTTGTAGAATGACTGCAGTTCTGGGGTTGGAGCAGGTGTGGAGTTGGGAAAGATAGTGGCTTCTACTCTGTTATGTTGGCGAAGTCACTTCTATTATTGGATTTTTAAGGCAGGGAGTGACATGATGTATGGTTTTGAATCATCTGATAACAATGTGGTATATAGTGTATATTAGAAGGAACCAGAAGGATTTTGTAGTGAAAAATGCTGAGGGCTTGAATGAACTAAAACCACATAAAGAAAGGGAACTCTGAAAACTGTGGTTGAAAATTAGTTTTGTGGCATGTAATTTAATTTATAAACAAACAAGTTGGCAGAAGGAACATTTTGTCAAATGTTATTAGAATAGTCTAGCTGCATTTATGTAGGTGTATTTCTGAAAAGACTTTTGTAAATTCTTGAAAATTTCAAAATGTGACAAATCGGTCATTTTATATGAGTAATAACCCTGAATCATAAAATGCAGTAGGTATAGCGGAAGCAATAAATATTGTAGTTATATTGGAGCTGGTATGAAAAGACCATGATATTATGTAATATAGGTGGTGGGATAAAACGAGTTGTGTTCCAGTAGTATGGAAACCATTCATTTAGATTTAGAGCTAAAAGCCGATATTTTTCATTTGAGGTAGTTCAGGGAATCTAATAGCTTAGATTTAAAAGTTCTACAAAATATAGTTAGCCATGTCATTTTCTGGAATTTATGCCTCATGAAAATAATACTTTTCTTTGAAAAGCAAACAAATAAGCAAATATAAAAGCATGAAGAAAATGCCTGTTCCTCTGTGATTCCTATTGGATACTTTATGTGTTCAATAAAGAAGATCAGGCCGTGGTGTTCATCAGTTGGGTTTCTGTAATCAACTGTTGCTAAAAATGAATGTTTCAGACTATTGATTTCTTCTATTTGTGTTTAGTGCTCAAGTGCGTTTTCATTTTAAGTACATTATTGACTGATGACGGCCATTGGTGCTTAAAAAGCATCTAGGTATAATGGCATTGTGCATTTTCTAAGATATTTGTGGCATTCTTACCCATTAAATTGGTTACGTTGCTAGGATAAGCAACTGGAAAAAAATCTTTGAAGCCATTCTTTTCTATTCGTATTTTTGGTTTTATTTTGGATACTACTTCTTTTATTTTCTCACCCTGTATTCCTAATAAGTTCTTCCTCTTTGACCTTTCTTTTTAGGAAAAAAAAATTAACAGAAAACTTTCTGAGGTCTGTTTGTGTAGCTTTGAAATAGCTTCTGCTAGCAGTCTGTTTAGTTTTAGAAAATGATACTAGCCTTGTAGCCAGTAGAATACTAAATGGTATCAGTAATGCCAAACATAATGATAAAATAGTGGAAAAATTTATTACGTATTTAGTTTTTTGGATGGTTTCATTGAAATGCATCTTTGAGCATAATTATCAAAGTGATTTTTCCTTTAAATTAAGTAACATTCCTCTGCTAAATTTTCAAAATTAGACCTCTTTAATTTGGATGGATGGGTAGAGATTAGTAACTTTTATCTGTAATATTTTCCTGTATAAAGCCATTTTAAATGTCTTTTAATCTATTTTAAGTGAAATATAATTATTAGATGTTGCTACTTACACATTTAAATAGATAACAAATACATTATTTTTCCATTTATAAAGCATCCACTTTGTGAGAGTGACTAACTCTTATTGATCCTAATCTGTAGTATACTGGTACTTAGTTCTCATCTACCAACATATTTAGCCTTTCTACAGCATGTAGTCTGTTAAAAAGAGAAATTCAACAAATTTAATTTAAAGATTTAATTGGCTTTTTTTTTTGAGATGCGAGTCTTGCTCTGTCGCCCAGGCTAGAGTGCAGTGGCACAATCTTGGCTCACTGCAACCTCCCCCTCCTGGGTTCAAGCAATTCTTCTGCCTCAGCTTCCCAAGTAGCTGGGACTACAGGCGCACACCACCACACCCGGCTTATTTTTGTGTTTTTGTTAGAGACGAGGTTTCACCATATTGGCCAGGCTGGTCTCGAACTCCTGACCTCGTGATCCACCCACCTCGGCCTCCCAAAGTGCTGGGATTACAGACATGAGCCACTGTGCCCGGCCCGGGTTTTTTTCTTTCTTTCTTTCTTTTTTTTTAGTTCTAGATCAGGCAACACCCCATTCTATAAAATAGAATGGACTGAGCAGAGATAGTTGGCTTTATAGGCCAAAAATGGCTGAAGAAAACAGAAACAAGAAACAAAAAGCAAATTGGTTGTTTCAAAGTTGCTTTCCTTAGTGATGTTGAGCATTTTTTCATATGTTTGTTGGTCATTTGTATATCTTCTTTGGAAAATTGTTCATGTCCTTAGCCCACTTTTTGATGGGATTGTTTGCTTTTTTTCTTGCTAATTTGTTTGAATTCCTTGTAGATTCTGGATATTAGTCCTTTGTCGGATATATAGCTTGTGAAGATTTTTTCCCACTCTGTGGGTTGTCTGTTTACTCTGCTGTTTACGTCCTTTTGGTGTGCAGAAGCTCTTTAGTTTAATTAAATCCAACCTATTTGTCTTTGTTTTTGTTACATTTGCTTTTGGGTTCTTGGTCATGAAGTCTTTGCCTAAGCCAATGTTTAGAAGGGTTTTTCTGATGTTATCTTCTAGTATTTTTATAGTTTCAGGTTTTATATTTAAGTCCTTGATCCATCTTGAGTTGATTTTTGTATAAGGTGAGAGATGACGATTCAGTTTCACTCTCTTTTATGTGGCTTGCCAATTATCCCAGCACCATTTGTTGAATAGGGTATCGTTTCCCCACTTTATGTTTTTGTTTCCTTTGTTGAAGTTCAGTTGACTGAAGTATTTGGATTTATTTCTGGCTTCTCTATTCTGTTCCATTGGTCTTGTGCCTATTTAAACCAAAACCCAATACCATACCACTATGCTCCTGCAAGAATGGCCATAATCAAAAAATAAAACAACATAGATGATGGCATGGATGTGGTGAAAAGGAAACACTTCTATACTGCTGTTGGGAATGTAAACTAGTACAACCACTTTGGAAAACAGTGTGGAGCTTCCTTAAAGAACTAAAAATAGAACTACCATTTAATCCAGCAATCCCAATCCTGGGTATCTACTCAGAGGAAAAGAAGCTATTATACAAAAAAGATATTTGCATACACATGTTTACAGCAGCACAATTTGCAATTGTAAAAATATGGAACCAGCCCAAATGCCCATCAATCAACGAGTAGATAAATTGTGGCATATATGTATATATAGATGGAATACTACTCAGCCGTAAAAAGGAACTAATGGCATTCACGGTACCTGGATGCAACTGGAGAGTATTATTCTAAGTGAAGTAACTCAGGAATAGAAAACCAAACGTTGTGTATTCTCACTCATAAGAGGGAGCTAAGCTATGAGGATGCAAAGGTGTAAGAATGATATAATGGACTTTGGGGACTTGGTGGAAAGGGTGGGAAAGGGGTGAGGGATAAAAGACTACAAATTGGGTTCAGTGTATGCTGCTTGCATGATGGGAGCATCATAATCTTGCAAATCACCACTAAAAAACTTACTCATGTGACCGAATACCACCTGTTCCCCCAAAGCCTATGGAAATAAATTTATTTAAAAAATTACTTTCCTCATACAATTGAAACAGAGGGGACTTCCTTATCATGCTGGCTCCAGGTAAACTGGGCCTTATTGGTTGCTGTGGATCTCCTGTTTTTGGAAAACTGGCCCATCTCAAAGTTCAGTTCATTTACTTGGCACTGAAGAGGAGTGATTCCATTTTGGTTTGGTCTGGTCTGCTAAAGTTTAGTGCAGGAGGCTAGTCTAAAACAGTGGCTTGCCGTAAACTTTATCAAATCCACTTGCTAAAGGACACTGAAAGATACAAAGCTAAAAAAATACTCTACCTTTGGCTCTCTTCTAGTTGTATTAAAACAAAGTACAGTTTAATTCAACAAACTATTTTCAGATTCCCATTAGGTGCCACATACCGATAATATAAAGATTGACAAACTCAAATGATCCTTGCTTTCAAGTATTTGACAATGTTAAGAGTAAATACTGTTGCACACATGATACATATGAAATAATACAAATCATAGCTATAAACAGGATTTTTAGGGACACAAATTAGAGCAACCACTTCTGTAAGGTGATGTAACGTTAACTAGGAGATTGCCAGGAAGTAGAACTGATGGCAAAGGTCATTTCAAGCAGAAATGAAGCAATTATCCCCAACCCCTCCCTGTACCAAAAAGACCCAAAACAATAAAAGAAAAACCATAAACTAAAAAGAATAAGGGGGAAAACTTAGAAGGGCTAATGAATAGAAAAAATAGGACTTCCCATTATGTTTTAATAGGCTGAAATTATGCAAAGCTGGAATGGAAAAGAGCATGAGTTATAAGGTAAAGAGAATAAGTTTCAAGTTCCAATTTTACCTGTTCTGTGTTCCCAGATAAGTCGCTCAATTTTTGTAAGCTTCCTTTTCCTCATTGCAATAGATGCTGTTAGTACCCCATCCAGTTCCTTTTTATCTGGATGGTTTATTTACCTATTCCTCACCTATAGTGTTGGTGACTCACAGCTCTCAGTTCTCACTAGCACCACAGAATTGCCAGGACCTGCCTGCCAAGAAATCCCAGAGATCTTAAGCTTCCCATCTTCCCAGGGGTAGGTAGGTGACCTGTAGCCAGTGACTGGTTGATATAAGGGTATAAGGCCTTGTCTTTGTCTCAATATGTGACATTTCCCTGGTGCCAGTTAGACTCCAGAGCTCACTCTGGGATCAGGTTGAGGCTGGACTTTAGCTGAACCCACAGTTTTGTTGCTTCATTCACTTCTTTAAGTTTTTTACTAAGAGCAGTTCCTCAAACATGTACATGGAGTTCTTGTCTTAGGTTTTGCCTCTCAGGGACTTGACCTAACCCCCACCCCCACCTTTCCCCAGCCCTTTAAAAAAAAAACCTGTGATCAGGTATACATAATTTAAAATTTACAGTTTTCACCATTTTAAAGTGTACAATTCAGTGGCATTAAGTATATTCCCAGTGTTATGCAACTGTCACCACTATCTCTTTTCATAACTTTTTCATCAACCCATAAGATAACTCCAAACCCATTAAGCAATCACTTCATATCTCCAGGCCCCTAAGCAGCCACTGGTAACACCAAGGAATAGAATTACCTCATCGTATGGTAATTCTGTGTTTAACTCATTGAGGTACTTGCTAGCTATTTTCCAAAAGGGCCTTGTAATTTTATATTCCTACCAGCAATTTTGAAGTATTAGTGTTTTGATTCTCCACATGTTCACCAATGCTTGTATTTTCCAATTTTATTTTGACGGCCATCCTAGTGGGTGTGGATACTCCTCTTTCAAATTGAACTAACTCTTCTCTTAACATTATTATGAGAATCAGATTGTGAGAGAAAACTTTTGACATATTACAAAGCACTGTATAGATCCCTTTACTTGTAATGTACGATTCAAACTAAAATTGGATTTAAAAGATTTGTTCTATCTTTGGTTTTATAAGACTTGCATAGAAAGAAAATAATAAAATTTGGTTGTGATTAACTGTTGGGCAGTCTAATAGAAGTATACTTAAGCTTTTTGGTTGTCCCTTTTTACATTTAAGAGATGTTATTCTTGACATAGTTTCAGTGTCAGAAAAGATAATTGGGGCTTGGTTTCATTTTCAATGCCTGCTATTAATTGAAGGGACACTTATGCCAGAATTTGCCATTAATATGTTTCGTTTGTGTGTGTGTGCACACGCACATATATATATATTCACATATATAATACACATAAAAGTCATATTTATATACTTATTAAGAAAAGTGACAAAATGTTGGACAATAAGAACATAAAAATATTTTTCCTGTAGATAAAAATTTTAAATCAGTTTATTTTTGTATGTATTTGAGATGTATATATATGTACATGATATTGTTAATTAATTTTTTTGTTGTTGTTGGCAGAGCTGAGGTCTCACTGTGTTGCCCAGGCTTGTCTGGAACTCCTTTGCTTAAGTGATCTTCCTGCCTCAGCCTCCCCAAAGTGTTGGGATTACAGGCTTGTTAGTTAATTTTTTTAGTTACCATTAAAATTGTTTTCTAAATTGACTAAAACATCTCTATATTGTCATTTTTAGTGACTGTACAGTATTCTTCCTTGTGGATGTTACAGCATTTTAATAGAAAGATAAATAAAATTAGACTTATTTATATGACACATTTTTGTGTGTGCATATGAATAAAAATCTTTAATCTTCAGTCTTCAGTTAAGATTTCTTTTGTTTCAGAGGACACATATCTTATATTACTGCTTTTGTTTTTAACATAGTCATCAATTTAAGATCATTACTTCATATACTTCTTTTTTTTTTTTTTTTTTGAGACAGAGTCTTGCTCTGTTGCCCAAGCTGGAGTGCAGTGGTGTAATCTCGGCTTACTGTAACCTCTGCCTCCTGGGTTCAAATGATTCTTGTGCCTCAGCCTCCCAAGTTGCTGGGACTACAGGCCTCTGCCATCACACCCAGCCAATTTTTTTTTTTTTTTTTGTACTTTTAGTAGAGGTCGGGTTTCACCCCAAGTGATCCATCTGCCTTGGCCGCCTCCCAAAGTGTTAGGATTATAGGCGTGACCACTGCACCTGGGCACTTCATATAATTCTACAAAACATTTTAATTTATTTTGATGTTTTTTAAACTTTGCACTTAAGTGGTTTTATGGTTTTTTTCCAAGGATAATTAATTGCCACAGGATTAAAATGGTCCATATTTTAGAAGCATTAGTTTTATTCTTTGATAAGTAATTTTAAAAGTTTAATATAAAAAGACACAGGGATCATTGTGAGATCAAGGTAAAGTTGACAGGAATTTAAAAGATAAATTTGGTTATACCTTTAAAGGTTTCATATATTCTAGAGAGTACTTTAGTGGAGAGGTTTAGTTTGCAATATGGAATATTTTCGGATTTTACCATTCATTAAATAGAAAAATAATGATTACATGGGCCAATTTTAGTCATTTTTCTGTCTCATTTGAGCAGATCTGATAGCTTTGTATGTTTTACAAAGTGTTGTGAATGTTTGAGTTATTGGTCATTAAGAGATAACATTTTAGGGAGGCCGAGGTGGGCGGATCATGAGGTCAGGAGATCGAGACCATCCTGTCTAACACGGTGAAACCCTGTCTCTACTAAAAAATACAAAAAATTAGCTGGGTGTTTTGGCGGGCACCTGTAGTACCAGGTATTCACGAGGCTGAGGCAGGAGAATGGCGTGAAGTCAGGAGGCGGAGCTTGCAGTGAGCCGAGATTGTGCCACTGTACTCCAGCCTGGGCGACAGAGCGAGACTCTGTCTCAAAAAAAAAAAAAAAAAAAGATAACATTTTAATGAATATTATTCATATGTGTGAGGCCCATCTTGGAAGGCTCCTTTCTGATTTTTGTAAATGACTTTTTTTGACATGTTACAGGTAGATCAAAGAACAGATATCTAGGAATTAACTGTCATATATCTCCCATTCTCCTCTTGATAACCTACTGTTTTTTCTTTTAAATGACGAAAAGAATTTTAGTTGTTCCTAGTTGTAAGACTTATTCATGCACATTGCTAAAATGTAGAAAACAAAATTTCTTAATGGCACTGTCATTCTTCCAGTCTGTCTTCTGTGTTCGTGTTCCTATTCATTCTTTGGTCTGTAGTGATCTTCCTGTCTCCACTTTCTGAAGTCATGATCATTCATTAAATTATCTAAAGTCCTAACTCTTCATAAAACTTCTCAGTGTAGCCTTGTGGAAAAGAGATGAACTTCATTGTGAGAACTAGATGAATCTGTAAAAAGTTACCAGCTTTGGATTTTGTCAAATTGCATTCCACTCCTGGCTCTGCGGATTATCAGCTTGTGACCTGAAACTTGTTATTCAACTTCTGTCTTATTATGCTTTTTTATCTCTAAAGTAGGCATAATAATCTTTTTATGGATATCGTGAGCATTAAATGAAATAATGTGTGTAAAGTACCTAATACAAGGAGCTGATAAGCAATTCATATTGAATGGTTCATTCAGTAAATACAAACTGGATGTTTACTCTGTGCTGAGTCTTCTCTAGGTCATGGGCTGCGTAGGGAGACAGATACTGAAGTATTAAAATTTTATATACCATTAGTAATGGGGAGAGGGTAAGTATCTTACTGAACTTTAAGTTCATTATCAACATGTGTTTGTGTGTGTGTAATTTGTTAGTTTGTTAAGTTTTAAAAAGCCCCCAACAATTTATTGGTTCCCTGAAGATAATAAAATGAGCTCAGGTTTAAAATGAATGTGTTAGCATATTTGTAGTAATCCTTCTAATACTTGCATTTCTGCCAACCTGTCCTGGAACTTCAGTGACAGAGGGACTCCTAGTGTTTAAAGTATTTTATATAATTTTTGTATAACACGAACCTTTAAACACAAACCAGCTATTTTATCTAGAAGTACAGAAAATACTGTGATCTGATGCACTGGTGAAGGAAAATCTAGGTTTGTTATGCCTGTGAGACAGTACTATTCAGAACTTTATTAAAAACTTAAGGGACTTTGTATAGGGTAACTCTGAATACAGTTAATTTCCTCTTTTCCTTATAAATTTGCATCTAAGATACAAGTCTACCATACAGAATTTTAGCTAGCAATGACAGGTAGATAGATATCCCTTTCTCTAAAATTTTTGCTTGTATAATGGTTTAGTTAAACTTCATGATGTCTGAAACCTGGCTTTACTATTTGCTGTGTAGTGGGGGATGAAGCACATCATTTTTTTTCCCTTTTTTAAAAATTTATTTCCATAGGTTATTGGGGAACAGGTGGTGTTTGGTTACATGAATAAGTTCTTTAGTGGTGATATGTGAGATTTTGGTGTACCCATTACCTGAGCAGAATACGCTGTACATTGGTAGTCTTTTTTTTTTTTTCTTTCTTGAGACAGAATCTCACTTTGTTGGCCAGGCTGGAATGCAGAGTGCAGTGGCACGATCTCCGCGGGGAACAGGTGGTGTTTGGTTACATGAGTAACTTCTTCAGTGGTGATTTGTGAGATTTTGGTGCACCCATCACCTGAGCAGAATACACTGCACCCTATTTGTAGTCTTTTTTTTTTTTTTTTTTTTTTTTTTGAGACAGAGTCTGGCTCTGTTGGCCAGACTGGAGTGCAGTGGCACGATTTCAGTCCACTGCAACCTCCATCTCCCGGGTTCAGATGCTTCTCCTGCCTCAGCCTCCTGAGTAGCTGGGATTACGGGCATGTGTCACCACACCTGGCTAATTGTGTTTTTGGTAGAGATGGGATTTCACCATGTTGGCCAGGCTGGTCTCAAACTCCTGACCTCAGGTAATCTGCCTGCCTTGCCCTCCCAAAGTGCTGGGATTACAGGCATGAGCCATTGTGCCCGGCACTATTTGTAGTCTTTTATCCCTCACCCCCTTCCCACCCTTTCCCCCTGAGTCCCCAAAGTCCATTGTGTCATTCTTATGCCTTTGCATCCTCATAGCTTAGCTCCCACTTATGAGTGAGAAAATACGATGTTTGGTTTTCCATTCCTGCGTTACTTCACTTAGAATAATAGTCTCTAGTCTCATCCAGGTTGCTGTGAATGCCATTAGTTCATTCCTTTTTATGGCTGAGTAGTGTTCCATTGTGTGTGTGTGTGTGTGCGTGTGTATGTGTATGTGTGTATATATGTATATGTGTATGTATATGTATATGTGTGTATATATACATATATATAATCACAATTTCTTTATCCATTTGTTGGTTGATGGGCATCTGGATCAATTCCATGTTTTTGCAGTTGTGAATTGTGCTGCTGTCAACGTGTGTGCAAGTATCTTTTCCTGTGACTTTTTTTTCCTCTGGGTAGATACTCAGGATTGGGATTGCTGGATCAAATGGTAGTTCTACTTTTAGTTCTTTAAGGAATCTCCACACTGCTTTCCACAGTGGTTTTACTAGTTTATATTCCCACCAACAGTGTAGAAGTGTTGCCTGTTTAGTGTATCCATAGCAGCGTCTACCTAGTTTTTATTTTTTGATTATGGCCATTCTTGCAGGAGTTTGGTGGTACTGATCATTAGTGATGCTGAGCATTTTTTCATACATTTGTTGGCCATTTGTATATCTTCTTTTGAGAGTTGTCTATTCATGTCCTTAGCCCACTTTTTGATGGGTTTTTTTTTCTTGTTGATTTCTGTGAGTTCATTGTAGATTTTGGGTATTAGTCCTTTGTCAGATGTATAGATTGTGAAGATTTTCTCTCACTTTGTAGGTTGTCTGCTTACTCTGCTGTTTCTTTTGTTGTGTGAAAGCCCTTTAGTTTAATTAAGCCCCAGCAATTTATCTTTGTTCTTATTACATTTGTTTTTGGGTTATTGGTCATGAAATCCTTGCCTAAACCAATATCTAGAAGAGGTTTTCCAATGTTATCTTCTGGAACTTCTATAGTTTCAGGTCTTAGATTTAAGTCCTTAATCCATCTTGAGTTGATTTTTGTATAAGGTGAGAGATGAGGATCGAGTTTCATTCTCCTACATGTGGCTGGCCTAGTATCTGAGCACCATTTGTTGAAAAGTGTTCTCCAATTTATGTTTTTGTTTGTTTTTTTCAAAGATCAGTTGGCTGTAAGTATTTGGGTTTATTTCTGGGTTCTCATTTCCATTGGTCTATGTGCCTATTTTTCTACCAGTACCACGCCATTTTGGTAACTGTAGCCTAATAGTATAGTTTGAAATCAGGTAATGTGATGCTTCCAGATTTGTTCTTTTTGCTTAGTCTTGCTTTGGCTATGTGGGCTTTTTTTTTTTTTTTTTTTTTGGTGCCATATTAATTTTAGAATTGTTTTTTTCTAATTCTGTGATGAATGATGGTGGTATTTTCATGGAAATTGCATTGAATTTGTAGATGGCTTTTGGCAGTATGGTCATTTTTCACCGTATTGATTCTACCCATCCATGAGGATGGGATGTGTTTCCATTTGTTTGTGTTGTCTATGATTTCTTTTAGCAGTGATTTGTAGTTTTCCTTGTAGAAGTCTTTCACCTCCTTTGTTAGGTATATTCCTAAGTATTGTTTTTTTTTTTTTTTTTTTTTGGCAGCTATTGTAAAAGGGGTTGATTCTTGATTTGATTCTCCGCTTGGTCACTGTTGGTGTATAGAAGAGGTGCTGATTAGTGTACATTAATTTTGTATCTGGGAACTTTGCTGACTTATCAGTTACAGGGGCTTTCTGGAGGAGGCTTTAGGGTTTTATAGGTAAATGATCGCATCAGCAAACAGTAACAGTTTGACTTCCTCTTTACCGATGTGGATGCCCTTTATCTCTTTCTCTTGTCGGATTGCTCCGGCTAAGACTTCCAGTACCGTGTTGAAGGGGAGTAGTGAAAGCTGGCATCCTTGTATTGTTCCTGTTCTCAGAGGAAATGCTTTCAAGTTTTCCCCATTTGGTATTATGTTGGCTGTGGGTTTGTAGTAGATGGCTTTTATTGTATTGAGGTATATCCCTTGTATGCTGATTTTGCCAAGAGTTTTAATCATAAAGCAATGCTGGATTTTGTGAAATACTTTCTCTGCTTCTGTTGAGATGATCATGTGATTTTTCATTCTGTTTATGTGGTGTATCACGTTTATTAACTTGCATATGTTAAACCATCCCTGTATCCCTGATATGAAACCCACTTGATCATGGTGAATTATCTTTTTGATATGTTGTGGATTTAATTAGTGAGTATTTTGTTAAGGATTTTAGTATCTGTGTTCATCAGGGTTATTGGTCTGTAGTTTTCTTTTTTTGTTGTTATGTCCTTTCCTGGTTTTGGTATCAGCATGATACTGGCTTCATAGAATGATTTAGGGAGGGTTCCCTCTTTCTCTGTCTTGTAGAATAGTGTCAGTAGGATTGGTACCAATTCTTCTTTGAATGTCTGTTAGAATTCTGCTGTGAATCCATCTGGTCCTGGACTTTTTTTTGATAGTAATTTTTAAATTACCATTTCAATCTCACTACTTGTTATTGGTCTGTTCAGGGTATCTAATTCGTCCTGATTTAAGCTAGGAGGGTTATATCTTTTCAAGAATTTATCTATTTCTTCCAGGTTTTCTAGTCTATGGATGTAAAGGTCTACATAGTAGCCTTGAATGGTCTTTTGTATTTCTTTGGTGTCAGTTGTAATTTCGCTCATATGGTTTCTTACTAAGCTTATGTCGATTTTCTCTCTTCTTAATCTTGTTATTGGTGTCTCAGGTTTATTGTTTCAAAGAACCAGCTTTTTGTTTCATTTATCTTTGTATTTTTTTGTTTGGTTGTTTCAATTTTGTTTAGTTCTGCTCTAATCTTGGTTATTTACTTTCTTCTGCTAGCCTTGTGTTTGGTTTGTTCTTGTTTCCCTAGTTCCTTGAGGTGTGACCTTAGATTGTCTGTTTGTGCTCTTTCATTCTTTTTGATGTTGGTGTTTAGGGCTATGAACTTTCCTTTTAGTACTGCCTTTGCGGTGTCCCAGAGGTTTTGATAGGTTGTATCGCTATTGTCATTCAGTTCAAAGAATTTTTTAATTTCCATTTTGATTTCAGTTTTGACCCACTGACTGTTCAGGAGCAGATTATTTAATTTCCATGTATTTGCATGGCTCTCGAGGTTCCTTTTGGAGTTGATTTCCAGTTTTATTCTACTGTGGTTTGAAAGAGT